>NW_006288121.1:1048791-1050890 GCF_000327345.1 Myotis davidii | reverse complement strand
GGCAGGATGGGCTGAGGGACCCCCCCCACACACACACCCAGTGCACGAATTTCGTGCACCGGGCCCCTAGTTAAGTTAATAACAATGTACCTACCTATATAGTTTAAGTTTAAAAAATTTGGCTCTCAAAAGAAATTTCAATCCTTGTACTGTTGACATTTGGCTCTGTTGACTAATGAGTTTGCCGACCACTGAATTCAATCCTCTGCGATGTTGCAAATTCCCCACTTCCTTTTGGGGGGGAAATAGTATAGAGAAAGAGTGGGTAAAGAAGGAGGGCAGGCAAGAACCCAGGCACTCACCCAGTCCCTACCATGTGGTAGCCATGATAGCTTATTGTTTTTCCCAAATTAACATATTAAACATATCCTCCCCACTACCCAATGGTAAATCCTACTCTTAAATTGGTGAAATAAATTTTTTCAGATATTCCAAAAAAAAACCCAGAGGTGCTACTGGGATTAAATTATACTTCTGCATGCTCAAAAGTAATTGCTTTTCCCATTACACTGTTAAGATATATATATATTCCCTCCTCTCTCTTCCTAGAATAAAATTCTAATATAACAGAATTTCAAGAAACAGGGAAAAGCTGTATTCCCCACTATAGACAAATGCCTCTCATGCCCCCCCTGGCTTTGGTCCCAATTAATACCAAACTTATTGACTGCATCCCTCAAAAACCATTGTTAGCCAAGCACTTGAACTGCTGTTCTTCCTCTGTCTCTTTACTGCTGAGCTCTGTAGTTGGGTTTCACCACGTTCGATTTCCCCTGAGCATCTTTCTGATGAATTTACAGTGAAATAACTAGGGGTTATAACGAGGAACTGAAGAAATTTACAGTATTGTGATTGGAAAATTAAATGCAATTGCCTTACAACACACTCTATTTAAAATGCAAATATTAATTACAGATTGCTTTACTTTAAATATTGCATAGGCATTTTCACTAAGAACTGCTGGTTTATAATCCATTCAGGCACAAAATAAAAAATTTGAAATCTAGGATGCATTAAAAGGAATACTTTATATAACAGAGTAGGAAACTTTCATTCTAATATTTTCTCTCATCTTAATGAGATTCTCAGTAGTTCTCAGTGTTGTATTTATCAGTGTACATTTATCAAAATAAAAAAGGTTTAGGCCTCCACATACAGTTAATCTGCAATGATTGTCAAATGTATTCTAATTGATTTAATGTCTATCAAAATTTTATTTTGAAATATAAAACACTAAGACACATAATAAATAAATGATCAGTCAGTGGTCTAGCATAACCAGAAAAATCACATTGATTATAAATTATTCAAAGTGAAATGGTGTCTCAGCAAAATCTTTATATCATTTCTGTTTGAAAATTAGATAAATAAGAAGAAAAATCAAGATTGTAAATGGATTTCCATGGTCAAATTGATATTATGCTTCAAATACCTATTAATAGTTATAAGAAAATAATATAACATAAGCACAAGTATTTATATTACTTTGGCTATATTCAATTGAGAAAGATAAAATCAAGAATGTTCCATTAAAAATATTAAGATTATTCATTTTTTGTGATAGAACAACAACTTTTCCAGGAATCTAATGTGCTGTGATTATAAATCTTGATAAGCTTGAAGATATTTTCAAGAAAACAATAAGATGAATTTAGTACTATTTTAAAAAATAAAAGGAAGCAGACATATAAAGCTTAATATATTTTAAGCATTTAACTCTTTGAAATAACTAAATAAATATATAAGTGGATTAGATAGATACAAACATTATCTACACTAATAAAAGAGAAACATGGTAATTGGCATACCACCGCTACCCTTCCAATTGGCTAATCAGCGAGATATGCAAATTAACTGGCAGCCAAGATGGCGGCCGGCAGCCAGGCAGCTTGAAACTAACATGAGGCTTGCTTGCTTCAGTGACGGAGGACTCCAAAGTTCCCCGCCTGACTTGCAGGCCTCTCAGCTGCAACTCTAAGTAACGATGTTGCGAATAAAGAAGCTAAAAAAAACCCAGAAACCTGCTTTACTCCCCGGAGCTTCAGCCAGCCGGACCGCAACATTGTATCAAATACAGACGGTAAACAAAGGCCAGAAAC
>NW_006288121.1:1046575-1048524 GCF_000327345.1 Myotis davidii | reverse complement strand
TTCTCTGTGTGTGAGGGGGTAGATCCATAACCTCCCCATTGGCCCTACCCTGAGTATGAGAGTAGCAGCGCCCCAACCACCTGATCGGCCCTGCTCTGTGGGTGTTAAAGGGCAGCACCCTAACCCCTTCCTCACGGGCCCTGCTCTGTGTGTGATGGGGTAGAGTCATAACCTCCCCATCTGCCCTGCCCTGAGTGTGATAGTGGCGGCGCCCCAACCCCCTGATCGACCCTGCTCTGTGGGTGATAGAGGGTGGTGCCCCAACCCGCTGATCTGCCCTGCCCTGAGTGTGACAGGGGGCAGTGCCCCAACTCCCCTATTGGCCCTACTCTGTGAGTGACAGGGGGGAGCTCCTCAACCCCCTGATCGGCCCTGCTCTGTGCATGACAGGGTATGGAGTCCCAACCCCCCTCATGGGCCCTGCTCTGTGCGTGACAGGGGGTTGCGCCGCAACCTCCCCATCGACCCTGCCTTGAGTGTGACAGGGGGCGGCGCCCCAACTCCCCAATCGGCCCTGCTCTGAGCCCGACCAGGGGCTGCACCTAGGGATTGGGCCTGCCCTCTGCCACCCGGGAGCAGGCCTAAGCCAGCAGGGCATTATCTCCCGAGGGGTTCCAGACTGGGAGAGGGCACAGGCCGGGCTGAGGGGCCCCCTTTCCCCCGAGTGCACAAATTTTTGTGCACCGGGCCTCTAGTCTGTATAATAAAGAGCCAGGGTTGTAATGGCCGATTATAAGTGACCAGACCTGACCGTAGCCACTTGGGGCGGCAAGACCCAGCACTGACTGACTGCCTAGGGGGCTACGGATCAGGCCCAGAGAGAGGCCTGAGGAAAGAGAGGCAGGGTCTGATCCATAGCCTCTGTGGCAGCTGTTGATCAGAAGCTGCCTTTCTTTCTCTCCTGGCCTGGCCAACAGCCATGCCTCCATTTTTCTCCAGGCCTCCACTGGGGCTGCTGATCAGCCTCGCCTTTCTGGTCAGGCCCCATTGATAGGCCCAGAGATGCTGACTGGCATAGAAACTGACCAATCAGTACCAAATCTGGGTCAACTGTGAGGAGCCAATGGCTGCCTAGGAGGCAGAACTTTTGACGCTGATTGCCATAGAAACTAACCAATCAGAACCAAATTGGCCAGCAGAGGAAGGCAGTTAGGGGTGAGATTAGGCCAGCAGGGGAGGGCAGTTGGGTGCAACCAGGCTGGCAGGGGAGGGCAGTTGGGGGAAAGATCAGACCGGCAAGGGAGAGCAGTTGGGGGCAACCAACCTGGCCGGGAGGGCAGTTGGGGGCAAGATCAGGCCAACAAGGGAGGGCAGTTAGGGGAGATCAGGCAGGCAGGCAGAGGGGTTAAGGGCAATCAGGCAGGCAGGCAGGTGAGGGTTAGGAGCCAGGAGTCCCAGATTGTGAGAGGGGTGTCCAACTACCAGTTTAGGCCTGGTCCCACAGGGTCAGACATCCCTGAAGGGGTCCCCGATTGGAGTGGGTGCAGGCTGGGCTGAGGGAACCCCCCGCTCCATGCACAAATTTCATGCACCGGGGGGCCTCTAGTCTATATAATAAAAGCCTAACCGACCATTATGGCAAAACAACCAGAACAACTGGTCACTATGATGCACACTGACCACCAGGGGGCAGAAGTTCAATGCAGGAGCTTTCCCCTGGTGGTCAGTGTGTTCCCACAGGGGGAGTGCCACTCAGCCAGAGGTGGGCTCATGGCTTGTGAACACAGTGATGGTGGCAGAAGCCTCTCCTGCCTCCAGGGCAGCACTAAGGAGCAGCGAGCAGGGGGGCAGTAAGGAGTGAGGGGTCCCAGACTGTGAGAGGGCGCAGGCTGGGCTGTGGAACCTCCCCTCTCCAGTGCACAAATTTCATGCACTGGGCCTCTTGTATAGATATATTTATATGTCAGTGAGAAAGAGAGATAGAGGAGGGAGAAAAGGAAGAGGGAGGG
>NW_006288121.1:1041898-1046528 GCF_000327345.1 Myotis davidii | reverse complement strand
TAGGGATAGGGAAAGGGAGAACGTGACAGCCTAAAATCTGGAAACACATCAAGATTTGGCATATTTGACCATGTTTAGTGTGCTAAGGAACAGGTCAGACAATTATTTGCACAACTGAATTGGGTGAACCTAGTGGCCATGTAAAATGGGTTGTGTGCTTGCCAGATCTTAACTTTTAAAATCACTACTTCTCTTGGATTATGCTAAATGCACAGGAATATTCAGCAAAAACCAAAACAATAATCATCTAACAGAATCTACACAAATAAAAGAGAAAGATGCAAATTAACCATTACTCCATCACTCTGCTACACCCACCAGCCTGGAAGATATCAAGGGAGAAATCAACAGCAATACAATCATAGTAGGGGACTTTAATACACCACTGACATCACAGGAAAAATCCTCTAGATAAAGAATTAGCAAAGAAACAGCAAACCTAAATTAATCACTAGATCACATGGACTTACTTGACATCTTTAGAACAATTCACCCCAAAGCCACAGAATATACATTCTTCTAAAGTGCACATGGAACAATTTCAAATATAGACCATATATTGTGGCACAGGCAAAGTCTCTCCAAATTCAAGAAGATTGAAATCATCGCAAGTATCTTCTCAGACCAAACTGGCATAATTTTAGAAAAAAAAACTACAACAAAAACAATAAAAAATATCAAAAACTTGGAAGCTAAAAAGCATGCTATTAAACAATAATTGGGTTACCAAACAGATCAAGGAAGAAATTTAAAAACACCCTGTAAATGAATGACAATGAAACACAACAATCCAAAACCTATGGGACACAGTGAAAGCAATCCTGAGAGGGAAGTTCATAGCATTAAAGGCATACCTCAAAAAAACAAGAAAAAATGGTAACAAATTATCTAACTCTACAACTTAAAGAATTAGAAAGGGAGCAACAAGAAAATCCAAGCATGAGCAGAAGGAATGAGATAATAAAGAGCAGAAATAAATGACATAGAGAAAAAAATACAAAAGATGAATGAAACCAAGAACTGGTTCTTTTAAAGGATAAAAAAGATTGATGAACCTCTAGCCAGACTCACCAAGAAGCAAAGAGAGAGGACCTAAATAAAGAAAATCAGAAATGAAAAAGGCGAAATTACAATGGACCCAAAAGAAATACAAAAGCTTATAAAAAAAAATACTATGAACTACTCTACACGAATAAACAAAACAACCTACAGGAAATGGACATATTCCTAGAAAAATAAGACTTCCCAAACTCAATCAAGAAGAATAAAAAAATCTCAACAGGCCGCTGACTAAGGAGGAAATTGAAGCAGTCATCAAAAAGTTCCAGCAAACAAAAGCCCAGGACCAGACAGCTTCATATGAGTGTTTTACCAAACATTCAAAGAACTAAAATCTGTTCTTCTCAAACTATTACAAAAAATTCAAGAGGAAGGCATACTTCTAAGCTATTTCTTTGAAGCCGGAATTACCCTAATCCCCAAATGAGCTAGACACCACAAAGAAAGAGAATTACAAGCCAATATCCCTGATGAACTTAGATGCTAAAATCCTCAACAAAATTCTAACAAATCAGATCCAACATTACATTAGAAAGATCATAAAGCATGACCAAGAAGGATTTATTCTGAGGATGCAAGGATGGTACAATACCTGCAAATCAATAAATGTGATACATCACATAAACAAATTGAGACAAAAATCACATAATTATATCAATCAATTCAGAAAAAGCATTTCACAAAATTCAATACCCTTTCTTTCTAAAAACTCTCAGCAAAGTGGGAGTAGAGGGGTTATACCTCAACTTAATAAAAGCCTTATATTACAAACCTACAGCCAACATACTCAATGGGGAAAAACAAAAACCATTTCCCCTAAGAACAGGAACAAGACAGGGATGCCCACTTTCACCAGTCCTGTTCGACATAGTACTAGAAGTTCTAGCCATAGCAATCAGACAAGAAGAAGAAATAAAATGCATCCAAATTGGAAAAGAAGTAAAACTGTCATTATTTGCAGATGACATAATATTGTACATAGAAAACCCTAAAGACTCCATCAAAAAACTACTATAATAAATGAATTCAGCAACAGAGCAAGATACAAAATTAACAACCAGAAATCTATGGCTTTTTTATACACCAATAATGAACTCACAGAAAGAGAAACTAAAAAAAAATCCCATTTACCATTGCAACAAAAAATTACAACACTGAGGAATAAATTTAACCAAGGAGGCAAGGACCTATACTCAGAAAATTACAGGACACTGAAAAAAGAGATAGAGAAAGACATAAACAAATGGAAGACTCTATCATGTTCATGAACTGGAAGAGTCAACACCATTAAAATGTCCATACTACCCAAATCAATCTATAGAATCAATGCCATCCCCATTAAAAAAATACCAATGGGATACTACGAAGATCTAGAACAAACTCTTCAAAAATTCATATGGAATACAAAAGACCCCAAATAGCTGCAACAATCTTTAGAAAGAACAAAGTTGGAGGAATCACAATACAAGATATTAAGCTGTATTACAAAGGCACTTTTCTCAAAACTGCCTGGTACTGGCACAAGAACAGACATACAGACCAATGGATCAGAACAGAGAACCCAGAGATTGACCCAAATCATTATGCTTAATGAATATTTGACAAAGGAGGCAAGAGTATACAATGGGGTTAAGACAGTCTCTTCAACAAATGGTGTTGGAAAAATTGGACAGATACATGCAAAAAATGAAACTAGACCACCAACTTACAGCATACACAAAAATAAACTTAAAATGGATAAAGTACTTAAGTGTAAAATGAGAAACCATAAAAATCCTAGAAGAAGCCATAGGCAGCAAAATAGCAGACATTTGTCATAGCAATATCTTTACTGATACAGCTCCTAGGGCAATGAAAACTAAGGAGAAAATAAACAAGTAGGACTACATCAAAGTAAAAAGCTTCTGCACAGCAAAAGAAACCATCAACAGAACAACAAGAAAGCATGGGAGAACATATTTGTCAATGTTATCTCTGATAAGGGTTTAATCTCCAAAATTTATAGGGAACTTACACAACTTAGCAAAAAGATAAACAATCCAATAAAAAAATGGGCAAAGGAACTAAATAGACACTTTTGAAAGAAGACATACAGAAAACACTAGAGGCCCAGTGCACAGAATTCATACACTCAGGGAAGGAGGGTGTTCCTTAGCTCGGCCTGCGCCCTCTCGCAGTCCGGGATCCCTCAGGGGATATCTGACTGAAAGCTTAGGTCCATGGGGAGTGGGCCTAAGCTGGCAGTCGGACACACTTAGCGCTGCTGTGGAGTTGGGAGAGGCTCCTGCCACCGCTGTTGCGCCCCCCAGCTGTGAGCCTTGCTGACATGGAAACAACCTAGGTGTCAATCAATAGAAAATGGATAAAGAAAATGTGGCTTATATACATAAAATGGAATCTTCTGCCATAAAAAAGGAAATTCTACCATTTGCATCAGCATGGATGAAACCTCAGGGATGTCAGGGGTGGGGAACATCCAGCCTGCGGACCATATAAGGCCCTCAAAAATCATTTGGTCTGGCTCTGCCAAGGCATTAGGGGTGAGTTAATTAAATATTTGACCAAATATAGCAGGCTAATTTTTTAAGTTGATAATTTTGTATGGCACTCAAATGATGTTATAAATATCCAAATGTCCCTTGGCAGTGAAAAGTTTCCCCAGCCACATTAAGTGAAATAAGTCAGACAAAGACAAACACTTTGTGATCTCAATTATACATAGATGGAATCTAAAAACCAAAATGAGTGATGGAAACCAAGATGGCGGCATAGGTAAACACCGGAGTTAGCTGCCTCACACAACCACTTCAAAAATACAACTAAAAGACGGAACAGACATCGCCCAGAACCACAGGAAGACTGGCTGAGGGGAAATTCTTCAACTAGAAGGAAAGAGAACAGCATACGAGACTCAGAGGAGGCGCAATGCGGACAATTCAAAGGTGTGGAGGTGCCCGCGGAGCAGGCTGGTGGCTGAGGTTGCGTTGTCTGTTTCAATCAGGAGGGAGTCTCAGATTCTGAGCTCCAGTTCTGGGCAAGTCTCTAGGGACCCAGACTCAAACGGGAGAAGCGGGACTGTCTGGCATCAGTCGGAACACAAGGGCAGCTTTCTCTCCGAGGTTTGCAGTGGTTTCTGGGACTCTTAGAGGCAGAGCCTCCAAGAACGGGACTGAGAGCAGCCATAACTGCTTGCTCCACCCGCCCTGTAGATCCCCTGGGATCCGCCCTGCCCAAGCCCTGCACAGAGCCATTTGCCGGATAGCCTCAGGCAAACGCTAGATTATCACCACCCTAGAGATCCAGCCCAGAAGCTCTCCCACTGCAGACACAGCTGACTCTCATAGCCAGTTAGCGTGGAGGTCAAATCACCCCCAACAACAATCAAGGCTTAACTACAACAAGACTGCGCACAAAGACCACTAGGGGGTGCACCAAGAAAAGATAAAAAAATGCGGAGACAAAGAAACAGGACACAAATGTCAGAAATGGAAGATATAGAGCTCAAAACCACACTTTTAAGGTCTCTCAAGAACTGTCTAGAAGCTGCCAATAAAATTAGTAAGGCCCTCGA
>NW_006288121.1:1010042-1041276 GCF_000327345.1 Myotis davidii | reverse complement strand
AAAAGTGAGGCTCAGGTGGTGGAGGGCAGTGGGGGTGGTGGTGAGGGCGGCAGGTGGGATGGGAACTGGGTGGAGGGGAGCTATGGGGGGAAAAAGAGGAACAAATGTAATAATCTGAACAATAAAGATTTAATAAAATAAAAAATAAAAAAAATAAAAACCAAAACAACAACAACAGAACAGAACTCATAGGAAGAGAGTAAATTCTTTCTCAAGGTGGGGCCTGAGGTGGGGATGGGTGGGGAGGGGAATGGAGCTGGTCAAATGTATAAACTTCCAGTTATAAAATGAATGATTTCTGGGGATATATTGTATAGCATGATGACCACAGTTAACAATTCTGTATTGTATACTTGAAAGTTAAGAGAATAAATCTAAAAAGTTCTCACAACAAATAAAGATAATTATGTGTGGATATAACTAAAAAAGAAAGCAAGAAAATTTTTAGAATACCATGGATATAAAAATGTCCTACAAGTCTTCAGAAGAACACATATATGCAATATATTTATATATAAAAACAATTGTATTGCTGTTTTGAAATTATGAAGTGAAAATAATTTTAAATTAGAATAATATGTAACAATACATAACCAATGTTAAGAGAAGAATAAGGATATTTTGAAACAAACAAGGTCACAAGAACTTTGCTTTTGAAGCAAACCTTCTAAAGAAGCAAATAAAATATATGCTGTACCAGAAGCAAGAGAAAAACCAAGAAAAAGAAGACAAGGAGTCCAGGAAGCAATAATTTACACAAGAAAGTAGCACAATTTCTCGTTCACATATGATGACAACTACTGAGCAGGCCTAGGTAGCAGCAGTCTGCCATTAGAGGACACAGGTGGAAGTCTCTAATCTCTAGGTCTAGGATGTATGTTCCTAAGGGGAAATGATGAGTATTGAGGGCAGGGAGGAGGACCTAATGTGTTTGATTATCATGAGAGAAGTTTTATAGGTCTATCAGAATGTCGGCCAAAAACAACACAAAAAGACAAGCATCTTCCAAGAAAACCAAGGCTGTGTATCAAATATTAGCATTAAGTGCAATGGAGTTCACTGGTCAACAATATGTACATATTATCAATATTATCATCTTAATATTATCAGAGGATAGAGACAAGGAATTGATTTTGAAAATTATAATCCTTAAGTACTACTTGACTTCCAAATTTCTCCATCTATTTCTATGATTAAGGAATTAAATTTAAGCAAAAGAAAGCAAGAACAACTTAAATGCCTAAAAGTTATTTCCAAGTTTTTCATTTAATTTTACATGAGCTTAATTTCAAGCTTCTAAAATGAGAAGCTAAGCCAAATTATTTCAGTTATCTCCCACTTCTGTTTTTTTTTCTATGAATCTATGTGTTTGTCCATAGATATGATTTCTTTCATTCCACTGATGAAGTATGAATGTGTACAGGAGTAAACCAGGAAATTCATTTTGAAGCTTTTTTCCAGAGATCACATTTGCTAAGTTAATAGATTGTTTTCAAGACCAACCTAGGCATCATTCTTGGTTTATTATTGGTATAATGTAGCTAATCTTCATCTTTGCACTATGAACTTTATGAAGCAGTATACCCTTAAAAGCTGATGAATGTCCAGTGAAGTTCATGATAGAATGGTCTTTTAAGGAGATGTTTCCCTGAGATACAAAGCAGATCCCATTTCCTGACTTGCCCGCATCCTCTCTAAATGACTTGAAAGACACAGTGGGGTTTTTTTCCTTAATTTATAGAGTCACAGTTTTTGAAAATAAATTTTGTGCTAGAAGTAATTATAGAGAGAGAACCCTGACTGGTTTATGACAAGGTAAATTCCAAAATCAAATAAACACAACTTTCACATTGAAGGTCAAATTTTTAAAAATGCCTCTCAATACACAAGTCAACTGTGGACTTTTTCAAACAAGATATAGGTCTATTGATACAATCACTTTGATTTGTAACCCAACTAATGCTACATCACATTCTCCTAACAGATATGAAAGCTGAAAAAGCAGAGCCAATTGGGCATAGTTATGCATGAAACATTTAGGTACACAAGCTTCAACTTATACAAAGCATCTTAGAAACCAAGGGCAATTGTATCTGAGCCTTCCCATTGAGATGATTAATGTAATATTATAGACATGACCATTTGAATTTTGCCCATTTTTTTTACAGTGAGTCAATCTATTTTAACTTAATAAAGGGAGATGTCAACATTTTTTCCTCAAAATAGAAAAGAATTTTTAAAAACACAATGGAAGTGCATCTGATGTGCGTTTGGAGTAAACATAGTCTAAGATGCGATGAGAAGTACTATATCTTATTTAAAATATTTTCAGCCTTCAACAAAAATTTAAACAACCAGAAAAAAAAAGCTAAAGGTAATATTGTAGTATTTAAGCATCTCCGTGGTAACAGTCTGTTTAGTGAGCCTCTGGGGGCCAAGGTTAAACTCTCCAAAAGGTCAGGAAAGATTCCTACTACATTCCTTCTTTAAAAATAAATCACTGCTCACATATTTCCTTGACATCCTAAATAAGGTAAGATGGGAGATTTGATGCTAAAGCATTCATTAGCTTTAAAATTCAGGACTTGCAATAGTTGTGTATCTGTGACTATTAGGACATTTTTGGTTATAGAGGTGAAAAACCTGAATAAAATTAGCATTTTTTTAAGCTGCAAAGTCCAGTCCAGAGTGTGAAGCACTGTCACAGAATTCAGTTTCCTTCCCTCAGCTCCCCCTTCCCTCGTGTTGGCTTTAGACTCAGATTTTATCATTGGTTCTTAAGAGAACCAGTTATGCCTCCTCCTTGATATCAGGGGGGCAAATGCGGCAACCAAGGCACTGCTTCCCTCCCCCAGCAGTCCCAGCAAATATGTCTTTAACTCTGATTGGTTTCAAGTTCACAATTCAACCAACCCCTGTGGCCAAAGAAATGTGGTGCTGGGAGGAGCCAAGACTGAGTTACAGGTGTAAGGATTCAGCACATAGACTAAGAACAGGACTGAAATTCTACTACTACCATTAGTAACAATATATATCTGCCCCAAGTTTCTGCCCCTATTTTCTCTTTGACCCTGTTTTCTGGTGCAGAGCCCCTAAAACCCTATAATTTCCTCTGTGATAAGAGTGTCTGACAGAGAACTCCCAAATATCTTAGAATTTCTTTGGTGTTAGAAGCATTTTTTGTTCTAATGAGGTAGCTCTCACTGGGCTCTTGAATGGTGGATGATCACCAGAAAGAACAAGCCATAGTTAGAAACGTGGGACTTTCAGCCCCACTCCTCTTTTCCAGAGAGGGGAAGGGGTAGGAAATTGAATTAATAATTGGCCATGCCTACATGATGAAGCCTCCATAAAAATCTCCAAAGTATAGAGTTCAGAGAGCTGCCAGGTTAGTAAACAAATCCATGTGCCAGGAGGGAGGTGCATATAATAAGAGTTAAATGAATACCATGGACAATAAGAATTTTAGTTCTAGCATTTTTATTCCATGCTAGCATTTCCATGTCATGAGATATTGCAGAGGTGGTCAATTCAGATTCCATCAGACTCAAGAAACTTATTACATAAAGAAGAGTGTCCCTGCCCTGGCTGGTGTGGCTCAGTTGGTTGAGTGTCATCTCATGACCTGAGAGGTCACTGGTTTGATTCCCAGTCAGGGCACATGCCCGGGTTGCAGAGTTATGCTCTTGATCCCCAGTAGTGGGTATGCAAAAAGCAGCTGATTGATGTTTGTCTCTCATCCATGTTTCTCTCTCTCTTACCCTTCCTCTCTCTAAAAATCAATAAAAACATATATGGGGGGTTTGGGGGGGGAGCAGAGCATCCCAATGCATTACTCCTTCATTTCTAGCTCATTTAGCTCTCATCTATAAATCCATTTGATGACTCTATCACAGTAAATGATTTTCCAGCCATATTGATTGATATTTTTACTTTGTTTTATCATAAAAAGGAATATTCTTTAGGATAAGATTTACTCTTCATCACTAAACTTTTAAAGAATTCACTTAATTCTTGTGAAGTTTACATTTGCATAGGGACACTGTAATTCGGTTCATCCAACTTCTGAATAACTGTATGTAAAATATTCTTGAGAAAGTAATGTGATGTAACTGCTTTAGAGATGGCAAATTTTCAAGTCTGCCTTTGATGCAAAGGTTGGTATCTTAGGACTGTGTACTTCTGGTTAGACCAAAAGGCTAATGGATCAAGATCATAGCCAGTTCTCACATCACCAAGTTAGGTTTAGAAATATGCTTGGAGACTGTGCCCTGCCCATGTTTTGAGGGCCTTATCAATACTACAGATTGACTAGTATCCCCTCTCCAAATTCATATGTTAAAGCCCTACCCCAAAATGTGGTGGTATTTGGAGATAAGGCCTTACAAAGAAACATAATTAGGTTTAGGAGAGTTCAAGAGCATAAGGCCATTATGATGAGATTAATGACATTATAAGAAGAGACACCAGACAATTCTTTCTCCCTCCCTCCCTCCCTTCCTTTCTCCCTCTATTCCTTCCTCCCTTGCCCAGCAATGTAAGGAAACACGAAAAGCTGGCCATCCAACCAGCCAGGAAGAGAGTCTTCACCAACCAAGCTGATACCTTGACTTTGGACTTCTAGCTTCCAGAACCGTGAAAAACAAACAAACAAACAAACAAAAAAAACAACTTCCAATGTTTAAGCCACATAATTAAATCCATAATATTTTGTTTTGGCAACATGAGCTAAAGCACCACTTCCTTAACTAAAGGTCGTGTTTCAGTTGCCATTATCTGTGACTCATCTGAGAGATTTCTCTGAAGCATCCCAAGGCATCTCATCCTGCAACCTGGAAAATGCCGAGAAATCAACCAATGCTCTCCCCACCATCAGCAGCTCTCAACCACTGGCGGATGGTGTCTGGCTCCCGGCCTCTGGAGGACAACTCTGAGGGTATGTTCTAAGTCATTTATCACCCGCAGTGGTGGCTGGCTTGGTGACTGGCGCAGCTGTTTTTGGCTGCTTTCCCTTTGCTGTCATATCCCTCCCCCCTGACGGGAATTTCCTGTGCCTCTCAAACTATTGGTACTTGAATCTTTCCTCAGGGCCTGCTTTTGTTGGAACACAAGACATGCTGATCCCCCTTTTGTTTTCTGTTGCGGATTTGTGGGGGGATACAGCAGATTGCCACGGGGGAAACACATATTAGGTATCGTCAACTTTTGGGAAAACGGTCTAAGCACAAGCTCCAATCCTGTGGTTTAACAGTATATTTTTTCTTTATTTTTCTCCCCACAGCACACAAGCAACACATGCATGTTGAGTATGTAGGTATTTATGGTGAATATTTTATTGTTTACCTACTGGGCGCACGCAGGGGCACCATGCTGTAAGCCCGGCAGGGGTTCTCAACCTTCCTAATGCCACAACCCTTTATTACAGTTCCTCATGTTGTGGTGACCCCCAACCATAAAATTAATTTTGTTGCTACTTCATAACTGTAATTTTGCTACTGTTATGGATCGTAATGTAAATATCTGATATGCAGGATGTATTTAAAGGGGTCGCGACCCACAGGTTGAGAACCGCTGCAAGGGCTACTGCTTATGTGATTTGTCTACTCTGCAAGCGTAACCTTCACTGCAGTTGTTCACTGGGGGTGCATATAGAGTACATACTTGGCTCAGTCATACCAGTTTTTGGATAATCAAATAACTCTAAACTGGTTGCTGAAAGGCTGCTTTCCTGATTCCCCTAAGTAGCCTTTCTTCCCTTCCCCTCTCTCTTGAAGTTGTCCAAACCCTCCTGACCAGTGTCACCATCCAGATCTGACAACTGAAGGGTTGATACACACACACACTAAATTTCAGCACTACATATAGAACAAATTAAGAAAAAATATATAGTTGCTCTTCAATGGAAAAATTTTAAAGGCATCCTTTAATTAATTTGAATGACTGAGACTACTCAGAAAGTTCTATTTATTCTCACTTATTAATTTGCTTATTTATTATCAGCTAGCTAAAACATGAATATTTGAATCGTGTACATATATATACACATGTACATATATATCCATTTTTTGTATATGTGCATGTAATCATATGTATAACAAATATCTGATGCATTCATAACCAGTGAGTATCATAATGAGGCCTCTGCTTTGGTCTCACTTCTGTAGTCACGACCTCTCCCATATTTTGCATTATTTTTGTCAACTCTTACTGCATGTACAGGAAAACTCAGTTTTCGTTTAACATGTATGGGCACCTACAGCAGAAGAGTGGGTTGACCCCACCAGGGAACACAGTACTGATCTGAGCAAGGGGACTATAGAGGTTACTAAGAGTCAGCTGAACACGCGTCCTTCTTTCTGATGACCTGTGAATAAGATTCTTTCTCCTTTGTTGAAGTCCTTGTAGCCTGTTATCCTAGGAATGGTTTCCACCCACTATGGATTTCTGCTCTGTGATCTCTCTGGTCTTTTGTGCCAGTGAGAGGAGTTTATAGAATCTGGAGAAGAGAAGAGCAGCTTCTGTGGTTGATAATAAACTAAAACGTCTGCCTGGTGCACAGAACTATTAGACTATTTTTGTTTTAATAGAAAATATTTCTCTTGATGTAGTGACCTCCTAGTTTTCAATCTTTAAATGCATCAAGTCCACTATGTGTACAGTGTGCTTGCAAATGAATCATTTTATTTAATTTCCCCAACATCAATATGAGTCAGGATATTTGAAATTCTGCATTTTACATTTAAAGATGAGGACATTGAAGTCCAATATTTTGTGGCCTATATTTTACTTCATGGATATAAACAGCCAAATTAATAATGGCAACAACAGGAATGCTGTGTAAGAACATTGCTTTCTTAAGTCTCTGGCATAAACACAGACTCCTGTAGCTATAGCCAAATATAGGCAATTTGTATGAAAAATGATGCCCATAGATTAATATTTTAGAAATGATTGGCTGTTTGCAAAAATGTTATTTAAAGATATTGCTGGTAATTCAGCACATGTTTCAGTTCTAATTACATGCCCCTGACTGTCTTCATTTCTCTTTCTTTTTATCTTCAACATATTACCATTTGAAGAGGGTTTTTTTTCTGTTGTTTGTTTGTTTGTTTAAATATGTTTTTTAAATTAATTTTAGAGAGAGATATAAACATAAATGATGAGAGAGAATCATCCACTGGCCGCCTCCTGCATACCCCCATCTAGAGATCATGCCCGTACTCAGGTATGTGCCCTGACCGGGAATCAAACTATGACCTCCTGATTCAATGGTCAATGCTCAGCCACTGAGCCACATGGGCTGGGCATTACCAGTTTTTCCTCACTATTGTATTTCCTCTTTACTTTTGCACTGTCTGGAACAAGGTCATATACCTACAACTCTTTAAGATTTGGATTACTAGAAAGCCATCCAGTAACCACAGTTCTCTTCCCCACTTGCACTTTGTTTCTATGAGGTGCAGAGAAGACATTTGGAATTCCTGGGGAGGATCACAGAGATGATTTCTGAATGTAGTGACCATACTTTTCGATTTGAATGCCCTGAGTACCTCACATGGAGTCATATGGATACAGGGTACATGCCTCTTGAATGAATGCTTGAAGTAGAAGAGAACAAGACCAGTAATAGCATTCACACACTTCAAGTAAAAGGAAAAGTACAGGAGTCACAATAATACAATGATAGGAAAATATTCATACAAATCTATTCTTTATTTTTATTTGGTTGTGCATAAAAAGATTGAGTTGTCAAACTTAGGATTGATGTGACAAAATATGTCATCAATCCATATAACAAAATCAATACAATTTTGCATCCTTATTTACTCTAGTCATTGATGCACTCACAAATGAGCTACCTACTTTGTGTCATTAGGATAGGTACTATGGATATAATGGTAAGCAGAAGTGGATATGGCTTCTGTTTTCATAGTTCATGTCTACTGGAGTATAAACTATAACTGTTTGATATTTAGAATTCTTATGATTATAAGCAGAAGTGGAGAATCAACCTGGCAAAGGTAAAAGTGGTAGGAATTTTTTGCACATGTAACTGAAATGTGGAGGTTATTATTTAGGTGCTATAATAACTAAATAAGTGAAGAGTAATGCATAGAGGCCCGGTACATGAAAATCCATGCACTTGGGTGGTCCCTCAGCCCAGCCTGTGCCCTCTTGAAGTCTGGGAGCCTTGGGGGAAGTCCACCTGCCGGCTTAGGCCTGATACCTGGGGGATCAGGCCTAAGCCGGCAGTCAGACATCCTTGTGGCAGCCCAGGAGCCCAGGGGATGTCCTACTGACAGCTTAGGCCCACTCCCCAGGGAGTGGGCCTAAGCTTTCAGTCCTTAGCATTGCCGAGGAGGTGGGAGAGGCTCCTGTCACTGTGCTGCACTCGCCAGCTGTGAGCCCGGCTTCTGACAGAATGTCTCCCTGTGGGAGCATGCTGACCACCAGGGGGCAGCTCCTGCATTGAGCATCTTCCCCCTGGTGGTCAGTGCGTGTCATAGTGACCAGTTGTTCCAGGTCATTCTGCTGTTAGGGTCAATTTGCATATTACCCTTTTATTATATAGGACTAGGTGCCCAGTGCATGAATTCATGCGCCTTGAAAGGAACTTTGGGCCATGAGGCTGCAATGGGCATAAGGGCGGATCTCAGTCCACCCTCTGCGCCCCTCCCCAGCCCCTCCCACTGTGGCCCCCAGTCCTCTGTCTGCCAGCAGCCCTGCTCCTGTCGCCACTGCTCCCATGCATTGATGGCACCGGCCCCGCTCTCACCCTCTACCAGCGTGGAGCAATTGGGGCTGGCGTCATCAGCAGGTACAAGTGGTGGCTGCTTCCCTGATTGCCCCTCAGGAGCAGGGGGAGGTGGAAAAGCCCTCAGGGGTGATTGGGTCTGGCAGCCACCACTCACACCTACTGACTGCACCAAGCAATCAGGACTGGCACCAAGCTCTGGCAGCAGGTACAAGTGGTGGCTCTGGCGCCGGCTGCAGGTGTGAGTGGGGCCGTTGCCAGGAGCAGGTGCGAACGCCAGGCGGGACCACAGCATATGAGAGCAAAGAATTTTCAGTAACTACCAGAGGCTTGCCCCAATGACAATGACTGCCTTGGTCTCATGCCCCCACTCACCTTCTCCACCATCCCGCTGCAGCCAATGCCTGCCATGTTTTGTGCCCACCCCCTCGTGGTGAGCACACATCACAGGACTGGTTGTTTGGTTGTTTGGTTGTTCTGCTGTTTTTTCTATTTGCATATTAGGGTTTTATATATAGATTATCGGGCCAGGCATCAGTCACTCATTATTTCCAGCTTTACTTTCCTCTTAGGTAGCTTGTTAACAGGCAGGCTCTCTCCATATCTTAGGCAAGGTGACGCCCTGTGCTCCAGGTTTATATGGGTCTTAGTAAGTATGATCTCAAATGGAGGTAAATGTTCTTTTCTCTGCTGTTTTGTCTAAGATAGCTTTGTATTCAACTGGCAATACCATGGCATAGAAGATCGTTTATTCAGGTCTGTGACTGGAGTAAGCGAAACTTCACCCTCATATAAACCACTTAAAATGTGCCTCCATGCTTATGCTTCAGAAGAAGGAAGGAGGGATAATAAGCAGGCAGAAATAGTTATAAATATTATAATATATAGCATTAACTATACTATAAATACTAATATATATATATCATATATATATATTTCCTATAAATGATAGTGAAAACATAAAAATTATTAACTTAAAGGAATAAAATGTAATACTATAAAATAAAGAAAAACACAGTGAGAGTTCCTCTCAGGAAAAATGGCCATTTCAGTGGGGGCGTTTACAAACAAACGACCAAATGCAGGACTCCTGCACACCTCCCTGCAATGCTTCCCACCCCAGCCTCTCTTCAGGCACCTCATGTGAGCGCTTCCCTGCCACAAAGCCTCGGAAAGCACAGTCTGACCTGGCTGGGAGTTATACACCCCGGAATCAGGGAGCTAACCTCCAAATGTGGGAACTGCCTATCATCATGGAAAGATTAATAACCTTGTTGCTGAAACACGGAGCCTGGAGACACCAAGCCTTTGCAACCTTCAGCCCCCATTACCTGTAATCTGGGATGCATCTGTGCAAATTCTGCTATGTGAGATGTCTGATATTTTGCTGCCTACATTTTCTTCCAGGACTTTTATGGTTTCATGACTTACATTTGAGTATTTTATCCAGTTTATTCTTGTGTATGGTGTAAGTTTGTTGTCTACTTTCATTTTTTTGCATGTACTTGTCCAATTATCCAACACTATTTATTGAAAAAATTTACACAATGCAATACTATGTAGCTATAAAAAATAAGGAACTCTTAACCTTTGAGACAGTATGGAAGGACCTGGAGAGTATTGTGCTAAGTGAAATCAGCCAGTTAGGTAAAGACAAGTATCAGATGATCTTTCTTATATGTGGAATTTAATGAACAAAATAAACTGATGAACAAAAAAGATCCAGAGACATTGAAACATGCAACAGATTGATGTATTTCAGGGGTGGGAAGAGATTAACCAATTAACTTATATGGATATATGCATAGCGCATGGACAGACAATAGTGCAGGGAAAGCCTGGAGAGAGAAGGGGGACATCTGTAATACTTTTAACAATAAAGATAAATTTTCTTAAAAATGCAGGGAAAGTAACTAACAATAAAATTACAATAAACATCCCTAATACCTATCCAGTAATTATTATATGGATACAGTAATCATTTTTAAGTGAAGAAAAATTAGTAGCATTCCTTTAAAAATTGGCAAAAAGCCATTTATACCCTAGCCATTATATATATTCACCAATTTACTGGAGGTTTTGGCTATGTGGTAAGTCAAGAAAAAGAAATTAAAGGTATAAAAAGTAAAGAGGAGAAAATACAACTATTGTTAATTTTGCTTGATATAGTTGTCAATCTAAAAATTTAAAATCTAGTGACAAATTATTACAAATTATTAGATCTAAAATAATATTAGCAAGATGACTGGATATAAGATCAACACAACCAATCAATTGTATCCTCCTATACCAGCAAAAGGGTTTTAAGGCACCATTTACATCAAAAGAAAACTATAATATTCACATAAATAAATCTGAAAAAATGATGAGTAAGATATATAATTATAAATCTTTATTAAAGGCATTGAAGAAGGCTCAGCAAATGAAGAGTTATGTCAAATTCATGCATGTAGATGTTGCCCTCTTGGACTATAAAATTGAGGTAATCTATGATGGTCAACAAGATAGAGGAGCCGGGTCTTCAGTTCAGACTCTGGAGTAGGGTCTGTCCAGTATTTTTTTTTAATCACAGATGACTAAATAATGAATTACTCAGTAGCTTGGGGGGCAATTTGTGATCTTTACAATGTGTATGCCAAAGGGATAAAGCAGGAGATTAACACCCAGGAAATGAATCTAATGATCTATTTGGAAGGGTTTTACTCCCTTCTAAGCCAGTTACTCTGGAAGATGGACATTTCCTACTTTTACAAATGCTAGAATAAGTTATACCAATGGTGTGCTGATAAACGTTTAGTAATTGAATTTCCAAGAAAAGAAAAACCATACACAACAATCCTGACTTGTGGCATCACTGATTTCTGAGTTGTAAATCCTTCCGCCATTGCCAATTTCAAGTTGAAATGGAATTTTTGGACGGGAACCTGGAATCTTTGTCCGCCGGAATCAAAGAATGAATCCACAGACAGAAGGTGGCATATCAAAGGTGGAGATTTATTGAAGAACAAGTATAGACTCCGACATGGGAAAGGGAAATAGTCCCACAGAACAGACTCTCAAGTGGGGAGGGGGAAAAGGTCCCCCTGAGTTCCTTTTCCCTATGGCTGCAGATCCTGGTGCCTTGATAACCCCTCTTATTGGTCACTATTCCCTTAGACTAGTTACTATAGTAACTCCTGGGCTCAAAGTAACGCCCCCCACCCCTCCTTATTGTTTTTCTATTCCCTTTGCACTTTCTTCCTCTCCTCCTTGAAGAAGGGCTTCCTTCTCTTTATTTTGTAAATATAGACCTTTTGCTGTTCCCAGCTTCCTCATTCTATGGAAATGAACTTGTTGCAGTTCCTCAGCTTCCCCTATTCTATGGAAATATACCTTCTGCTGCTCTGCAGCCCTGTGCTCCCTCCATGGTCCCCTTAATTTCCAAAATTTCTAATATGTCCTAAACCTGTCCTATTTTACCCCTAAAATTCCTGTTTCAAAGTTACTATTTGAACTTGCTGAAGGCGGATGGAAAGAAATGCATACCTTCGAGCTCTTGTGAGCCAGTCCCAGTGCACCACCACCTGTGTCAGTATCCACCTGTGATGGTAGATTGACAGATGTGAAGTTTGAAAAATGGGAGGGCTGACCTCTTCTGATTTCCTTTCTTATGATACGAGGCCTTCAGCTTTGAGGTCCTTCATACTTACTTGACTTCCATACTTACTTGACGTACACTATTGAAATCTAAAATAATAATTTCCTTAATAATTCCCAGATTGAATTTTCAACAGAAAACAAAAAGAAGCGTTATTTTTCCCAAACATGTAAAAACAAAAGGTCAAGTTTAATAATTGGTCAACTGCAGCTCAGATAGAACTACCTAATGACTGATAACTTTGAAATGAAAGTCGCTATCAATGTTGTGTTTGATTCTTTTATCTTTTACAACATAACTCAACCCTTATCCCTGTCTTGATCTTCCCCGTGGTTACAGTTAGTGCTGTGGATTATTAGGCCAAGGTTCAGACACAGACCCAAGGAACAAAGATAAAGCAACATAAATGTGAACTTTGATAGGCTGCTGCTTCTTGGTGATTGAAATTTCCCTTCACTTAAGTGGCAAGTGAAATGACACGAGGTTAAAAAAAAAATAGCATGTGTCAGTGGGAGGGAGAAAGGATGAAAGAATGCTATTAAGAAACAGGAGCTATAAAGAAAACTCAAGAAAGTCTGTTAACACCGTTTCAACCAAAAAATCTTTTTTTCAATCCTTTTGAGTCTTATGTTTCCAAACATAAGCTAAACTATATACAAAGTAACTATTTTAATCCTTTACAAGTAAATAGTTTGGTAAAAAGAATACATAGAATATTTGAAATTCTAGGTAATATTTTTAGCTGAAAATTAAGATATTAGATATATTCTCCCTATTTCCCCCTGTATACCTACTTAGCACAGGCATTTGGAAAATGGTTATAGTAGGTGTTAGCATGGATTTTAAGACCCAGTTTAAAGGTTCTAATAGTTTTGTGAATCTTCTAATTCCTGAAATACACAGTTAAGAAAAAATATTTTTATTATGGAGAGGATGGAAGTACTTTACATTTAGAACTTGGCCTCAGATTTTCAGTTTCAGGTTTGTTTATTCTGTATTCAATTTGGACTTAGGAGAGAGCAGGCACTGCAGAAACTCTTCACAAATAAGCCTTCAATTTCAACTCAGCTTCCAATCTTTAAGCCAGTGATTTTTCAACCTGTGTGCCACAAGAATTTTTAAAACATGCAATACCTGACTATTTAGCCAGAGACACTGACCTCTTTTCTTTTTGATTGAAAATTTAAAAAAAGACAACAGTGCAGCCACGGTGGAAAACAGTATAGAGATTCTTTAAAAAATTAAAAATGGAACTCCCATTTGACCCAGTAATCCCACTTCTAGGAATACAGCCCAAGAAATCAGAAACACCAAGCAGAAAGGATATATGCACCCCTATGTTCATAGCAGCATAATTCACCATAGCTAAGATTTGGAAACAGCCTAAGTGCCCATCAGACAAAAATAGACCCAGAGACAGAGAAGCATCGAATAGACTGCCTAACCTCAGAGGGAAGGTGGAGGCGGGGGAGAGTAAAAGATCAACTAAAGGACTTGTATGCATGCATATAAGCATAACCCATGGACATAGACAGTAGCGGGAATGATGGCATGTGCTGGGGGATGGGAGTGGCCAGGGAGAGGTCAATGGGGGGGAAAAGGAGACATATGTAATACTTTAAACAATAAAGAATTTAAATTTAAAAAAAAAGTCAACAGCCAACACAATAGCTGACCAGTGTGAATGAATCACAATTATACCTACTTTTTTGCCAGATCAGCAAAATATATATTTTTTGGTGTGCTGCAGAATTTCAGTAATTAGTTTATATGTGCCATGAGATACAAAAAAAAAGGTGGAAAAATCACTACACTAGATGCAGTAAAATGCATGCAGAAGCTGCCATTTTAACAAAGCCTAAAAATTTTAACCAATGTATAATTTGTAGAATGAAATGATCTCTTAATGCAGACAGAACAAATGGCATCTAAAAGTCTAAAATAAGATAGTATGCCATGTATTAACAAATATGATAATATATATTGTCGTAGTTTCCCCAAAATGGAGTTGGAATATAAAAAAATAAAAATAAAACATGCTTTGGTCAAATCTTTAAAAAAAATAGCAGAAAGGAATAACTAAAAGATGACTATTAAACTTTTAAGAGAAGTAAATTTAGAACAAATAAAATATTGGTTTACATAATGGATAGTAAAACAAGGACATTATAAAATGTTAACAAGGATCCAAAATAGTCATGGATAGAACGTACAATCAATCCTATTATTCACAGGTACTAACTATATTTGCAAATTTACCGTCATGCTAAAATTTATTTATAACATCAAAATCAATACTCACCATGATTTTGCAGGTAATCATGGACATACGCAGATGGACAAATATGCTGAGGTCATGTTTGAGTGAGGTCACTTGAAGGCCATGCTTCCAAGTAAGGTTGAAGAAGGTGATGTTCTACCTTCTTGTGTTAGTTCTCATACTGTAAACAAGTATCCTTTTCCCACTTCATTAGGGCCACGTTTTTCACTGAATGTCGCAGATCATTAGGGAAATATAAAACACACACACACACACACACACACACACACGTTAATATGGCTATTATTTAAAAGTCACACTTTCTGGCTGGCATGGCCCAATGGTTGAGCACTGACCTATGAACCAGGAGGTCATAATTTGAATCCTAGTCAGAGCACATGCCCAGGTTGTGGGCTCAATACCCGGTGAAGGGGCATGCAGGAGGCAGCCAATCAATGATTCTCTATCATTGATGTTTCTCTCTCTCTCTCTCCCTCTCCCTTCCTCTCTGAAATCAATAAAAATATTTTAAAAATTACAAAAGACAACAAATGTTGTCAAGGATATAGAAAAATTAAAACCCTGTTGGAATGCAAAATGGAACAGCTGCTCTGGAAAACATTAGAAACATTCCGCATTTCTGTGCTTATTGTTGGGGATGTGTGGTTACAATGGCCCCCAGGCAGAGTGCTGAAGCACTATCTAGTGTACCAAAGGGCACGAGGCAGTGCTGTGACTTATGGAGAAAATAGGTGTGTTATTTTCAGGCATGTGCTCTAGTGTTGTTGGCTGTGAGTTCAATGTTAATGGATCAACATTATATGTAATAGTAACATATGTGAAGTGGGGGGGGGTCTTTAATCAGAACACAATAGAACAAGGTTGTCTAATGACTGGTTGAGCAAAATGTTGTGACTAGACACCACAGGAACCTAATTCTTAATTTACCAATGGTTCAGTATGCATTAATTCACTGTTCACAGTGACTGGATAGAACATAGCTACAATCCATAATGAGAATTAACTATTTATAATATGCTCTGACAGAAAGCTTAGTGTGATTGAAAGATGTAGCCACAACATTTTAAGATTGTTGTTTCAGAGTACCATGTCACATGAAATCACTTGGAATCAGAAACAAAAAATGGACTGAGTAGACCAGTCTGATGTAGTAGGCAAGGTCTTTTATTTTCAAAAGGTTATTTCAAAAGAGTTGTTCAAAAAAGCCTAAAGTTTTATTTGAATAAAACTAATAGGTTGTAGGTCATGAAATTAGAAAGGGCTTCAGAAGCTTCTTCTTTAGATATGTGACAACAATTTATGGGGTGCCATCCATCCCCTAGATTATCACTGACTAGATGAAGATGTAGGTTTTTTCTTTTCCTGGATATTGGTTCTATGTTTTAATTACTTCATAATCTTATAAGATAAACAATTTGACCATGCCTCCTTGTAAGACTTGAATTAATATTTGTAATTACTTTTTCAAATACAATAAAAGAAGATAGAAATATAATACAAAGTATTTTGATGCATTGGAAGAGAAAACTATTGATTAACTTTTTTTAAAGTGGGAATATGCTCTTAAACCAATGAATCATTAATATTTGATCTGAAATGAATTTACTATACCCTTTAAAGCTGGTACACTATAGCATTATTTTTAATTTTAAGAATTAGGGATTCAAAATATATCTACTTGTTTCAAGAATTCTAGTTCACTAGAATATTTCATATTATTGCTATATCATTGTGTAATGAAGAACTTCATCTATGCCTTTCCCACTTATGATAACATGGGGAGGGCAGTGTGCACACAAATTATGTTTTAGATGAAATTGAGTCAAAGAGGTGATTAGCCCTCTCGGGCATGGTGCTGGCAAACAAAAGTCTAACAGTAAACAAAATCTTTCTTGACTTATGGAGCAAATAGGAAGTTATAGTCAAGGAGAAAATGAGTGAAAGAGCAGGTGGGGACTTTAAGAGACAATTTTTGATTTCGCCATTGAGTATCCATTTGTTTTTCTCTGGGAAGAGTACTTCGGTTTTCTTCTAGTGAATCACATTCCTTCCTGTCTAAAAAAAAAACTCACTGTATTTTCCTTTCCAGTGCTTCTGGTCACCAAATGTGTGGGGTTTATTTTCTCACACTGACCAATTTTCCAAAATAACCTTGGTGTCCTACAATTCAATACAATTCTGATACTATCTACCAGATCCTGCAAGTTAAGGGTTTAGTCTCAAACGACTACCCTCATGTTCAATGCCAATTGGTAAGTCTCAGGTTATTATCCATGCTTTTGACCAACTAGCTGTAATCTGGCAGTCTTGGAAACCTCCAGTTCTATAATATGCTACAATGGCTCATAGAACTCAGGGAAATATTTATAGTTCACCAGTTTATTATAAAGGATACTAGAGGCCCAGTGCACAAAATTTGTGCACTGGGGGGTTGGGGGGGGGAGTCCCTCAGCCCGGCCTGTGCCCTCTCACAGTCCAGGAGCCCTCGGGGGATGTCCGACTGATGGCTTAGGCCCATGGGAGCAGGCCTAAGCCGGCAGTTAGACATATTTAGCTCTGGTGTGGAGGCAGGAGGGCTTCTATCACGGAGAGGCTTCTATCACCGCCACTGTGCTTGCCAGCCGTGAGCCCTGCTCAGGGCTTCTGGCTGAGCAGCACTCCCCCTGTGGGAGCGCACTGACCACGATGGGGCAGCTCCGGCATTGAGCATCTTCCCCCTAGAGGTCAGTGCGCATCATAGTGACTGGTTATTGTGCTGTTCAGTCTATTTGCATATTAGCCTTTTATTATATAGGATAATAAAGGATACAGGTGAATAGCCAGATAAAGAGACATATGCTGAGGTCTGAAAGGGTCCTTAGAGCATCAGTTATCTTTCCATGCACAAGTGTATGATATTCCTGCATTAAAGTATAAGCAAAGCTCATGAGAATTAAGGCCATATCTCAACAGATCATACTTTTCATTTGTTTGAACTGTATAACCATTTCAATATTAAAATGATTATAAATATACCATGATTATCCTTAGTGAAACCAGTCTAATTTATGTACATTTTTCTATTCCCTTTGAATATTCTCATCCATATTTACAGTTTCATAGTGAACACAATAGCTTACATATAATTGTATAGTACTAGGTTGATACAGTGCCTTTGAAGATTCCATCAAGTTGATTTAACAATTTAATAACCATATCCCTTTTGTCCCTAATTAATCTTTTCAAAATTTTAAAATTACAAATAACCTTTGTAGCAAACCTCTCCATGTGAATAGCTTTTATTTAATACTATATCCATAGCATACATTTCTGAAGTGGAATACATTTTCTAAACCAGAAAACAAGGTCTGGAACTTCTTTGTAAACAATAAGCACATAATAAATATAAAACACAAAACTGGAAATTCTCAAGGAAGAGCCATGAAATTAGCTAAGAATCTACAGCGATCCACTTATCAGGAAAGCTAACCGCTGAAAGAGTGGAGTGGAACCATAAAGATCTTACAAATTCTATTAACTGAACCCATTGGTGAAAATAAATATTTTGCATTACCAGGAGGAAGAATATAAGATAATTTAATAAAATGAGCAAAAATAATTTAGTTTGAGAATCTAAAGATCAAATCCATACAGTGTTTGAACAAAGTAATATAGTGCCATCTGGGTCTGGGTATACTTCTCAGCAGGGTGCTGTCCTCTGACCCAAGACCTGGTCCTCTACACAGTCATCGTTGGCCTGCACTCAGGGGGCTCCCCCTCCTAGTTGGTTCCCCAGAGTTTCAGGGTTAACGGCTGAGACTCTACACTCAAATACAATTACATCTCATCCCTCAGCGGAAGTTCTCTCTATTCTCCTCTTCCCCATTTCAAGAATTAGCCAACAAGATAAACTAATAGCATTTTAATTTTGTCTTGTAGCTTCACTATTTCCAATTCTGCTAAATTGGGCATAAATCAGTAAGTATCCCCTTCTTAAAGTTGGAGCCCAACCTCAAGGGGCCACCCTCACATTACCTGACCATAATATAAAGGGAGATGGATATATAAATATAAAGGTTGAGAAACAACCTCAGTGGCACATGAAATTGTTAATTTCTTATCTTGGAGAAAGAAACAGTCACTATAGTCCAGTATCCCTGCTTTAACAAAAACATTTATCAAATAAAGACCATCTTCTATTTTAGGCATTGAACAAAATGGACACAGTACAGGCCACTGGGAAAATGAGACATTAAACATAATTATGCCAGTAAGTTATTAATTCCATCTAGATAAATGCTAAGAAGAAGAATCGGGATTGTGTGAAAAATTACAAATGTGGGAATTTACCTGTTCCAGATGTCTTCATGTTCTGGATGCCAAAGATTGTAACCTGAGTTCTGCAGGAAAGTAGATCAAACAGCCTGTGTGAAGACTCAGAGAACCATAGGAGCTTGACCTATTTAAATACCCCAGAATGACCACTGTGTACATGGTGAGGGAAAGTCCACCTATAATTTATCTTCCAAACACTTAACAATTTTTCTTTAATTACAGTCTGTTACTATTCATTGATTTGCATTTCTTCTAAAGTTTGTATCTTTCTCACTAAATAATGAGGTCTTAATGGCAGGGAGTCTTTCTGTATTGCTCCCCATCATATATGAGCATGTGGCCTGACACAGGTTACATGTTCCACAGATCTGTGTGGAGGTAAGGAAGGAAAAGAGGGCAAAGGCGAGAGCTGGACAGAAGTGGCCTGAAAGCATTGAGATCTGACGTTTGAGCATTCGACACACAAATCCCAGCACCATAGCCACTGCACACAACGATACACACACACAAAATAAATAAAACCCAGAGTCGGGTAAAATTACCAACTGGGAAATTCTGCAAATTGAACTAGATCCTATACAATTACTGACATAGTGTCATTAGCTCAAAAACAAATATCCCATGAGAAGAAAACACTCTCAACAAGGTCCAGTAGTCCTGCCCCGTTTAGATTATAGAAATGAAGTCATAATTCCTGAACCAGAAATGGACCAGACAAAAAAACTAGAAAACAAAACTAAAAATACCAATTTCAATATTTTATACTTTATAAAGGGGGCATCTCAGGAGAGAAAAAAGATATCCAAAAATCAGAGAAATAATGATTCAAATCTTAAGAACTGGATCTCACAGCTTAAGCAGAGAGCTCTTAAGTTAGAAATGTAGTAAATTACTATGAAATTAGTTGAAGGTGTTTTAGCAAAGTTTTCTAAACCAGAAGACATCATGGCTAATCTGCAGTCACATCACCAGAATTGAGTATTCACCCAATTGCCTGATCCTAAGACTATTTTGATTCCATTTCAATTTATCATTATTTAAATATCGCATTAGATTTTTTATATCAAACTGTACTTCATAGTAGAATGTGTTTAAATGTATGCCAAATAATGTCCATTTCACTCTTGTGATAGTTATTCTTGTGATACCTAAAGGGAAGGATTCATTCTGAAAGGTTATATCATTTTTCATTTCAGTAGAGTCATGAGCAGCTCAGAGCAGATTGCTTCTTCTTTTTCAATTTTAGATATGATCTCTTAATCTTTGCCTCCATCCCTACTCAAAGGGTAACTGGCTCAATGGTTTAAGGAAGAAAAGACTTCAAAGATGTAATTCATTTCTAAGAGAAATGGGAGTCCTTACTCAAGGTTAGAAGGATCTAGGACTTAGTCTAATTAATTACAAGAATTGTTAAATAGAATGAAATAAAATTAACTAGTTTTCAGCCCTCATAAAAAGTCTTTTGGAGGTCAGTATATATTGGGAAATGGTGAAAGCATGTCATAGAGATTTAGGAACAGAGGAATAAGTTGAAGCTACAGTTGTCTGTTAAAGGGGTTATGGGGAGAGTACATTTGCCCTTCCTTTGGTTTGTTATTTCTGCTTTATTTCTTTCCCTTTCTTACAACTTTGATACTAAGGTATATCCATGTTATTATTTAGTGTACTTGTTGATTAAACATGCCATTAACTTTTGACTAGCAAAAGTATTTGAATGTTGCACACATCAGCTTATTTTTTTATTTTGAAACATGTATTGGTGACATTGGTTAATAAAATCATACAGGTTTCAAATATACAATTCTATAATACATCATTTGTATATTGCATGTGTTTACCACCAAAATTCAAATATTCTGTCAAATATATTTGACCTCCTTTACCTCTTACTACCTCCTCTCCACCCCCCTTCCCTTCTGGCAACCACCAAACTGTTGTCTGTGTGTATGAGTTTTATTTTGTCTTGTTTGTTCAATTGTTGCATTCAGTTTATATCCCATATATGCGTCAAATCATACAGTTCTTGACTTTTTCCATCTGACATATTCTGCTTAGCATGGTATTTTCAAGATCCATTCACATTGTCACAAATGGCAGTATTTCATCTTTTCCTATGGCTGAGTAGTATTCTATTGTATCTATATATATACCACATCTTCTTTCTCACTCTATTTTTTTTTAATTATTTTTTTAGTATAAGAAATGACCCTATCATTTATTTTTATTCTTTGGATAAGTGATGGTCTTTCTCCTAGGCATCTACAATAAATTTATGTATAATAATTTTTCTGATCACATTTTCTTGTAGCACCAAAAAGATCTTGTGAATTTCTATAAGATAGAGGTGTATTATTTCCAAGAAGTGTATAAAACTCCAAAAATTCTCTTAAAATTTAGCATTTTGTATACATACATTCCTAAAAATATTTGATTCCAAGCATTAGATACAATATAACTCTTTAAAATTATTCTTGTATCAACTACATCCACCTGAATTCAGTTATTGTGAACACTTCCAAATGTGTAAAAGTGGAAAAAACATGCAAAAGCATGTAATCTTATCAATAATATTAGAGAATTCTGAAACCTACCTATACTACCAAAAATCCCAATTCAGAAAGAAATTAAGGTATAAAACTATTATGATTTTCCAAACACAGATTTTGTACTGGATATTTGTTGGGTTTGGGCTATTCACATTCTACCTTCTTTAATAATAACAACATAATGAGGCATAGATAGCTTGAGGAAAAAAATAAATAGGGAAGATAATGAAAAACACATCAGGTATAAACAGAAGTAGCATTGATGTTTAAATATGGCAATAGGTACTATATCGCTTTCCAAAGGGAGTCAGTTACACCAGAAAAATCACTATACCAGGTGTCAGCGATTCATGTGCAAAGACTGATAAAAAACGCAATATGGTCTTTAAATAGGCCATGTCATATCCTGATGGAATGACTGAAATGTAAAGTCATTTTGAAAGTCATGCTGTCCTACCTTCTCAAATGAGAACAGTGGTCTTGGAGCGCCTTTTCTAAGACATGTTCTCTATTTAACAAATGTGAACATCGGGAACGAAAAGTTTCCTTTGGACTTCAAATAATTTGCCCCCACCTACCTAACCCCCATCTTAAGATTGCTGACTTATAACTTTCTACTTTTTTTTTTTTTTTGCATCGGGCATAGTCAAAAGGTAAAAGTAATATAACTAGTTGTGATTTCAAAAGAAAAGGGTCAAAAACAAACAAGATAGAGAATGAACAAAATCCACGGCAACACCGTCAAATAAAGACTTACCCCAGGACAGTCTGTTCTGTAGAAGCACTTCCGCTCTCCTATGAAAGGAAATCTGGGCTCAAGGCAACAGACTCAGGAGGAGGAAAAGGTGGGGAAACATCACAGCACTTAGGAGCGGGTCCTCTCTAACTTCTAGGAGGGGGCAGATTGTCGATTTTCCTCTTCTCCTGTCAAAGCACCAACAAACCAGGAAATACCTATCTATGCAGGTTTTAAGCTATTTTTTATGTTTTCTTCAGGATTTAATTGATATCAACGGATTAATCATTGCATAAATATGCCGTTATAAATGTCACTGGTCACACTGCAGATTCAGCGTGTTTCCTTGTCTTATCAGCAGGTAAATCAAGCCCAGTCCTATCATTCACTCTTTACCTCTGGAGCTGAAGTTTTCAGCTAAATTAGGTGTAAAGTAAATTATAAAAGCTGGGTGTTATTTAGCCCTTTTCCCCAAGTCCTGCATACACACAACTATCACTCATTTCCACACGTATGAGTCCTCTTCATGCTGTGTCTTCTGGAACTCTCTATCTACCGCGAAGGCTAATAGGCCTTATCTTCAACTGAACACTACAATTCCTAAATATATCTGCCCGATGCTCCCTACATACACATTATTTTGTAATTCAGTATAATTCTTATCCTCAAAATAAAATTATTCATCTTATTTTCATTTCTGACTGTCTAGTGTGGCAGCAAATAATTAAGAAATAATATTTATGGCCCAGCTGGCATGGCTCATGAACCAGGAGGTCACAGTTAGATTCCCAGTCAGGGTACATGGCTGGGTTGGGGGCTCAATCCCCAGTGTGGGGCATGAAGGAGACAGCCAATCAATAATTCTCTCTCATCATTGATGTTTCTATCTCTCTCTCCCACTCCCCTCCTCTCTGAAATCAATAACAATATAAATTAAACATTAAATTTTTAAAAAAGAAATAACATTTATGGTTTGATCTTCAGGTAATACTTCATTGTAACCATTTTGTTTCTGACATGCAAATCCAGAAAAGTTTTATTAAACATGGAGAATGAAATTATGTCCTTTATAATCAATATAAATTTTAAATCAGTATCTTAACATGGTACTAAATAATTTGCTATTCTACTTCTCTTCACAACTATGGGAAGTCAGTTACACCAGAAAAATCACTATATCAGGTGTCAGCAACTATTCTGTGGAACATTAATGTGCTCGATAATACTCAAACATATTTGATGAGATAAAGAGGGAATGATAGGACTGGGCTTGAAACTTTGCTGCTATTTTTAGTCTGAGAAAGCTGGCCCTTTTATTTTTCCTCTTCATGATACCACTATTATTGCTCCATTTCCTATGTACAAGTATTGGCTAGCTGACAACACTGCTCAAATGATGTGTGTGTGTGTGTATGTGTGTGTGTGTGTGCATGCACATGTGTGTGTGCATGCACGTTGAGGGGCTATTTGGGAACAGAATAAATAAAATATAATTCTGCTTTAGCATTAAGTAATCCTTTCTTACTTGAGTAAATACCATGTAGATGCAGAATACAGAGACATTTACATAAAACTGGTCCTTTTATTATCTAAATACTAGTGGCCTGGTGCATGAAATTGGTGCACGGGGGGGGGGGGTGTCCCTCAGCCCGACCTGCACCCTCTCCACTCTGGGACTACTCAGGGGATGTCTGACTGCCAGTTTAGGCCCGATCTGGCAGTGGGACATCCCTCTCACAATCTGGGACCACTGGCTCCTAACCGCTCAACTGCCTGCCTACCTGATCACCCCTAACCACTCTGCCTGCCAGCCTGCTTGCCCCCATCTACCCCCCCTTGCCAGCCTGATCACCCCCAACTGCCCTCCCCTCCTGGCCTGATAACCCCTAACCACCTCTGCCTTTACCCCGCCACCATGGCTTTGTCTGGAAGGTCTCCTGGTCTAATTAGCATATTACCCTTTTATTAGTATAGATATACAAAGACATTTAAAGTATAGGCATTGAATAATTTACTCTGAATTGATTTTCTTTGAGGAAAAAACCTCTAGAAGCCTAAACATAGATATATTATTTATTATGTTATTTCTTGATTATGAATAATTTCTAAGTTTATTAGAAATATTTTATAAGTCTATTAGGGTGCTACCTATTTCAAGAACTGAAAATTTTGAAAAAGCATACTAAAATAGTAGAAAATTATAACTTTTAATATCAGAAAAAACTATAATAATTTCAATTAATATTGTTGTAGGAAATTGAGCAGAGCAAAATTATAAACTTCACAATGCTCTTGCCCACATTTGAAAAACAAAAAGTAAGACACATAGCAGATTATTATTTAGAAGGACACTGAAGCCTTACACACATGCATTAAATTTGTACAATCTTGGTGAGAATAAGAACTGGTTTCCTCATTTTACAATCTGAAATCTTTCATCTAAAACCAAATGAGATAATAAAGTAAGAGAAACAAGATATATTTTCTGCACAAAGGACCATATAATCCTATACCTCATTTAAATAATAGATTCATAATTTTATTTCAACTATTCTGTGAAACATTAATGTGCTCGATAATACTCAAACATATTTGATTCTTCTATATTAATATTATATGCACAAGTACTTATGTGTTTTGATTTTGGTATAGTCATTTTTAAAGTTATTCATTTCTCATCTACTATAAACTATAGAAATATGAGAAGATAATTTTTCAAAAATAAGGTGGAAGTTTTTAATAAAAAATTGAGTGTCAAAGAGACTGAACAGACAATCTATAATAATAAAAGTGTAATATGCTAATTAAACCAGACGTCCTTCTGGACACCTTCCAGACAAAGCCGGGGCTGCGAGGGAAGCCTGGGTCCCAGATGCCAGAGGAAAGCCGGTGCCAGCAGCCCGGGGAAGGAAGACCTACTTTTGGATGAATTTCGTGCATCAGGCCTCTAGTACTTAATAAACCTATGAAAATGTTAAAATTACTAAACTCTACCATTCCTAGAATACCTCTCTTAGAAATAGGATTTTTAATTTCTGGAGACAATTAGCTTTAAAGACAATTAAAATTTGTAAAGATTTCATAAAAATAAGGAATGTAATTTTACACTAAACTTATACAGTTGTTTTGCTTTATTCTTATGTTTTAAATATTTTACAAGTATGGACATGATGTTCATTATATTATGCTGTATACTTTTCTGTACACTTTAAATCTTTCATTATATAAAAATAGTTTTAAGATACCTTCAACATTTTTACTCGATAAGTACCAAAAAACTCTCTGAAACTTAGAATTTTATTAATAATTCTGCATTCAAATATTTGATAAAATGCAAATATAAATTACATGTGACATTATATTATGTCTAGTGTATAATTTTACACTTTTAAGTATTAACCAGCAGACACATCCCAATTCTATCAACTCACCCAGTTTCTCCATAAAATCCTTAAAAGCAAATAAGAAATATAAAAATTAATCAGTTTTCTAAGATTATTGTTTGAAAAGTCTCTTAAAATTTAGTTATCTAGTTTTTCCCTTCTTTTCAAAACTTTATGAAGTCACTAAACATAAATGTCTTAATTTAATTCACCAAAACAACGAGTAAAGATAATGAGCATCCCTCGAAGAATTCAAAAGCATCATAATATTATAGTAGCAGGTACTCAGGGATTTGTTTTTAACTAGATTTTATAACCATAACATATTAAATAGAGTTCACTTTTACTCATCTATGTACCCTCATATTAAACTTTTGAAAGAAAAATATCCATCTCCAAATTCAAAATAAGGAGGAAGGCTGTACCCAGCAGCTTTGGCATTCTCAGCAACACCATTGCCAAGTAGGGATCTTGAGCTGCAGCAGAGAGACAGTAACACCACACCCCTCCTTTTCCAGCCCCTTCAGCACTATTGGAATGACCTCCACATTAAATTCCTCTCGACTCAAAATATCCAGCGTTGTTTTTTCCCCTCTGACTAGACACTACTGACTGAAAATACTAATATGAAATAGAGCCACTAGTTTTATTTTCAATTTAGTTGAGTAGTTGATGTATATGGAAGAACATAGAAAAATAGCAACTGCATTGCAATTACAGATTATTCGTATCATCATTATTTTTATGTTCATATTCCTAGTGAACAGTCCAGCATCTTTTGGTGAAAAGAAAGACCTACCATCTATACATATAAAAGCCCAAGCGACTGAACGACCGAATGACCCATCTTGGGCAAGTACACACCCACTGACAAGCACCCCTTCAAAAAAAATCTAGTCAATCCGAATAACTACAAAACACACAACTCTTCAACACACTGCATAATAGCTGCCAGGAACAGTAAGTAAATTGTAAATCTAAATAAGTTAACATATCCTATATAATAAAGAGCTAATATGCAAATGGTCATCATGCCCTCATGCCGTCATGCCATAATAGCTCAAACACTCAACACTGGGGAGAAAGGAATGGGGTCCAGACAGGCACAATAAAGAGGAAATTTATGTAAGATTGAAGTGTTTGTATTAAAACTATAAGCCATTAAAATAATGTATAAAATGACTGAAATGATACAAATCTGATGATACAGATTATTCTTCATTGCTTTAAAAAGATATTCATAGTAGAAAACACTATTTGGAAAGTATATATTTCTTACCTTTTAGTATTTATCAGGCAGTGTGCTAGACACTAGAGAAGTGGTTCTCAACCTTCCCACTGCCGTGACCCTTTAATACAGTTCCTCATGTTGTGGTGACCCCCAACCATAAAATTATTTTCGTTGCTACTTCATAACTGTAATTTTGCTACTGTTATGAATCATAATGCAAATATCTGATATGCAGGATACATTTAGGCGACCCCTGTGAAAGAGTCATTCGACCCCCAAAGGGGTCACTGATAGTCCGACAGGAACCTTTATGACTCCGTTTGATATTATCAGTGGGACTTTTGCTGCTGCATCACTGATGACAGAGATTTTATATCAGGTTTATATTTCGTGCCCTTCAGAGATATGCACGAGCTACTACTTTCATCCATCAGGCTACTCCTCTTATGAGACTTAACAAAATTCATCACTGAGAACAAAGATTCATAAGCATATGTGAATGAAACCAAAACACTGGTCGGATCTAGGAAGGCAGGGAGAGTTAAGGCAGAGGCATAGAAATTGCTCTTCCCCTCTCTCATCAATCCATGTCTATGGTCTTTAAGATAAGTTGTTATGTAAAATTATTTATTTATCTAAGATGCACCTACACTGAAATTATCTGAAAAATAAAGAAGTCGATATTAAGAAAAAAATTGTAAATGGAAGATTATAAGAGAGGGTTTTGCGTGCCAGCAAAAGTTACTGGCGTGCCATGTTTGTCACGTGTGCCAGGGGTTGCCCACCCCTGTACTAGAGTATAAAGGAGTATGATTCAGTTCTATGCCCAAGTTATTTTGGCACAGTTTAATCTACTCAATCTATTCTTACATGTAAAACTAGTCACCTTAAGACTCAATTTAGAAACAAAAATGCAAAATTCTTATTAAGTATGGTAATAATAGATGATTTCCCATACAAATTCATTACCACACATGCATAAAACATTGAAATTTTCTCTTTCCTTCTCTTCAACATCCTACAAAAGCATATTTTCAATGTAAGGAAAAGTATATAATGACTACAAACTGTGGTTAGCTTATTTTTAAACAAATACATATTATAAAACTCATTTCATTAAAATTGCAGACTTTTTGGCATAAAAACAAAGAAGAAAATGTGTTTTAAAGAGAACAAAATCTTGAACCCATTCCAGTCATCCATGATTGCCAAACTTTAATTGGCTTCAGTGACATGAAAGAGGAAATACCTAGTCATTTTAACAAGGTGTTTGTTTGTTTTTAATAACTTTTACCCATACTCATTGCCAGTTTCCAAACAAATCATTTCAAAAACAAAACAAAATATTTTCCACACACCTAATCCTTAATCTCCACAGTCTATGCTGCCATTGACACTCTGTATTCATGTTTTTGTTGATCGATGCACTTTCAAGTTTACATATAAATCTAGCCATTGATAAACAAGTACTAATCACAAGGGTCAGGTTTGCTATGAATTAGTTGATCAGCCTTTGTTGACATCTTGTAAATACATGGAAGCTATGATGTGTTTAGAAAAAATTGTATTAGGTAAACAGGCTAGAATAGCTTTAATTGATTTATTCCACAGTATAAACTGGATGAGTTACAAATAGAAAATGTTTATTGCTTGATTGATTGTTCATTCTTTTTTAAATAAAAAATGCTTTTTGATTTTTCTTTTCCAGGATACCTTAGGGCGTATTTCATAATTTGTGATCACTTAAGTGTGTTAAGTATCTGTACAGATTTTTCTTCCATTAATGGCATAGTGGATAACTATCCCACAGATAGAAATTATAAACTCTAGACAAATTATGAATAAACACCATCATTCTAAGTTAAGTACTAGAGAGTCAGCAAAACTTAAGAAGTAAACACTTTTGAAAGAGCAATGCACTGGGTGAAATTTATGTTCATGCAGCTTTTTCTGTGAGGGCACTTAACAAGTCTGAGCAGCTCAGTACATTGTGAACTCAGAGGATGGAGTTCAGGTCTGAAAGAGAGCTATAAAGGAGAGGAAGTAAATCTGTTTGTAGATTTCACCCAAATCATTCACTGATGCCTGAACTGCACATACTCCAGGGCATGAGGGAAAATAAATATTGGAGGCTCCAAGAACTAAGGGGAAATTTCAGCTGCTTGCTCACCAGAGACGTGCTAGAGTTAAGAGATGCAGTTCAGCTAACTTAGCCAATATTCTACATTAAAAGACAACACAGAGTCCCTATATGTCAAACATAGTGTTCATTATACAACAAAAAAATTACTTGACATTAAAAGAAAAGCGAAAGAAAAACAAAAATTGTCCCATAAAGAGGAAAACAGGCCCACAGAAACCAACTCTATGGTTACCAAAAATATTGGAGTTAGCACAGACTTCAGAGCAGCTATAATAAATATGTTAAAAAACATAAAGGAAAATATTTTCAAATAAATAAAGAAATGGAAAATATTATCAGAGATTTGGAAACTATAACAGTGAACCAAATGGAAATTATAGAACTGAAAATTATAGTATATAAAATTAAACTTTTGCTGAGTGGTTTTAATAACAAATTTGAAATGGAAGGCACAACAAACTTGAAGAGAGATTAACTAAAATATTTCAATGTAATGAATGAAGAAAAATATTTTTAAGTTATTAAAAAATTATTTTTATCAAAATTTTAATGGCATGGCATTTTTCACAGAAATAGAATAAAATGATTCCTAAAATTTATGTTGGACCAGAAAAAAATTTGACTAGCCAAAACACCCTTGAGAAAGAAGGACAAAGATAAGACATCACACTTCCTAATTTCCAATGATCAATTAATTTGTGACAAAGAAACCCAGAATACACAAAGGATAGTATCTTCAATAAATGGTACTAGGAAAACTGGACAGCCAAATGGAAAAGAATGAAACTGTACCACTATTTTATACTGTAGACAAAAACTTGCTTAAAATGAATTAAAGACTTAAATGTAAAACCCAAAACCATAAAACTCTTAGAAGAAAATATAGGTAGTAATTTACTTAATATCAGTCTTGGCAATGATTTTTTGGATCTCACACCAAAAGCAAAGGCAAAAATAAACAAGTGGAAATACATCAAATAAAAATGCTTCAGCACAGCAAAGGAAACCATTAATAAAATGAGAAAGGAAAATCATATATTTGATAACGGGTTAATATTCAAAATATATAAAGAACTCATAACTCAATAGCAAAAATAATCCAATTCAAAATTGGGAAGAGAGCCTTAGCTGGTTTGTTCAATGGTTAGAGCTTCAGCCTCTTGACTGAAGGGTCCCAGGTTCAATTCCAGTAAAGGGCACATATCTCAATTGCAGGAAACCAATTGATGTGTCTCTCACATTGATGTTTCTCTCTCTCTGTCTCTCACCCTCCCTTCCACTCTGTCTAAAAATCAATGGGAAACATAGCCTCAAGTGAGGATTAACAATAACAACAAAAATTAGGAAGAGAATTTGAATATACATTTTTCCAAAGAAGACATACAGATGGCCAACAAGTACATGAAAATATACTCAACATTGCCCAGCCCGTGTGGTTCAATGGTTGAGCATGGAACCATGAACCAGGAGTTCACAGTTTGATTATGGTCGTAGAACATGCCCAAATTGCAGGCTCAATACCCAATAGGGGGTGTACAGGAGACAGCCAATCAATGATTCTCTCTCATAATTGATGTTTCTCTCTATCTTTCCCTCTCCCTTCTTCTCTCTGAAATCAATAAATAAAAAAGGTACTGAACATCACTTATCATCAAAGAAATGTAAATCAATTGAGATATCACCTAACATCTGTTAAAATAGTTATCAAAAAGACAAGAAATAACAATATCGGCAAGAATGTGGAGAAAAGGGGACCTTTTTGCAGTATTTGTCTCTTTGTGTCTGGCTTATTTCACCTAGCCCAATGCCCTGTATGTACATCCATGTTGTCACATTTGCAGGATTTTTTTCTTTTTTAAAGCTGAACAATAGTCCATCTACACTAATAAAAGAGAAACATGGTAATTGGCGTACGACCGCTACCCTTCCCATTGGCTAATCAGCGAGATATGCAAATTAACTGACAGCCAAGATGGTAGCCAGCAGCCAGGCAGCTTGAAACTGAGGCTTCCTTGCTTCAGTGACGGAGGAAAGCAACGTTCCCCGCCTGCGGCTGCAGGCCTCTGAGCCGGCAGTTTAAGAAACTCTGTAACAAATACCGCCAGACTTCAGCCAGCAGGATCGCAACATGGCATGCAAAGGCCAGAAACCTACTTTCAGCAGCCGAGGCCTAAGAGCTGGAGCCAAGCCTCAAGCTAAAGCTGGCCC
>NW_006288121.1:1001427-1009356 GCF_000327345.1 Myotis davidii | reverse complement strand
CAGACTGTGAGAGGGCACAGGCCGGGCTGAGGGACCCCCCCGACCCCCCGAGGGCACAAATTTTTGTGCACCGGGCCTCTAGTCCTAATATATAAAAACCCAGGGTCTGTAAGGACCAAAGGCTCAACTGACCAGAAGTCAGTCCTATAGTCAGTGCTGAGTTGCCGTGGTGACCCAGCACTGACTGCCAAGGGGGCTGTGGATCAGGCCCAGAGAGAGGCCCAAAGAGAGAGATAGGGTCTGATCTGCAGCCTCTGTGGCAGCTGTTGATCAACCATTGCCTCTCTCTTTCTCTCTGGGCTTCACCAGCAGCCATGCCTGTATTTCTCTCCGGGCCTCCCCGAATGGAGATGGTGCAGGCTAGGCTGAGGGAACCCCTCCACCCCCTGCACAAATTTCATGCACTGGGCCACTAGTTTAAATAATATAGATGTTTCAGCTCCCAGTCAAGATAGTGGAGTTGGTAAGTGCAGTACTGACATCTTCTCATGAACACATCAAAATGACAACTAAACTATGGAACAGCCATCATTGAGATATACCTGAAATCTAGTTGAACAGAAGTCCTATAAGGATATAAAGAAGAAGCCATTCCTGGCTGGTGGGGCTCAGTGGTTGAGTGATGACCTATGACCCATGAACCAAGAGGCCATGGCTCAATTCCCGGTCAGGGCACATGCCCAGGATGCAGATTGGATCCCCAGTGTGGGGCATGCAGGAAGCAGCTAATCAGTGATTCTCTCTCATCATTGATGTTTCTATCTTTCTCTCCCTCAACATTCCTCTCTGAAATTAATTTAAATACAGACACACACACACACACACACACACACACACACACTGAGTGCCAGATAATTATGACCACCCCATCTGTACTTTGTTGGGCCACTTTAGCCTTCAATACTGCTGCAATTCTTCTTGGCATTGACTCCACGTGATGTTGAAAGGTGATGCGAGGAATCTGACACCAGGCCTGATGAATAGCACTGTCCAGTTCTGTGAGATTTGATGGTTGTGGAACCACCTGCCTGATGGCTCTTTTAACTTCACCCCACACATGCTCAATTGGATTGAGATCTGGTGATTGTGGGGGCCACCTAAGCAAGGTAAAGTCTCCCTCATGTTCTTGAAGCCACACCTGCACAATACAAGCACTGTGTCATGGTGCATTGTCTGCCATCTACATGATGCAACTGGAAATGTGATTCATCAGACCACATGACTTTTTTCCAATGCTCAACTGTCCAATCCTTGTGTTCCTGTGCAAATTGGAGACATTTCATCTTAGTAACTGCAGACAACAAAGGTGTTCGAATAGGCCTTCAGATTCCATATTCCATACGATGCAGTGTACAGCTAATTTGCCTACAAACATCAGGTGGTCATAATAATCTGGCCACTACATATATATATATATTTTTTTTTTAAGAAGCCATATGGAGACTGGTAGGAGTGCGGAATAGACTGTACCCACAGCCACGTGAGGTGGTTAAAAATGAGAGGGATATCAGAGATCCCTCTGAAGACTGAGGAATCCCAGGCCCACACAAGACTCCCCAGGCTAGGGTTCTAGTACTGGGAAGAGAAATCCCCATAACTTCCAGCTGGGAAAAATGGGAGATTTCAGCTGAGGAATGCGAGAGTCCCAGGCATTCCTCTTTAAGGACCAGTGCATGGACTTACTTGGACTAACTCACTCTGAGCTCCAGCTCTGGGGCAGCAGTTTAAAAGGTCCCAGGAACATATGGGGAGAAACTGAATGGTCTGCTTTGAAGTGAAGGCTGGAGGGGCAGTTTTCTCTCAGACAGAGTGCTGGCAAAAGCTACTGTTCCTTTGCTGAGCCTTTCCCCCACAGAGCTGGCAGGTGGGCGCCATATCTGAGTCTCCATCAGTCTGACTATTCACCCTGCCTCGTGATTTCCTGACACCCTGCTTCACCAAACTCATGGGCCCATGCAAGCCGCTTCCAGTGTGGGTGTTTTGTTTGTGTGTGTGTGTGTTTTTAATATAAATGGCCTGTCTTGGATCATGCTGCACACTTTCCTAAATTATCTCAAAAGATTACAAACCCCACACAAGCACATCTGGCCTCTTTGTGCCACAGGCCTTTTGCTAAGTGGCCCCAAGCCCAGCAGTATTGGCAGCTGGACTCAATTTGGAGCTTGGCCTCTCCCAGGAACCTCTAAGCTCAGCACAAGTGCAGCAATCTGAAGATCATGTTGTAACACATGTGAGGTGGCCCTGGGCGAAGCACAGACAGCAGCTGGTCTTGGCCTATACCCCCAGGAGGCCCCAGAGCCAGCAAACTTAGAGGCCAGCTTCAGACCACACCAGAGCACCACCCAACCACCTCTACAAGCAACACTCAAGGTGCAAACTCAGTGGGTACCAGAGCCCTGCAGAAGGAGATCTGTTCTGTGGAGTCAGCCCCTGCACAGCAGCCCTTCCACTGTTGTAGCACCGGGTCCTTATAGCCAATCAACCTGAGGGCTAATTCCTACAACTGAGGTGCCCAGAGCCACCAAATCTCAACTGCAACAGGAGAGTACAAATGGCCCACATAGGAGCACACCTGGAGCATCTGGTTTGGGTGAGCAAGGAGACTGAGCCACTAGGCCATACAGGACACTTACCAAGACAGAAGTCAATATCAGATCTATCTAATACTTAAAAACAAACACAGAGAGGCAGACAAAATGGGGAGCCAAAGAAACACATCTAAAAAAAAAAGATTAAGCTTCAGAAAAAGAAACAAATGAAATGGAGGCATGCAAACTATAAGATATAGAATTAGAAACAATGGTTATAAGGATGTTCAGGGAACTTAGAACTTCAACAGCAGAAAAAAGGACACAGAAACCATAAAAAGGAAAGAATACAATAAGAATGCAATACCTCAAATGAAGAATACATTAGAAAAAAATCTACAGCAGATTAGATGAAGCAGAGGAATGAATCAGTGATTTTAAAGATAAAGTAGTAGAAAACACCCAATCAGAGCAGCAAAAAGAAAAAAAAAATTTAATGAGAGTAGTTTAAGGGACCTCTGGGACAACATTAAGCATAACAACATCTGCATCATAGAGGTACTTGAAGAAAAAAGGAGGTAGGGGATTGAGAACCTATTTAAAGAAATAATGACTAAACACTTCCTGAAGCTGGTGAAGAAAAGAGACACACAAGTCCAGTAAGCACAGAGAGTCCCAAACAAGATGAACCCAAGAGGCCCACCTTAAGACACATCATAATTAAAATCCCAAAGATTAAAGACAAAGAGAGAGTCTTAAAAACAGCAAGAGAAAAGCACCAGAAGTACTAGAAGTACTTAGTTGCTTACAAGGGAGCTGCCATAAGACTGTCAGCTTATTTCTCAACAGAAACTTTGCAGGTCAGAAGGGATTAGCATAAAATATTCAAAGTGATGAGCCCTAGCTGGTTTAGCTTAGGGGATGGAGTGTTGGCCTGTGGACTGAAGAGCCCTGGGTTGGATTCTGGTCAAGGGGACATGCCTGGGTTGCAGACTTGATCCCCAGTGGGGAGTGTGCAGGAGGCAACCAATCAATGATTCTCTCTCATCATTGAAGTTTCTATCTTTCTCTCCCTCTCCCTTCATTTCTCTGAAATCAATAAGAATATATTTAAAACAATTTTCAAAGTGATGAATAGCAAGGACCTATAACCAAAACTTCTACTGTCATTTAAAATTGAAGGGCAGATAAAAAGCTTCCCAGATAAGAAAAAAGCTAAAGGAGGTCATCACCACCAAACCAATATTACAAAGAATGTCAAAGGGTCTTCTTTAATAATAATAACAAAAAAATGTGAATAATAAAATGGAAATAAATACATATTAATTAAATGCAAATGGATTAAATGCTCCAATCAAAAGATATATGGTGACTGAATAGATAAGAAAACAAGACCTTTACATATCCTGCCTACAAGAGACTCACTTCCAATAAAAACACACAGAGAGACTAAAAGTAAAGGAATGGGAAAGGTATTTTATGAAAATGGAACCAAATAAACAAACAAAAAAGCTGGGGTAGCAGAACTTGCACCACACAAAATAGATTTTAAAACAAAGGCTGCAACAAGAGACAAAGAACCCAGCAATACAACTTCCATGGATTCATAAGAAAAAATACAAAGCACTAATTCAAAAAAAGCATAAGCATCCATATGTCCATGGCAGCATTATTTACAATAGTCAAGAAATGGAAGCAACCTAAGTGTACATAAATAAATGAATGGATAAAGAAGATGTGGTGCATATATACAATGGAATATGGCTCAGCCATAAAAGGGAATAGAATCTTGCCATCTGCAACCACATGGATGGGCCTAGTACAGCCGTGGGCAAACTATGGCCTGCGGGCCGGATCTGGCCCATTTGTTCACACAAACACTCCATCCATGCTTTTGTTCCGGCCCTCCGGTCCAGTTTAAGAACCTATTGTGGCCCTTGAGTCAAAAAGTTTGCCCACCCCTGGCCTAGAGTATTGTGCTGAGTGAAATAAGTTAGAACAGAACAAATGACATATTTTTTTCACATGTATGGGTAATCTAAAAAACAAAATAACTGAACAAGCAGAATAGAAACAGACTCATAGATACAGAGAACGGTTTGACATTGTTAGATGGGAGGAGGTTTGGGAATGGTTGAAAAAGTGGAGGTATTTTACTTAAAAGTACAAATTGGTAGATACAGAATAGTCATGGGGATGTAAAGTATCACATAGGGAATCTACACTAATAAAAGAGAAACATGCACATTGGTGTCACTCCACTACATCCACCAGCCAATCAGAGTGACTATGCAAATTAACCCAACAAACATGGAAGTTAATTTGCATACACAGGCACAGAGCAAAGACTGACGGCTCTGGCTGGAGTGAAGACTGAAGACTGAAGACTGAGACTAAAGAGGCTTGGCTTCTCCTCTGCAGCTGGACCAAAGGCCTGGGTCCTGGGTGCCAGAGGAAAACTGGTGCCAGCAGCCAGGGAAAGGAAGGCCTATTGCGCGAATCTTCATGCAATGGGCTTCTAGTATAGTTAATAATATTGCAATAACTGTGTATGCTGCCAAGATGGTTACCAGTTTTATCGAGTAATCACTTTGTAATTGATATTAATATCTAATCACTGGGTGGTACACTTGAAATTTATATAATGTATGTCAACTATAATTGAAAAATAATAATTTTATGAAAAATATTAAAAGATAATGTAAAGTATTTTCTCTGACCACAATGGAATAAAATTAGCAATCAACCACAAGAAATATGAGAAACCCCCAATATTTGAAAATAAATAGCACATGTTTAAAAACATGAATCAAAAGAAATCACAATAAAAATTAGAAAAGTTTTTGAACTGAGTGAAAAAATCGTAACAACATTAACATTCAAGTAATGCAGCTAAAACCATGCTACCTGGCCCTTGTTGCCTTACCTTGTAGGAATTGGGGCTCAGAGAACATGGGCCAGAAAATTTAGAAACTATTGCTACTGCTATTGTTATGAATAATAAACTGTCTTTTGCCTCTGACCCAGGAGACCTGTATTTTCTTCCAGCATCTACAAAACTATGGCAGCTAACTTGTTAACTTAGAAGGAGGGTAAAATCTCAGAGCCTTTACAGTTTTTGATAGAGAATTTTAAAACATAATCCAGTCCTGGCTGGGTTGCGGCTTCATTCATTACAACAAAAGGTTGCAGGTTTGATTCTGGTCAGGGCAAATACAGGAGACGCCAATCAATGTTTCTGTGTGTCTTTCCCTTCCTCCCTCTCTAAATTCAACTAAAAACAACAACATATCCTCAGGTGAGAATTTAAAAAACAATTTTTTTAAGAAAAAAGACATAATTCAGTAATAGATCTAGTGCATTTGAGAAATTACTGTGCTAAAAGAACAATTCTAATTCAGTGGAAAAATTGTGACTTTTTTAACAAATGTTACTGGAACAACTGGCTTCCCATCTGGAAGAAAATGAAAGAAGACCCATTCTTTCAGCATATACATAAGTAAATTTCAGAAGGACAAAATATTTAAATTTAAAACATAAGACAAAATTTCTGCACAATATACAATCTAAGGAATTTTATTTATCATGAATAGAAACCCAATAGCTAAAAAACATAAGTTAAACCTATTTGAGCCATAAAAACTTAAAAATTTTATGTCCGTCCAGTGTTGTTCAGTGGTTGAATGTCGACCTACAAACCAGAAGGTCAAAGTTTGATTCCTGGTCAGAGCACATGCCTGGGTTATGGGCTTGATCCCTAGTGTGGGGTGTGAAGGACGCAATCAATCATTGATTCTCTCTCATTGTTGATGTTCCTATCTCTCTCTTCCTTTCTGAAATAAAATATATACTCAAAACAAAAACTTTAAAATTTTGTGATAGAAGGTATCATAATCTAACAGGTGTGCAAGAGATTTTAGAAGTATAATAATGCACACCACAAAAAACTAAAATATAATCTATATATATAAAAGCCTAAGCGACCAGTTGACCGGCCGACCGATTGCTACAACATGCACTGACCACCAAGACACTCAATGCAGGAGTGGAAATCACAGGCATGGAAACATGAAACAGACTGATGAGTCTCAGAGGAAATGGAGGGGGGGAGGGGGGGAAGAGATTAGCCAAAGATCTTATATGCATACTAGAGGCCCGGTACACAGATTCGTGCACTGATAGGGTCACTCGGCCTGGCCTGCACCTTTCACAATCCAGGACTCCTTGGGGGATGTCAGAGAGCCAGTTTTCAGCCCAAGCCCTGCAGGCCAAGCCAAGGGATCCCACCAGTGTGCAAATCCATGCATTGGGCCTCTAGTAATATAATATAATAATACTAGTAGCCCTGAGCATGAATCCGTATGCCAGTACCTCACCAGTAGCTCGCTGTCGCCCTCCAGTAGCTCTCCACCCACTGCCCGCCCTCCTGTAGCTCCCCCTCATAGCTTGCTGCCCTGCCCCCTCCTGTAGCTCTCCGCCACCCACCTGTAGCCAATAGCTCACTGCTGCCCCCCGTAGCTCTTTGCCCATTACCCTGCCCTCCTGTAGCTCGCTCTGTCCCCCTGATCCCCCAATAGCTTGCTGCCCTGCCTCTTCCTGTAGCTCTCCACCTCCTGCTTGTAGCTCACTGCCCCACTCTCCTGCTGATCTGTGATCTGGTCGTTACGCAGTAGGTCATTACGCTTCATGGCATAATGACTATTTGCATATTACATCTGTATTATATAGGATAATCTAATTAATATAATATAAGATAATCTATAATAATTCTATAATAATAAAAGCATAATATGCTAATTAGACCAGACAGCTGAATGACATTCTGGATGTCATTCCAGACATCCTTCCAGACAAAGCCTCGGCAGCAGGGGTTGAATCAGAGGTGTTTAGGGGTGATCAGGCAGACAGGCAAAGTGGTTAGGGGCGATGAGGCAGGAAAGCCGTTTGTGAGAGGGTAAAGGCCGGCTGAGGGACCTGCCCCTGTGCATGAATTTTATGCACCGGGCCTCTAGTATAATATCCTATATAATAAAGAGGTAATATGCAAATTGACCATCACACTCTCTCATAAGATGGCCTCCCCCATGTGGTCAAAAGATGGCTACCACAAGATGGCCAGCAGGGGAAGGCAGTTTTGGGCAATCAGGCCAGCAGGGGAGGGCAGTTGGGGGCAACCTGGCCTTTGGGGGAGGACAGTTGGGGGTGAGATCAGGCCAGGAGAGAAGGGCAGTTAGGGGCGATCAGGCAGGCAGGTAAGTGGATAGGAGCCAATGGTGCCAGCAGAGGAGAGCGGTTAGGGGCGATCAGGCCAGCAGGGGAGCAGTTAGGGGCATCAGGCAGGCAGGCAGAGGGGGTAGGGGCAATCAGGCAGGGAGGCCGGGGGGGAGGTTGGGGGCAGCGG
>NW_006288121.1:985834-1001087 GCF_000327345.1 Myotis davidii | reverse complement strand
ATCAGAGAATCAGGCGCTTTTACCGCCCTGGCCAGTGATAGCAGGAAGTAGGGGTGGAGCCAGCGATGGGAGCTGGGCAGGGTCAAAGCTGGCAGTCCCGGGAGCTAAGGGTCCCTTGCCTGGGCCTAAAGCGAAGCCCACGTTCATGGGGCCGCTGCAGCTGCGGGTCCCCACTGCCCAGGCCGAGGCCTCAGCCAGAGGCATCCTGCGGGGGCTGGGGCGGAGCCTGCAACTGCAGGGAGATGGGAGTCCCCTGCCCAGGCCTAATGACTCGGCCAGAGGCATTAGGCCTGGGCAGGGGTGGAGCCTGCAACCGTGGGGAGCTGGGGGTGCCCTGCCCGGGCCTGACACCTCTGCCGGAGGCCTCAGGCCTGGGCAAGGGGCCGATCCGGTGATCAGAGGGTGATGAGGGTCAACTTCTCTGGCCGAGGCATCAGGCCTGGGTGGGGGTCGGAGCTGGGGATTGGGGGGATATGATGGTCCCCTGGCCCAGGCCTGAAGCCTGGGTCAGAGGGATCAGGCTTGGGCGGGGGGATGGAGCAAGCGATCAGAGGGAGATGGGGTTCCCCTGCCCAGGCATGATTCCTGGGCCCGAGGCATCAGGCCTGGGTGGGGGTCGGAGCTGGGGATTGGGGGGATATGATGGTCCCCTGGCCCAGGCCTGAAGCCTGGGTCAGAGGGATCAGGCTTGGGCGGGGGGATGGAGCAAGCGATCAGAGGGAGATGGGGTTCCCCTGCCCAGGCATGATTCCTGGGCCCGAGGCATCAGGCCTGGGTGGGGGTCGGAGCTGGGGATTGGGGGGATATGATGGTCCCCTGGCCCAGGCCTGAAGCCTGGGTCAGAGGGATCAGGCTTGGGCGGGGGGATGGAGCAAGCGATCAGAGGGAGATGGGGTTCCCCTGCCCAGGCATGATTCCTGGGCCAGAGGCATCAGGCCTGGGCTGGGGGCAGAACCAGTGATGGGGGGAAATGAGGGTTCCCTGCCCCAGCCTGACACCTCTGTCAGAGGCGGCAGGCCTGGGCAAGGGGCCGATCCTGCGATTGGAGGGTGATGGGGGGCAACGTCTGAGGGCTCCCAGTATGTGAGAGGGGGCCGGCTGGGCTGAGGGACACTTTCCACCCCCACACCCCCAGTGCACGAATTTCGTGCACCGGGCCCCTAGTAATATAATAATACAATACAATATAAATTCTTACAAATAGCCAAAGAAGAGATAAACTACCATGTAAAGGAAAATGCGCTGAGGACATGGAAAGACAATTCACAGAAGATCTCATCCAAATGACACAAACATATTTTAAAAGATGTTCAACTATAGTAGCAGTACAGGAAGTACAAATTAAAGTTACTATGGGATACCATCTTATTCCCATAAGATTGGCAAAACTTTTAAATGATCTTATCTCTTTTAGGTAACATCTACAAGAAAGGCTACTCTCATACACTCTTTGCTTCTTACAACCCCAGCTTAAAAACCTTTGGAAAACTATTGACAACTATTAAAATTAAGAATATTGTATCCCTTCAACACAGCAACCACATGAAGATACACGGATAATAGTTAATTGTAACACTGCTGATAGTAGCTAAACTTACAAATAAACTAAAATGCCTATCGTGAAAGGGATATTGAACAATTTATAGTATGCCCAGCCACAATACAACATTTGGCAAATAAAAAATATGAATGAGAACTTTAAGTCTGGCAAGGTTTGCATTGTTAAGTGAGGAAAACAAAATACAGAAAACTATAAACTATTATGTAATTATTATGCATATCCATATGTGTGTATATTTTATATTTAAGCAAAAGGAAAATAGGAAGAACATGTTGTTAGCATTGGATACCTATAATGGAGCTGGAGGGTCAAGGTTATTTGATGGGAAAGGGAAGAAGAGGGGAAAGAGAAGCTCAGCAAAAAAATGGAGGGGGATAAATAATGTGATAACATGTATTTATGGAACATGTTGTATCTGTATCACACATATGTGAAAAATTTAACCATAAAATGAGAGAAGACTATTTGAATAAATTATAAGAAAATAGCACACTCTCTAAGTCGTTAGAGTAAAGGAGGACATGTATTCATTTCAATTTAATGACCTGGCTTTGAGTTTTGACTTTGCCAGTTAAGAGCTATGCCATTTTGGGCAACTTAACCACCTAGAGCCTCTGTTTCTTCATTTGTAAAATTTAATTAGAAACATGATCCATTATTGACTTTCCCAGTGTTGTTATGAAGGCTTAATTCTATAATGTTCATTGAATTTTAACAAAATGTAAAATGTGCACTGTATGATTGTATTATTGTGTTAGAATTATGTAAATTGTACATTTTATCCTGACATTCTCATAAGCAACTAAAATTATCGCTAAACAGAAACTGTCCAGCCTTTTATTTCCAAAGAAAGGTAATGATGTCACCCAAATGGAAAATAATGATAATAATTATAAACATATAAACAGACGGTATTGTACTACAACCACCACCACTGCCATCTTCACTTATCCTCCAACATTTTAGGTTAAATGTAGGGCAGCCTGAATTCTTTCTTCAAAAATGTTGGTCATGCACAATTTGTATTTGACTTTAGTCAAGAAAATGAAGTATTTAGCAAAATGATTTCTCTAATTTGGCATTACCGTATTTGAAAGGCTAGGATGAGAGGCAGCACATCTCAGCACAGGTCTTCCCAGTGGCCACTGCCACCATGGGCCATGCTGATCATTCCCAAGCAACATGTGGACAGCCAGCATCAGCAAGGTAGGGCTGGAGTGGTAGTGAAGAAAATGAGCATTGCATATGATAGGGAAAGCCTTGCCCTGCAGACACTCAGGGGACTTGCTAAGTCATGGGGGCAGGACGGGGCTCTGTGTGAGCAGGTGGGGTAAAGAATCAGCAAATAAAGGATGATTTTTTTTAATGTAATTCCGTATGGACCCTCATGCTCCTTCGTGTACCCTGCCGTGACTTAGAGAAATACGGATTGCATTATGCAATATTACTACATGTTTTCTTTTAAAAATGAATTTAAATGTGGGTAAGCCATTATTTCTTAGACACTTTAAATTTTTAGGACAAAAGCGCTTCTAGGTATTCAGATATTTTTCTACTTGGACACACAAATACAGTTGACTGACTTACATAGTGTTAGTGGTCATATTTATCGTTAATGAAAGAATCTGCTTTCATTTTTCCAGGCTGACAAAAAATGACTGCTAATATGTTATCTTACTTTTGACTACATTTTTTTCTAGTCGGTGACAATAAAAGTGTACTTTTTTATAAAGAGAAGCATTTAAAAAAGTGTTTCCCATATACTTAATTGAATTTGGTGATTATATAAAATCATCTCCTCTAAAGAAGACCAAGGACATGGAATTTTTTTTCCCCATTCTCTGAACTAAACTCATGCATCAAACAGGAGGAGGCAGGGCAAAAGTGGATATTCATTTATAAGTAAAATAAATTGCATCTTGACTTATTGTCAAGGAAATGTAATCTGAGAAAATAAAAAAATTCTTTATATAATGCTTTGGTATTTCTCATCCTTGTATAAATCTGTTCCTTTTAAACTCCGTGTTTAGACCTTGGCTGCTCTCATTATATTTAGAAAAATTGACTTCAATTACTTGACCCCAAACAAGGCCTCGGCTCTTTACAAATCCATTCCTAATGTGTCGATCTTTATGCTGCGCCTTAAGCACTCTTATATCTAAAACTAAATGGAACTGCATAATGGTAGAAAATTATTATTCCCAGCATCTTAGACACTGAATGAATAGTGAAGCAAAACAGAATCCTCATGCTATGTAAAACGGTCCCAAGAAGCTAAAACAAGATTTCCCAGATCTCAAATATTAGCCCATTTCCTGCTATCACATAATCTCATTTACAAGGGCTGTATAGCGTGAATTGTAAACAAGTTTCTCACTTTCATTCAACAAAAGTTTTTAAGACACCTATTATGTGCTAGTCACTAACCCATGTATGGGGTTAGAACAGGAACAAGCTATGTAGAATTGTTAATGATTATATCAATCTCAATGTCACTTTTAATTGATTCTATCTTTTATTTGTAGATACCAGAATGAAATAACCACATATACTAATTTTTTTTAAAAAGTTAAATGACACCAGGGCTTAGTTGTTATGAGATCAACAACACTCTATAAAGATAGAATAAAGATAGAATAGAGTTTCACCTGGCATTATGTGTTGTTCAGTTCCCTGACTTCTATTCCTCCTTACTGGATCCCACTTTAAACCACTAAGAGATAAAAATAAAATTGAGAGAAACTTATCCTTTGCTCTTTCCTGACTCAATAGTAAGTCAAAATCTCAAATTATGGGCACAAAATGTTGCTTTCAGAGGCAGAAAGCAGTACTTTGAGGAAAGCAAACTTCTTGCATTTATGTAAAAATAAATTTTTTTACAATACATTATTTTCCTTTCAGTGAAAAATAAAACTCAAGATTTTCTTGAAATGTATTTCTATTAAAAATTAAATGTGTATAAAGATATTACTTGCAGCAATGTTTGAAAAACTGGAAACTATAAGCACCCTTGGTGTCCCTCCTAGAGGTCATAACAATAAATTTTGATACAACAATATTGTAAAATGCTATGCAGAATGAAAATCATGCTGCATTCATATTGTGATAGGTTACATTAATGACCTCAGTTTCTCACAACTCCCTTTACTGACATCCTTATTAGTACATTCCCCCACTGACCCTGGGTTTGACCTCACAATGTGCATTGGTCAATGGGACAGTAGCAAATTTGATGCAGATATATTCTTGACACACTGCTTGTATGCTTCTTCTCAACTCTTGGATCCCTGCCTCCATGATTATGACATGCATGAACTAGCTTCTTAAGAGATGTGAGAGAAACATGGAGAAAAGCCAAGTTTTCCAGCTCAGGTCATTGTGGACCAGCCCAGCTCCTAGTCTACTTGTCAGCAAATGTATGAAAAAACCCAAATGAGATCAGCTTGGATCGAAAAAATCATCAAACTAAATGATGAACTCATTAGAAGTAAACAATGACTATTATTTTAAGTCATTAAGTTTTGGGGGGTTTTATCACACAGCATTACTGTACCAACAGATAATTAAACATGTGCTAGCATGTAATTATCTCAAAGAGATATGAGTGAGTCATAAAAGAAAGTCACAGGAAAATGATTATAGAATGAGTGTATTAGGCAAAAACTAAATCTGATTCATAACTTGAAAAATAATAAAAGGATATTTATTAAGATTTATATCCAGAGAGAATAGTAGATTGAATATAAAGGATAAGGTAGAGTGATATGTAGGGGGAAAATAAGTTTTCCTCAACCCCCTTAGAATCCCTGACTAGATCTGAAAATTAAATGTCATAGATGGATTAACAGGAGGAAAGCATACAAATTTTTACTGAGGTCTTGCCACCTACCATGTAATACAATAGGCCCTAACGAGCAAAGGTCAAATAAAATTAAAATAAATTCCTCCCCAAAATTCACTATCCTGGGTTCAATTGCAGTCAAGGGCACATGCCTGGTGCTGTGAGGGGGGCGTACAAGAGGCAGTCAAACAATGATTCTCTCTCATCATTGATGTTTCTATCTCTCTCTTCCTCTCCCTATTTTAACTCTTTGCGGCCCAATTTTATTTTTGGAATTCAAACAGTCTGGTACAAATTAATTGGTGGGATTGAATGTTGAACTTTTTAATGTTCTTATTTTAAAGTTTAAACCAAAAATTAACTGGTTATATTATTAAGTATGTTCAATCAAAGAGTTTATTCTTTAAAACATTTCATAGTGTAGTATCTATTGAAACTGGTCTGTCGAGTCAGCCTCAACGTTGAACCGAAAAGCGTTAAAAAAGAGTTTTTAAAAAAGTCATTAAACAATGTATTAAATGCAATAAGATAGTTATATTCAGGGTGCTATGAAATTAGCCAACACAACAAAGCCACATTTCTAGACCAGTGCTATATAATATGGTAGCCACCAGACACATGTGGCTAGTGTGAGGAAATAACTGAATTTTTAACTGTATTTAATTTGTATGAATTTAAATGTAAATAGCCACATGAGGCTAGTAGCTACCATACTGAAGAGTGCAAATTTAAATATGTCCATCACCACAGAAATTTCTATTGAATAGTGCTGCTCTAAACTAGGGGTTAGCAAACTTTATCAGCAAAGATTCCTGACAGTAAATATTTTAGGTTTTGTGAGTCATACAGTTTCTTTCACAATGACCCAATTCTACCAATGTACTTCAAAAGCAGTTGTAGACGATGCAAACAATAAATAAATAAGTGTAACTACATTCCAATAAAACTTACTATGAACACTGAGGTACAATTGTCATATAATATTTATATGTCTCAATATTACTCTTCTTTAAATTTTTTTCAATCTTCCAAAAAGAATGAAAGGTCATCTGTAATAACAGGTCATACAAGAAAGCCTGCAGTAGGCCAGATCTGTCCCAGATAGGTCATTTAAGCCCTACTCCAAGGTAGTGAAGGACTGCATTCCAGACGTCTTATTTAGTTGAAACTTGAAGTACTAAAATTCACCAGGATCATAATGTCCTGGAGAAAAAGGGAGGAAGAAAGGAAGGAGGGAAAGGGAAGGAAAAGAAAGAAGGAGAGAGGAGACCAGTGCTTCTGTTCACATTCAGGGAACTAAAATTAAACAGTATATAAGACATGAGTTTGAAAGTGGCTGGAAATAAACATGGGCCGCAGAAACAGGATGGTATATGACTGCAATGCCCCCTCTTGTTGATCTTTTAGTTTAGCTAAATAGTTAAGCCCACAGGATGATAATAGGCTACACTTGGCATAAGATTGACTTAGAAGGACATGGACATGGCAGTAGGGCAGTGTCAAGCACGATTCCTCAGAACAAGTCCTCACAGAGTACAGAGTTTAGTCTCCTTTGGTTCCACCCTTATCAACACTGAGGTGGTAAAGAATGAGATCTTATTAGTGGATGTAGGAGCCACATCAGTTTAGTAGCCCCGTGACCCACATAGAAACCAATATCTCTTATAACACTCCTCTAGACATAGCTTCCAGGGATCCACTCAAGTAGCCCAGAGCTGTGGTTTCTGACACACTTCACCTAGGCTAGATGTAATATACCAATAACAGCCCTTTACCATTAGCAATATTGCCCAGTAATACAGCTGACATCCTACCTTTATCAGGTTTTCCAGGGAGGGGGGTAAGAGGGGGAAGCACTTAATTCAAGATCAATGTCTCGTGTAAAGAAGAAAAGAGTTTTGTTAACCCTTTACTCACGGAAACTTGGTCTTCATCAATAAATTATTAGCAAACTTTCATTTTGGAAAGAACATTCTGGTAGCAATATGGAGATGGACCAGAGAGAGGGGAGGCTTGAATCTTGAGAAACCAATAAAGGAGTTGTTGCGATAATCCATGGGATCATAAACTAAGGCAGGAATAAAAGGGAGAAAATTAAAGACTTGACTAATTCAATAAGAGAGGTGAAAAGGGGACATGGATAAAAAATAACTCCCACATTTCTTAGATGAGATGAATTTAGTGACTTCAGTCACTGAAATAAACCATGGAGGAAAGAATGCTACCAAAAGTTGTATTTTCAGCACCATTATAAAAGTAAAACACAAAGCAATCTTGACTTATGTATCTTAGGTGATATCCTGACCCAGAAAGAATGCTTAGTTTTCAGCCTATAGCTCTCTAAATATGGAGATTAGTGCTACAAAATGCACTCACCTAAATCAGAGCATTTTTTATTAGAACTAAGGAAAGGTGTTTTCTTCTATTCATCTGCTCACCTACCGAAGAGAACTCCGTAACTCCACTCTATTTGTTGTAGAGACCCCCTCATTAACAAAGTAATCAAGGATGGGTCTGACACTGAAGGGAAGATCATTCTTGGTGTGTGATTCAAGTTCTTGTACACACCCCAAATCTTATTCGTTTTCCTTTTGAGTAATACATATGCTTTGTTTTTGAAAGTGCACTTATAATAAGGAAAAAGTCCGGTCATTGTGTTAAAGAGGCAATGTAAGCTATGAATATAAAAAACAGAAAGCGCCCTTGCTGGTTTGGCTCAGTGGATAGAGCGTCAGCCTGTGGACTGAAGGGTCCCAGCATAAAAATATATTTAAAAAATAATAATAATATAACAGTGAATATTAACTGTAATTGAAAAATAAAAAAAACTTAAATAAAAATAAAAAAAGAAAGCATTATCCTTCCAGGCCACAATTAGTTAGATTAGTACTTTCTTACCCTCATGGTATACATATAACATGGTCATGTGTGCGAGGAATACTAAAGAAAATGTGCAGTCTGGCAACCAACCCTACAACCACTGGTTGGAAGCTGTGCTCACATGTTATGTTCACTTTCCAGTATATTTCTAGCTTCCATTTCATTTAGGACCGAAAGCCACCTGCACAATCTGTGTGAGAAAGAACTGCCCAAGGCCCAATGGACCTAGGCTTTGAGAAATATCCATGGACAGTCACCAAGTACATACTTTTCTGTTACTGCTCCATTTTAAAATAAATTTCTATGCCTGAATATCAAAGTGGCAGGAGAGCAAAGTTGATTCAGAAAAAGAAAAAAGTCTTCCTTTAATTAACCCTTCACATAAATTCATTAATCCTGTATGGATTTTGGAAGGCTGCTCAGAACAATTATTTCCTTCAGGGAAGTCATCTATTGCTATCCACAGAATCTATCTGGAATGGGTTGCTCACACCATGTAACTCATCCCACCAGAACCTTAGCAACCAAAGAAAACTTCCATCCGGTTCCTCAAAGTCACCCAGAAAAAATGACACGTTTCCATGCACTTAATATTAGAATGGAAAGAAGGAACGATCCATAACTTGCCCAGAAGTTCTTCTGACAGCTCATGTATTAAAACATTTGGGTCTGCACAGATGTGTAGAATAATTTTTCACTATATGCTCATGTCACACTAAATACATACATCATCCTATTCAGCTCAACCTATCTGCTTCTTACACACTGAACAGGGCTTCATTTTAAACTGAACATATTTCAAATTTTTCTCTTTCACCCATTCTCTGTTAAAAGGATGTTTTATGTCCAATAACCAGTTGCCCACTCAGCTTACTTGCCTGCCTTATTGCTTAGGGTTGCAACATCCTGAAGAATGTAGAGAATGAGAATGGAAGAGGTAGAAAGAAGATTGGAAGAACTCAGAAGAGAGACTAGTTTCAATACATGGAGACACAGATTCACATCGCAGGCCCTGGCCCATGTCATTCCTTGGGAATAACTGACAGGGATGTGTATTGGCACAATCATCGTCCCTTCTCACAAACCTCAAGGTTTCTGAGGCTTTAATCTTCTTCCCCTTTGGTATTTCCATTTATACCTTCTAATGGAGGATGCCTGCCCATGTTAACAACTCTCACTGCTGAGAGCTGTTTCGTCCTTCAAACAAAGGGCTTCACCACTGCAGGCAGAGGGCTTTTTAGCCCACCTGAGAATGAATGGGCACTGAAAGAACACTTCCACACAATTCTGCCAAAACAAGTAAATTACAGGGCTAATGTAAAACTTAAGCCTCCTGAAATTCTTTTTCTCTAATAGAAGCAAGTTAGGCTATTCCTATTAACTATGCTTCTAGCATTTGTAAACTGGATGCTTTAACATCTGTTCTGCATTCATATGTTGGACGCCTTGTTCTGGAAACCTGATAATATGTCTGAGTCTCCTTCTCTGGGCCTCCTGCCTCCCTCAGTCTCCCCTCTCCTTGGAGAAAGTCCTCCTCCCATGGGGTGTCCTTTTCATATACAAACCAACCACGAACCACCAACCACCCAGCCACCTTCTTTTTTGGGTCCTCGTATTCCAAGCCACTATACACCTGCCTTAATCACCCCAGAGCCAGGTACTAGACTTTAGGGACACCCCCATGTTCGAGAGCCCACTGAAATCATTCATGATAGCCAATCCTAAGCCTGCTTACTCTGCCTCACCCATTCCTTCTTACAGACACCACAATATAAATTCTTGCCCACAATTTCCCTCATCCCTCTACCTCATGGCCAATGTTTTCCCATGTGTCCCCACTCCCCAACATGGCATAGAATGCTATCTCTTCTTAGGAACTGTGAGTAATAAACTATCTTTTAATAAAAATTGTTTTCTCATCTGTTAGCCTTACTCTTCTTCAAATTTTATGTTCATAGAATGTATTTTAGAACAGCTTCTAATTCTGACTATTATATGGCCATGAGGAAAAAGTAATCACAGTGACTGGGAGGGAAATGTAAAACCAGGCACTAGAGCCAAGATGTCACTCCCTAGTGACTGTCACTTGGGGGAGAAGGCCTGCAGAGAGCAACCATCCCACAAGTGGCCCCATGCTTTGAGGTATCACTTCTTCCTTCATAAGGACAGAGTATTGTATCAAGAGCCAAACCCCTCAAGTCTTATAAGCCCAGACTGAATCCATTACTTTCCTAACTTAACTGGCCATGAGTCTCCTTGACTGTAAACTATGAATAAAGTAGTGGTTCAAAACTCATGGCATGTGTGAGAATTAAAGAAATAACTGCTGTAAGTGTCTGTTATAGCGCTTGACACACAGTAGGTACTCAATAAATGATAAATATTATTACTGATATTATTAATATTGCCATAACTTATTCTTATACCTTTGCTTAATATCTCACTTGCTGTTGAAATGATAGTTAAGATCCAACCAGGTCCCACATTTCAGAATTATTTAAATTCTCTTAAATGAATGAATCTTTCATCAATGAAAAGCATAAGATTTGTCACTTCATCATTCACAAATATTCTGATTTGTTTTCACAATTACCAGCCAACTTGTCATGTTATGGCCAATGTAATTTGTAAGTTGTTCATTCTGAAAAGGAGAGAAATCATAATGATTGTGACAAGACAAGGAACTATCAAGCATTCAGTAATAAAAAGGCATAAACATAACTATAAAATCTCTTACTGAAATATTTAAACATCAATAAATCTCCATCAAAAATATCACACAAAAATGCAGAGCCTAGGAATGCATTTGTTGGTGTGATAGCTGATGGTTTCCATGCTGTGTTGGTTAATATAACATGTCAGCTTGACTAGACCAGTGGTCGGCAAACCGCAGCTCGTGAGCCACATGCGGCTCTTTGGCCCCTTGAGTGTGGCTCTTCCACAATATACCACGTGCAGGCATGCACGTACAGTGCGAAGTTGACTTAAAACTTTAAGTCAAGTTTATTAAGTTAATTTTAGGGAACTTAAAAATTAGCAGTAAACATAAATTAGTCAGTTTTAATACCCTCATTTCTATCAAGTGACACTATGCATGCCATGTTGTAAACCAAATTTTCATAATTTTGCTATCATGATTAAATGAAAAAGAACTTGCGTTCTGACATTAAAATAATATACATTCTCTGAGAGCTCTAACTCCAGCATCACAAATGTGTGTTTTTTTATTCTATTTACTTTATTTCAGGAATTTACTTGCCAGCCAACTCTATCCAAATTGCATTGTTCATTATTCCTTATTGGACAGAAATTACAAGAGCTCATAATTTTTGTAACATTTGAATAGGTATCAGTAGCAATAATGTTTTGTATAGCTTACATTTCTTTGTAGAAAACTGACTGCATTACTATCATTAGTACATTTCATGTAGAGAGCCGTCAAGGTTATACCCATAGCAGCTAAGAAAATGTCAATGTTTTCTTCACCTTTTTATTCTTTTTTTTTTCTTTAATCCTCACCCAAGGATATTTTTCCATTGATTTTTAGAGAGTGGAAGAGAGAGGAAAAGACAGAGAGAAACATTGATGTGAGAGAAACACAATGATTGGTTGCCTCCTGTATGCCCTGACCAAGGCCCGGGCCAGGGAGGAGCCTGCAACCGATGTATGTGCCCTTGACCAGAATCAACCCTGGGACCCTTTAGTCCACAAGCCAACACTCTATCCACTGAGCCAAACTAGCTAGGGCATTCATCTTTTTATTCTTGATATGTAAGTAAATGTAATTCTTTATTTTAATAGCTTTATTTAGATATAATTGACATACAATAAACTATACATACTTCACTACATAATTTGATATGTTTTGACATATGTATACACTTATGCGATGATCATTACAATAAAGATAATAAATATATTTATCACCTTCAAAAGTTTCCCTCTGCTCCTTTGTAAATCTATCCCCCTTTTTGGCAATCCTGCCATTTCCAAATGTGAAAAGACTTTGATGTGGCCTCCTGTTGTTCATGCCCTTGCATAATCCCCTCCTCTTGGGTGTGGGCCGGACCTGTGGCTTGTTTCTAACCAATAGAATATAACCTCTTTTGTATTTATAATGCTAATGGTGAGTGAAGATCAAGTAATATCAGTTGTATATGATGATAATTAGTAATTTTTAAAATTAAGAGAAAGAAGAGACCTAGCAAAAGAAAAGAGGAAGACTTTTGGAGAAATGCAGTGACAGCTTTTTCTTCTGACAACTTAATGTTAACTTTTTCCTTTACTTGATGATCACTGTCATCATTTAAATCCTGTTTTATACCAGAAAATTCTAGATGATTTGTCCTTAAGAAGCACAAACTATCTAAACTCATTTTTATTGATAGTTAGGCTTTTCATGCCTAAAAGCTGCAGGACCTAAACTGTTAGCAATCCTTAGAAAGCTGACTGATCTCACAACCGCAGTTTGTGCTTCCATCAAGTCAGATCAAAATACTTCTATTGAGTGCCGACTATATGTCAGTCGTGTTCAGGTGCTGCAGACAGAAGATTAATAGAAATGGTCATTGTCCTTAAGGAAATTTTATTTGCACTATAGACTTCAAAAACATAAGAAGATGATTCCAACGCAATGTATTAAAGTACAATGAGATATAAATAAGGTACAACCTCAAGGACATAAAGCCTACATAAGTAGACAAGTGGTTGTGTGGATAGACATTTTCCCCCCAGGTTTTCACAGAAATATTTTCACATGATTTTGGTGCTAAAAATATGTCATCCTGCCAGTATGAGCCCAAAATCAAAATATATAAACTACAAGATAAGGACATTTGAGAACAAATATAAGGAGGGGAATGAGCACCATTTTTCTTTTATCCCCATCCTCACAGAGTCCTGTCTCTCTATTCAATATAAACGGTCCATTCTGCTGAATGGCTAATGATACTGAAATTAGGTACAGGAAAAGCCTTTAGATTGTCCTAATTTGATTCATTAGAAGTTCAATATTATAAGTTTTTAAAAAGATATATGGAAGTTTTCCTTCCTGTAGTGGCAATCCATCTTGCCTGCAGAGAAAAAGTAGAGGTTGCAAAAAGTTTTTTAAAGATCCATAAATGGCAACATGTGGCTAATGAGGCAATTTAAAAACTGCATAGCTGAGACTTGATAAAGAGAGATATGCAAAGAGAGAAATCTAGTATTTCAAACTATTTCCCCCCTGGGAATATCTTCTAATTCCAGACAAGTCTGATAAGAGGGAGAGTAGCTGAGCATGGCTTTATAAAGATTCATAAGGCCAAGTTTTAAATTAGAGTTCAAGACCAGCTGAGAAGGGACTGTCAACCTGAGTGTTTTTCCACTTGATTTGAGCCTGAACATCATGTTTATTAAATTCCATAAGGAACTACCTCATGCATAAACATGCCAAGAGATCCTCATGGCAGTTGCAATACTTCTTGTGACATTGTCTCAGTAGTCAGTGGCATTATTTTTGCCATATTCTACTGGTAAAAATTGAGGCACAGTGCCAGCTAAGACTTGAAGGTAAGGGAATACACAATGCTGTGAATAGTGGGGGGCATGACTCCTTGAGAAGGGCATCTTTTTTTTTTTAATATATTTTATTGATTTTTTACAGAGAGGAAGGGAGAGAGATAGAGAGCCAGAAACACCGATGAGAGAGAAACATCGATCAGCTGCCTCCTGCACATCTCCCACTGGGGATGTGCCTGCAACCCAGGTACATGCCCTTGACCGGAATCGAACCCGGGACCTTTCAGTCCGCAGGCCGACGCTCTATCCACTGAGCCAAACCGGTTTTGGAGAGAAGGGCATCTTTAAAAACGACTTACTACAGAATGACTTTAGGTCATAGGAAAGTACTTAATTGATCAACAATTCCAGCTGACCTCTCAACCAATAACCAGTATCAACTGCCAACCTAATAAGTCAGCCATCAAGAACACCCAGCCTAGCAGGTTTGGCTCAGTGGATAGAGCTCAGCCTGTGGACCAAAGGGTCCCGGGTTCAAGTCCCATCAAGGGCGCGTACCTTTGTTGTGGGCTCCACCCTGGCCAGGGTCCAGTTCAGGGCTCGTGCAGGAGGCAATCAATCAATGTGTTTCTCTCACATTGATGTTTCTCTCTCTCTTCCACTCTCCCTAAAATTCAATGGAAAAATACCCTCGGGAGAGGATTAACAAAAGGGAAGGGAAGAGAAGGTAGGGAAGAAAAGACCAACCCAGCTGAAACTTAAAATAATTCTGGCTGTAGTCATCATCTAACTAGAACCATATAAGAAAACGCAAGTGAGAATTCTCCAAGTCACCACAGAGACACAAGAAATAATAATTGTTGGTTTAGGGCACTGAGTTTTGTAATGGTTTGTTATGCAAAATTAAATAGGAGAAATACCTTTCATTGTCCAGGCAATAAGAATAAGAATCTACACTAATAAAAGACAAAGATGTTAATTGACCGTACCTTTGCTACACCCACGCCACGCCCACCAGCCAATCAGAGTGACTATATGCAAATAAACCCAACCAAGATGGCGGCTGGCAGCCATAGAGCTGGAGCAAGCAGGAGGCTTGATTGTCCCGGTAATGGAGGAAGCCAAGCTTCCCGACTGCTCTGGCTAGCTGTGGCCTCTGCAAAAGGCAAAAATGTTTCAATTATAGAAGACAAGTAAATCCCAAATACCTGCTTCCAGCCAGCCTCCACTGGGAGCTTGGGTGGCTGAGTGCTGTGGCCAGCCTGCAAACAGCCATCAGCCCCTCACCCAGGATGGCCACTCCCTCATGAGGCGAGGGTCCCCGCTGGGGGCTTGGCCAGCCTGAAAACCCCCATCAGCCCCTCACCCAGCCTGGCCGGGCACCCCAGCAGGGACCCCCCCACCCTGAAGGGGGTGTGGCCAGCCTTAAAATGGCCCTCAGCCCCTCACCCAGGCTGGCCAGGCACTCCTAT
>NW_006288121.1:960351-985796 GCF_000327345.1 Myotis davidii | reverse complement strand
GGCCAGCCTGCAAACAGCCATCAGCCCCTCGCCCGGGCTGGCCAGGCACCCCAGCAGGAACCCCTACCATGAAGGGGCTATGGCCAGGCTGCAAACAGTACTCAACCCCTCAACCAGGCTGGCCAGGCACCCCAGTGGGGACCCCCACCCTGAAGGGGCTTTGGCCAGCCTGAAAACAGCCATCAGCCCCTCACCCAGGATGGCCACTCCCTCATGAGGCGAGGGTCCCCGCTGGGGGCTTGGCCAGCCTGCAAACAGCCATCAGCCCCTCACCCAGGCTGGCCAGGTACCCCAGCAGGCCCCCCACCCTGATCCAGGATGCCCTTCAGGGCAAACCAGCCAGCCCCCACCCATGCACCAGGCCTCTATCCTATATAATAAAAGGGTAATATGCAAATTGACCCTAACAGCAGAATGACTGGGAATCACTGGTCACTATGACACACACTGACTGCCAGGGGGCAGGCGCTCAATGTAGGAGCTGCCCCCTGGTGGTCAGTGTGCTCCCACAGGGAGAGCTCTGCTCAGCCACAAGCACAGCGGTGGTGGTGGGAGCCTCTCCCGCCTCCTCAGCGGCGCTAAGGATGTCTGACTGCAGCTTAGACCTGCTCGCCACTGGCAAGTGGACATCTCCTGAGGGCTACCAGGCTGCCAGAGGGATTTCTGACTGCCATCTTAGGCCCAATCCCCTGGGGAGCAGGCCTAAGCCAACAGGTGGTCATTTACTGAGGGGTCCCAGACTGCGAGAGGGGACAGGCCAGGCTGAGGGACCCCCCGAGTGCACAAATTTTTGTGCACCGGGCCTCTAGTGTATTCTATAATATACATGGTCACAAAGAATAGAGAAATGACTATATAATTAAAAAGCCAATAAAGAGGGAAAATAAAAGCAACCAACCCAAACAAACGAGTTTATAGCTATTTCACAGCAGGCCAATGCTACTGGAGCAATTAGGGAAAAAGTAATTATTAAAGTCATATGTTTAAAGGTACTAGGAGTCTGTAGAAGCAAAGAGTTAGACAAAATAAAATTCTAAGGAGAATTCTGAAAAGTATCTAAGAGAATAATTTTTCTCAGGGGAGCTAATAACATCCAATTATTTTTCCCATGGAACATGAAGTAATTTCAGTTGTAGACTAAAGATCTAGTTTGTCCAAGCTTCAGGTTTACTAAGCACAGGGCCTCCAACAGGGGAAATGCAAACTGGAAAAGTTTTGAGTAATCAGAGTCAAAATAGTCTGTCAAATTAATAACATGAGGGACCTAAAGCAATATACTCACAAGACATTTTCTGCATTTTGAGGCTATAAAAGTATAGCAGGACATAGTCCAAAATCTTCTACTGGCGGACTGAAATTCTCTGTTTCTCAAAACTTAGGAAACTAAAACTTATTTCAAGCATACTGTCAAGTTTCTCCTTCAATATTTGCCAAAATGTGAAAATATGCAGGGTATGAGCCTAGAGATTTGGCTCTCAAGCATAGAACTGGAACTATTATAATGCCTCACACCTGAGAAAAATAAGGCCAGCCAGGCTCTAAGCCAGAGTCTGGAAGAGACATATCTTAGAAATAAAGACAAGGCAGACACAGCCTGTGTAACTAAAACTAAAATGCAGCTTCAACCTAGTTCAATTTTGAATTGGAATGAGATAACAAGACTCTCACTCTGTCTGCTCAACAGAAAAACAGAATCCTCTCTGATAGAAGTTTACAACATCAGGAATCTCTATAACTCTTTATATGGCTAACATCCTATATAATAAAGATGCAATATGCAAATAGTTGTTACCCCATGAAGGTGAAGCGTAACGACCAACTGAGTAATGACCAGATCACTTTCAGGGCAGCAAGCTATGAGGCAGGGCAGGGGGCGGGGGGGGAGGTGGAGCTACAGGAGGGTGGGGCAGCATGTAGAGAGCTACTGGAGGGCAGCAGCGAGCTACTGGCGCACAAATTCATGTGAAGGGCTACTAGTATATAAATGTTCAACATGTAATAAAAAATTACTTCAACTATGAAGAAGCAAGACAATGTTACCAATTTAAAAAAAGAAATGAGCACACAGATAATCAAAATATATAGTTAGCAAAAACATTAAAATAATTGCAATGTAAAAGAAATGAAGAATATATGGATCAAATAGATAAAGAATGAAGAAATTTAATAGAAAATTGGAATCTATAAAAATAATCAAAGGGACATTCTATCACTTAAAATTGAAAAGTACAATATGTAAAATAAAGAACTCAATTGATAGGTTTAATAACAGAATCATTTGCAATGGCAACAAAAAATTAGAAATTCATAAATAAATCTAGCAAAAGATTTATAACATCTACATAGTAAACTATAAAACAATAGTGAGAGAAATTGTTCAAGACAAGAATGGAAAAAAGTTATTGTGCTCATAGACTGGAAGACTCAATATTTATTTTATTTAGTTATTTTTTTCAATTACAGTGATATACAATATTATTTTATAACTTCAAGTGTACAGCATAGTGGTTTAACAATCATATAATTTACAAAGTGGCCCTCCCGATGAGTCTAGTACACAGCTGGCACCCTCCATAGTCATTTCAATATTATTGATTATGTTCCTATGATGTACTTTACATCCCCATGACCATTTTGTAACTACCAATTTGTACTACTTAATCCCTTCATCTTTTTTACTAAGCCCCCTAAACATCTCTTCCATCGGGCAACCATCAATTTGTTCTTTATATATATAAGTCTATTTCCTTTCAGTTGGTTCATTTATTTTATTCTTCGCATATAAGTGAAATCATATGGTATTTGTCTTTTTCTATTTGACTTATTTCACTTAGCATAATACCCTCCAAGTCAGCAATTTTCCTCCTTCTTTTAATCTCATGGCACACATAAACTAATTACTAAAATTCTGTGGCACACCCAAAAATTATTTTTTGCCAATATAACAAAAATAAATAGGTATAATTTTTATTCGTTTACACCAAATGGCTATCGTTGTGTTGGTTGTTGTCACTGTTTCATTTGGAAATTAAAGGAAAAGAGGCAGTGCCCCTGAATAAATAGTCAGGGGTTGCATGTTTCAAAACTTCGTGTGGCACACCAGTGTCCTATGTGGCACTGTTGAAAATCACTGATCTAGGTCAATCCATGTTGCCACAAATGGTAAGATTTCATTCTTTTTTTTATGTACAAGTAATATTCCATTGTAAATATGTACTACTTCTTCATTCATTCACCTATTGATGGACACTTAGATAATAGAGACTCAATATTAAAAGATGTCAATATTTCCTAAATTAATCTATAGATTAAATGCAATCACCAAAAAAGCCAATATTTTTCCTATTGAAATAAATTGATTCTAAACATTTTATTAAAGCAACAGCCAAATTATTGTAATAGAAGAAAGAATCCTACAAGCACTTGAGAAATGACAAAGACAGCGCTATACATTAGTGAGGAAAGAATGGTCCTTTCAGTAACTGGTGCAGGGGCAAATGCATATCAATTGGGGGAAGAAAAATAAAACTCCACATACAAAAAAGTTTCAAGTTGATTACAGATATAAATGTAAACCATAAAGAATTTCTAGAAAATAGTAAAGGGGAATAAATTCATGACCTTAAAATATTAAAATATTTCTTAAACAGGTCAAAAAGAGCACTAACTGTAATGGGAAAATATTTCTAAATTGAACGACATTAAAATTTAGAACATCTTTAAAGCGAAATACAGCACTAAAAATGAAAAGTCAAGTCACAGAATGGGAGAACATCTTTATAACAAGACAAATGGTTCAAGTGCAGATAGAAAGCCACTTTTACCCAATTTAAAAATGGGCAAAAACCACAACAGACACTTCAAAAAGTACATATCCAAATGAGTGACATATACCATCATTAATCGCCAGGGATATTAAAATTAAAACTACTTTACAATGAAATACCATTAGCCATCCACCAGAGTGGCTAAATTTTAAAATGTTAACAGCACCAGATTTTGTTGATTATGTGTAATCAACACATAATGTAAATTAATAAAGCCGCTATGAAAAACTATTTGGCATTATCCACCAAAACTCAATATATACACTTCTTAAAAATCAGCAATTTGATTCCCAGGCATATAGCCAATAGAACTGCATATGTGCACCAAGAGATATGTACAAAAATATCCATATTGCATTGCTCATGATAACAAAATCCTGGAAACAGCCCACATATCCCTCAAAAAGTAGGATAGATTGTGACATATTCATATAAAAGAATATATAAAATGAATTACCTATAGCCAGTCACAAAACTTTGGGTGAATCACATCAGCATAATATTAATCAGCAGAAACCAGACCCACATAATATACGGCAAGTATATGATTCCAATTATATAAATACTAGAGGCCTGGTGCACGAAATTCATGCACAGGTAGGGTCCCTAGGCCTGGCCGGCAATGAGGGCCGATTGGGGCATTCCTTTGTTCTGCACCACCCCCTGGTAGTCAGTGCACATCATAGCGAGTGATCAGTTTCCCAGTCAAATTCCCATGGGGACAATTTGCATATTATTCTTTTATATATAGACGAGAGGACCGGTGAACAAAATTCGTGAACAAGGGGAAGGGCCCCTCAGCCTACCTGCACCCTCTCCAATCCAGGACTCCTCGGGGAATGTCCACCTGCCTCTTACAATCTGGGACCCCGGGCTCCTATCCGCTCGCCTGCCTGCCTGCCTGCCTGCCAGATCGCCCCTAACCCCTCTACCTGCTGCCTGATTGCCCCTAACCACCTTTGCCTGCCTGCCTTATTTCCCCTAATTGCTCCTCTACCAGCTTTATCACCCCTAACTGCTCCCCTGCTGGCCTGATCACCCCTAATCATCTCTTCCTTGCCCTGCACCCAGGAGCAGGCACCCTGGACCCAGGCTTCCCTCCCTCTGGCTAGCCCCAGGGACCCAGAATCCAGGCTGGCTTCACTCAGGCCAGCCACAGTTGCAGGGGACCATGGGCAGGCAGCTTTGCCCAGGCCACAGCCGCAGGTGCTGGTGCCCAGGACCACAGGGCAGGTGGCTTGTCCCTCTCCCGGACCGCAGCCTGGCTGGTCCCCATTACTCTCTCACGAGCTCATTTGTGCCTGGCTGGTCCCCATTGCTCTCTCTCCAGTGTTGAGTGTCTGAGCCATTACGGCGTGAGGGTGTGATGACTATTTGCATATTAGCTCTATATAGGATACCAGACCTAATAAAGGTGATAGTGTTTAAAGCACAGACTATGATTGCGATTTTAATTAGTATAAAAACAAGACATTTTAATCCTATTTTAGAAACTTCCTTCTCTCCTAACTACTCTCTTACACACACAAAAAAAGAACCACACAAATTACTTGCATTTATGAAGTATTGTATAATTTCTAAATTGTTAAGTTCAATAGAGTTCTTTACCAAAATACACTTCCTACTTTTCATTTGTATTCTGTATTTTTTAAAGAACTTCGGTGTTTTCACATTAGAAGCTAGTTTGTTACCAGCAAACAGAATGTGTTTAATAATTTACATTTCCTCAGACTACATTAAATTCAACCAAAAAAAGTATGTAAGACTCAATCTGTAGATTTATAAATCTTACTAAAACCAATTAAAAGAGATCTACATAAGGCAAATCCTTGTATTATTATTTAATCAATAAAAAAGTATCAAAAATGTATAAAGAATTCCTACAAATCAATTAGGAAAAGATACAGGTCAATAGAAATATGAACAAAAAACAAATATAGGAATTTCACAGAGAATTAAATAAGAGGTCAATGAAAGGTTCTTAATCAGTAATTATAAAATGTAAATTAATACTAAATATATTTTATATTCATTAAATGAGCAAAAAAATAAGTCTAGTAATATTGTTTTGACAATAATATAAAATCATGGGGGGGTCCTTATACAATGCTGATGGGATTTATATTGATACAATCACTTTAGAAGGCTATTTGGTAATATCTACATAGTTAAAAATGTGCATACTTTATCATCAAGCACTATCACACGCACAAAAACTGAATAAAAAATGAGATGACCTGGAGAGCATTATGCTAAGCAAAATAAGCCAGTCAGAGAAAGATAAATATCACATGATCTCACTCATTTGTGGAATATAATGAACAAGATAGACTGATAAACAAAAATAGATGCAGAGACAGAGAAGCATCGATCAGACCGTCAAACCTCAGAGGGAAGGCAGAAGGGGTGGGGGGCAGAGGTAAGAGATCAACCAAAGGACTTGTATGCATGCATATAAGCATAGTTAATGGACACAGACACTAGGTGGGTAAGAGCATGTGCTGGGGTGTGGGGGTGGCCGGGGAGAAGTCAATGAGGGGAAAAGGAGACATATGTAATACTTTAGACAATAAAGAATTTTTAAAAAATGAGATGACTGAGATATAGACTTAGTTGAAAAATCTGTAACCTAAAGCATAATTAACAAAATCATTGGCACATGATACAAAGCTGTCCAATCATCTTTGGAAACTAGCAAGGCATTTACTTAAAGCTACCCTTCATATCTTAAAGACTAGGTACACAGCAAGAACCCACCCACAGGTTCAGTTCTCTATTTGCTAAGTGTTTGCTGGTCAGTTGGCTCAATCTCAGTAAATTCACAAAAGGCTAGCCTGGCCTATGTGGTTCAGTGGTTCAGCATCAACCTATGAACCTGGAGGTTACAGTTAGATTCCCGGTCAGAGCACATGCCCAGGTTGGGGACTCAATCCCCAGTGGGGGCATACAGGAGGCAGCTGATCAATGATTCTCTCTCTCTCCCTCTCCCTTCCTCTCTGAAATCAATAAAAACATATTTTAAAGGGGAAAAAAAGCACAAATGGCTAAATGAGTGGCTCATATATATTTTAATAATGACATTTACAAAAAGATCAATGAAATGATTTTTAATAAAAATTGTCCAGAAAAAAGTCACACAAACTCACTGTCAAGCAATCTTGAACATTTTCCTAAAATTTAAATAAATAACATAATTTCATGCTTTCAAACTATAAAAAAAAAATGTGTTTGAGCATTGCTCTGTGGTCTCCAAAGTTTCTTCAAGCACAAACTAATGGCTTCTAAGCCCAGTAAAGTGCTTTCTTTCCCTTTTATTTGTGAAAATTTATTACAGTCACATTTGCTTTTACAAAAAGAAAAGTATTCTCCCTGTCAGGTGTGGCTCCATTGGCTGAGCATCCTCCCATGCAATGAGATAGCTGGCTCCATTCTTGGTCAGGGCACCGGCCTGAGTTGTGGGTTCCTCAAGTAGGAGGCATGCAGGAGGCAACTGATCAATACTCCACCTTCACATCGAGGTTTCTCTCTCCCTCCTCTTTCCTCTTTCTTTAAAGTAAAAAAAAAAAACATATTTTTTTAAAAAAGAATAGTACTCTGTGAGTGAGAAGAGCCAGTGAAAGATCCATTTGAAGTATAATTTGTTAATCAAAGAGAAAATTTTAGTATGCATTTAAGGATCTGGTTACACAACAAAAAAATTAAGCATAATTAAATTATGCCTTCAGTTTGTTTTAAGGGCTGCCTTGTTTAGTCCGATATGCTTTGTTTAGTCAGTTTTAAGGGCTGCTCTGGATTAGTTAAGATTCCAGGTTTTGGAGTCAAGTACACTGGATTACAAACTGAAATCTGTCACAACTATGTGTGTGGCATTGGGAAGTTACTTAAACTAAGCTTCACTTTCATTTAAAAAAAAAAAAAAAAAAAAAAAGTACCTACCTGCCGAAAACGGTTTGGCTCAGTGGATAGAGCGTCGGCCTGCGGACTGAAAGGTCCCAGGTTCGATTCCGGTCAGGGGCATGTGCCTGGGTTGCGGGCACTTCCCCAGTGGGGGATGTGCAGGAGGCAGCTGATCGATGTTTCTCTCTCATCGATGTTTCTAACTCTCTATCTCTCTCCCTTCCTCTCTGTAAAAAATCAATAAAATATATTTTAAAAAAAAACAGTACCTAATTGCATCTCATGTATTTCTTCTAAGAAATAAATGACAATAGTGTACAGCCTCCTCTAAGGCTGGTACTGAGTAATTACCTAGTAAATGATTTTACTTTTGTTTTATATTGTTATTGAGGCATGGGTTTGTAAGATCACATGGCTTTCTCAAACTGTGGCTAAAATGAGTGACATCAAGTGTCAATCAGGTCAGTTGAATTGAAAAATATGTCCTTAAAGTATATAAAGAAAATCTTTTATGCAAGTAAAAGTCCCAACCAATATAATTTTGAGAATTTTTTCTGCTCACATTCTGAGAAGGTTCTGGGAAGCAGGTAGGGTTAGCCATGGGGCAGAGCAGGGCAGAAGTAAGATGGCAGCTCAGCAGCTGCTGAGGAGACAATTTGGGTTTGACAAGAAGGGTGGGGGAAATGTCTGGGGGTGAAGGTCTTGAAAAGTTCACAAAGAAGAATGTTAGTACTTCAGGGTCTTTTCTACATGTTATTTTATCATGGTAACAAAATAATTACTCCATAACTACTGAATTTTCACTAGAGAATGAACTATAAACAAAGGTAATGAAACCTTAAATATGCTGCAGTAAAACCTAACTGCACTGTGGTTATAGTTATTAGGGTTAATGCAAGAAAGGTGGAAGCAGAGAGAACAGTTAGGAAACGAATTATGAGGGAAATCGTTTCAGCAGACTAGGAAGGAGTGTTTAAGGTAAGAGATTAGTTCCTTCACGGGGTCAACAGTGAAGCACTTAACTAGGAATGACTAGCATGTACCCATTCAAGTTATTGCTTAATTTTGTCTGTGGGATCATATTAAAGCGTAGTCTCTGGAGTCAAATATAGAGCTTTGAAGAACTTAGGCTAACCCTCACAGCTTCACACTTGCAAAGTGGGAATAAAAATATCTGTCTAATAGCCTCGGTCGGGTGGCTCAGTGGATTGGAAAGTTATCCCATGCACCGTAGGGTCGCGGGTTCAATCCCCAGTCAGGGCACATCCCCAGGCTTCACATACCGATCAATGTTTCTCTCTCACATCAATGTTCCCCACCCCTCAAAATCAATAAACATATTCTCAGGTGATATTTATATATATATCAGACAGATATATATATATCTGTCTCATAAACCTGCTTTGAGTATTAAAGATGATAATGTATGAAAACCAAAGTACAAATCAATAGTCACTTAAGTGATCACTATTATTTCATTCTCTGTCAGCCATTGATGTGCTTCTATAATTTATGTTGAATTTCTCACATATGCATTTAAAATAAATAATAAAAGACTCACCACCTCTTGAATTTCCTACATTTTCAAGGACAATGCAAGAGCTATTAGGAACATAAGTAACTAGAAATGATCCACTCATTTCTCTTCTAGTAGTATTTCCTAGGGGAATAATGTGAAATACTCACAAAGGTACAATAAGAATAAAGACATGAATATGCTTAAAAATTATGTTTGCCAGGACTTTTATGCCAGAGCAAAGTTCTAATATTGCCTGGGAGGAATAAGACTAGCAATTTTATCTGCAGTCCTAACTCAGCTGCTTTAAAATGCATAGAGGAGGGAAAAGAAAGGATGGAAACAAAATATGCTTTGAAACTGACCTTCACCTTTTGTACTGCGCCTCCCACCATAAGCTTTCTGCTGTGAGAAGGGGAGATTTGTAGACCTTCCTAGCTTTAGGCAGAGGCATTGTATCTTCCAGGCCTACTGTTGCCTAAAAGACTCTTGCATTATTCAGAATCTCATTGTTTTATGTTTGTTTCCTATCGCTCAGAACTACACATAGCCTGGCTCTAATGGCTGAAATGAAAAACTGTGTTGCTGCTACCATGGTGCTTTGTAACATATGAAGTTGCATCCATCCCATGCAGTAGAATTTTTCTTTTCATTCTTTGGAATTCTTAAACAACAAAATCCATTGCTTCCCTGATCCCTTCTGTTTATTTTTCAGGGATGTCTCATACATAGATTATTGAGGTAACTTCAGTCAGCACCAGTGTTCCTGCGAACAAACTCCATCTCTCTCACCCACTGTGCAAACTACAAGGAAATAAAACATTCTATACCAAGGTTTTGATGATATTATTCTATCAACAGATGCTTCTTTCCTAAATAACAAAACCTATACTTTGTGCAATTTTGCCTTTGATTACAGTCTTCATTTATCTGCTCCCCTTTGCCTGGAGCACAAGATCTTCAGTCAATCTGAATTTTCCTCCATTCCCTGTCATAAATATTTCTTTACTGCCTCTAATTCGCTGACACAATTCTTTCACATTAAAACATCCCTTCTGTCTTTCCTCTCAGTCTTAAATATTCTGCTCAAGCTTGTACTCACAATTAGCTTGCTAACTGTTCTCTCTGCTTCCACATTTGGCTGCATACCTTCTATTCTCCATGCGGTGGCCAAACTGACCTTCAGCAATTAGCTCATCTCACTGCCAGCGACTTCTGATGACGTCCAAATAGGATTTACTACTGGAGGACAAAAAAAAACACCAACAGCTCAGTCCCAGCCCTGACCTATCCTCACTATCCTCAACATTCACCATGCTCATTCCAACCGTGGGCCTTCTGCTGTCCCTCATGCACTTCAAGCTCATTTCCGCCCCTGAGCCATCACACTTGTTTGTCCTGCACCAGATTCTTCTTCCTCATCCACTTCCCAAACTTCTTATGGTTTTTTCCTTCACGTAAATCAAGTTTCTACTCAAGTGTTACCTTTCTTCAGAGAAGACTTTCTAACTACCCTGTCTAAAAGAAGGTCCTTTCCACCTCTTAATTACACATTATTCCTTTCCCTGATTATTTTTTTTTTTACTTTTACAGCATTTATTTGTATTATTTGGAGTATTTATTTCTTGTTGAGAGACTAGATATACAAATAGACAGTAGCTAGCACATATGTAAAAACAGAACTTCTGTCTATTTGTATTTCTAGTCTCTTCACAGCCCAGGAAGCCAAGCTACTATCTACAAATCAAACCTATAAGAAATCGAACTACTGTCTCTAACAACCATTCCAGAAAGCCAAACAATAAATCCCGTGACAAATTGGCTCTAAATGGCCAGGATTTGAATAATTGATGGCTTCCCTAATTTTTAGCCTCTTCCAGTATAGGGTCAACTGGAAAAAGCCACATATGTACCCCCTAATCAAGGTCCACTTTTATTAGCCTGCCTATAGTTTCTCTATTTCAACAGTCTCCAATCAGTAAATACCTGAAGCGTTCCATTTTTTTTTTTATTATAAAGCTTTCCACTCCTCCACCTATCTTTGAGTCTCTATCAAATACAGGTGATGATGGTAGCTGACTCCCTTGCTATAGCAAGCTCTGAATAAAACGTCTTTGCTTATGCTCCTTATTATCATTGATGATTTATTTCTGCATTGTCAAAAATCTATCTGACCAGGATACTATAAGGACAAAGCATGTCTATCTTGTTCATCACTGATTCTCTAGCATATGGAATGGTACTTGTGTAACCAAACCATGGGCTCAGCTGCCTGTACAACTAAAGCCAAACTCGTGAGACAGGTACTGGTACAAAAGGAAAGTGGTTAATTCAGGTGCCTCAACCTGGGAGAACGATGTGCTGAAGCCCACAGTTCTCATAGGGATAGGGCGGGGAGGACTTTTTTCTATCCAACTGTCTTGCTAGCTTGTGGGGGCTGGGGCCCTATCCATTCATTTTTCTAGCTTTTGGTAGGCTGGAGCCCTGTCCACTCATCTTTCTAGTTTTTGGCATTCTCAGTGTAAGAACCTCCCCCTGTGCCATCTTGGTCAATGGGGGAGACTTCCCAGAGCTCCATGTGGTATCAAGATCAGTGTGTGTGGGGGGCCGGGGGGGACTGCAGGACCTGCCAGCAAGAAGCCTGGAGATGCTCATACTGCATCCCTCAGCCCATCTCCCCATGCTGGACACAGCACCTGCACATCAAGGGAGCTGGTTGGAGTCTGGGGGGCACCCCTAGATTCCAGGGCACCCATCAGCCCACACACAGCTTACCCCTCTAATTTCCCACACTCAGACTATCTACAGTAACACTTGGAACACATGTTAGATAAAAACATGTCAAATGAATGAGCACCTTTCCTGAATTAAAACAGTTGGAATGCACCTCTATTACTCTATGATTTCATATAATCTAGCCCCTATCACCTGTAGATACTCCATTAGACTGGTTTATAATGTAATACCTTGTAGCCCTGTATTTTCTTCTCCTAACTGTAAACAGCTTGAATATAAAGAATGGTGCATATAATTTATTCATGGCAATGGCCCACACTGTCCTCTAATCATGACTCTGGTTGTTCCATGCATGTCAGTCTCATGTCTAAACAGGCCTGTTCTCTCATTCCTGTTCTCCCTAAATTTATGATGTGGCCTTGGGTGAGGCAGAGCTTCTCTGAACTGCAGCTTGCTTCTGTGTAAAAGGAGGTGGTTGGACCTCATGATCACCAAAGCTCCCTCTACCTCCAAGAACCTATCTGAGGGCCTGAAGGTACAAGATAAGAAAGGCAAAAATGGTCCACATTTCCAAATGACTTTTAGTTTAGTGTATTCCATTAATATGCCAGTTATAAAGGCAGTTGTTATGCATTGCAGGTAAGGCTTATTTATATTCAGAGCATTGGGGAAGTTTCCATGTAAAACACAAGGGCAGTAAAAATACTCTGCATGATACTATAATTGCAGATACATGTCATTATACATTGTCTAAACTCAAAGGACGTATAATACCAACAGCAAACCCTAATGTAAAGTATGGACTTGGGGTAATTATGCTATGAAGGTTGATCAATGGTAACAAATGTACCATTCTAGTGGGGAAGGTTGATTATAGGAGAGGTGTGCATGTGTGATGGCACAGGATGTCTCTATATCCTCTCCTCAGTTTTGCTGTGATCTTAAAACTGCTTTAAAAATTGTCTTAAAAATATCACAAAACATAATATACATATCTTGCCCCTAAAAAAATTTTAAAGTCATGGGAGAGGTAAATGACTGTAATGAAAGGTGCAAGTAATAATGCTATATGAAATATAGATAAAATGCTATGAAAAGTAAGGAAATAAAGGGATTACTTGCATAAATTTACATTATAGTCCTTACCAAACCATATGATCTTTTAAATATGTTTTCTGTCCTTCCTCCCTACACCTATTGGACTAAATGTCACCTAGGAGATAAGAACCATGCCTAGTTTATTCATCTTTCATTCACTTTGCCTTGCACAGAATACAGTGTAAGAAAAGACTTCAGTAAATCTTGATTGTATGAGAGTAAATGGCTAAGTCTGGATTCGGACAAATAACACTTGTCTGTAAACTGTGCATTCACATAGAAATGTCTAATAAGGAATTACTAGTAGAAACAACAAATAATTAAAGTTTCTTGAGTCAATGAAGGGCCAAATACTGAGATGTATGCTTTAAGAAAACATTCTGATAACTGTTTGTAGTACAAATTGGAAAGAAAAGTAAGTCAGGAATCCTTTGAAATCTTCCAGTATTATTCTACATTTTCAATTTTTCTTAAATGTTACATCTTAATAAGATTTGTTGATACGCTTTCATTCAAATATAGGAGTGATATTAGTTGGTTCATATTAAAATAAAATCAGAACATTCTAAATGTAAGGCCATTCAACAGATACTGATTTTTTTTTTATCAGTTCTGAGATAACATTCATGTTGTAGATATTGGCAGAAAGAAAGATCTTAGAATACAGACTTAGTCAAGAAAATTTTATTAGAAATTCTGTGATTGAGATTTTCTGTACATCTAGTCTTGTCCCTGAATATTTGACTATAATCTATAGCTTTTAAAAGAAGTAATTTAGGACAACAGTTTCACAGTAACACAGAGAACAGAATTAATAAATCAGCCTTTTTTATCCTACAGGCATTGCAGAAAGTAAGATTAAAGTAAAATGTCCTCTCTTAGTGATTTCTAGCCATATCACCTCCTGAAATTTTGAAATATTTGCAATGTACCTTCCCACATTGCAAAGCAATTATTTATTTCCTTCTCCCCGAGGAAATCAGAGTAATTGAAATGTTGGTTCCTTATACTTCTGAAAAGATGATGAGACTTTTGTTTCTGATTATTTAGGAATTAATATTCTGAACAGACTATTCCAACCTACTGCATACAAAAATTGATTTTGGATAAATTACAAAAATAATATTTTTCAAATGTATTGCTGATCTAAAAACAAGTGTGAGAAAGTCCCAAAGGCAAGAAATTGATGATGATGATGATGATGACGATGATGTGCTAAAAGTAGAGTGATAAAGCTAATGTGAAGCTGGAAATGTTCTCGGACAAATGCTAATAGCAGGAGTCTAGAGTTTTGGGGTTCCAAGCCTCACCATGCTGGTAAATGGGGATGGGACTCTGGGTCTTTGTCACGATGGAAACTGCTAGGCATAAGCTCACAAACACAAAAACAACTCTACCAGAATGAAAGGATGACTAGGCAACTCAGCCCTGCAGCCAAGGATGCTAAGAAGAAAAGCTGTCTGTGCAACCTTGGTTCCAGGGGGGGGGAATAAGAAAAAATAAATGGTTTCTCATTAAAAATTTTAACCATAGACCTGCCACCACATATGTCATGGGCTTGATTCCATATTACGTGTCTGAGTTAGGAAAGTAGAAAGTAGTTAGGAAATTAAAGTGGACCCAGGGTGATCACACAAACCCTCTAGAGAAAAGCATCCTCCACTTAGCACCCACAGGATTTTCCCACAGTCAGATATTAGTCTGCATTATTAAACACATGAAAATAAGTCATCTTGAGTGCAAGTTAGTAGAAACAAAAACAACAGATTTCTTACCCCAAGTATTTTAATATCAGAATACACAGAAAAGAAAATAATTAAGGAAGAAAATGAAAACACCAATCTGAAAAAAATATATGCACCCCTATATTTACCACAGCATTATTTACAGTAGCCAAGATATGAAAATAACTGAAGAACCCATCGGCAGATGATTAGATAAAGAAGATGTGGTAAATATATAATAGTATATTACTCATCATAAAAAAGAATGAAATTTGTCACTTGTGACAAGATGGATGGACCAAGAGAGTATTAACACTAAGTGAACTAAATTGGACAGAGAAACACAAATATACTATATGTTTTCACTTACATATGGAATCTAACAGCAAAACAAATGATCAAACAAAACAAAACAGGAACAAACTAATTGATACAGAAAAACAAGGTGGGCCAAGGGGAGAGTGTTGGGGAATGGGTGGAAAAGAAGAAGGAATTTTTAAAAAGTAAAAAATTCCAGTTATAAAGTAAGTCATGGGAATGTAAACTACAGCATAGAGAATGGAGTCAATATTGTTGTAATAACTCTGTATAGTGACATATAATTACTAGACTTACTATGGTGTCACTTTGTTAGGTACATAAATATTGAATCACTGTGCTATACACCTGAAACTAATATCAAATTATATGCCAACTATAATTTAGTAAAAGAGAAAAGAATAAAGAATCAAACTGTAGCCAATGATCAAGAAGATATTAAAAATGACCAAGCCAATTTGACAAAGAACCAGTAATAGATCTAAAAATGATAAATGTAATCATTGAAGTTCAAGACTCAAGGGGAGAATGAAATAACTCATAAAACAAAACCAGAAAATAAACCTGAAAAAAGTCCCTTCATGCAGCATAAATAAAGAAGAGAATTCAAGAGGTGCAGAAAATAGAATGGGAAGTTTTAGATATATCTAATCACTGTTCCAGATGGAAAGAATACAGAGATTGAAGAAAGAAAAACAACAACTGAATAATAACGTCTAAGAACTTTCTAGAAATGATAAAACATAGAAACACTCAATCATGATTTTTAAAAAAGAAAATCATAACATAGGTATATTAAAAATGCAGAAAACCAAAGTCTCAGAAAAGCCGAAACCGGTTTGGCTCAGTGGATGGAGCGTCGGCCTGCGGACTGAAGGGTCCGGGGTTCGATTCCGGTCAAGGGCATGTGCCTGGGTTGCAGGCATATCCCCAATAGGGGATATGCAGGAGGCGGCTGATCGATGTTTCTCTCTCATTGATGTTTCTAACTCTCTATCTCTCTCCCTTCCTCTCTGTGAAAAATCAATAAAATATATTTTTTTAAAAAAGTCTCAGAAAAGACCCTTTAAAAGTCATAAAAACACCAAAACAAACAAACAAACAATAAACAAAAAGATATAAAAGAAAGAAGAGAATCAAGAGCAGAATTAGCTGGGCCAGTGTGGCTCAGCAGTTGAATGTGGACTGAGGAACCAAGAGGTCACCAGTTCAATTCCCAATTCCCTATTCCAGGTCAGGGCACAAGACTGGGTTATGGACTCAATCCCCAGTAGGGGGTTGCAAGAGGCAGCTGATTGATGATGTTTCTCTCTCACTGCTCTTTCTCTCTATCCCTCTCCCTTCTTTTCTATCTCTAAAAAAAAATAATAAATCAATAAAAACATTTTTCAAAAAGAGCAGAATTAAATAAAATAGAAAAACAATATTTTTAATGTATCCCTGTCCACACCAATGAGCATGTGGCTCCCCATAGGGACCTCTGAAGTAGAAAGTCCTAAAACTGACCCTCATAAACATGGAAACATGATACATAACAGAGACAGCTTTGCCAGTCAGGAGGTGTGAACTGGAACTTAAAAACTGATGCTGGAAAACGTTTTTAAAACCACTGATGCTGCCGAAACCGGTTTGGCTCAGTGGATAGAGCATGTACCTGGGTTGCGGGCACATCCCCCAGTGGAAGATGTGCAGGAGGCGGCTGATCGATGTGTCTCTCCCATCGATGTTTCTAACTCTCTGTCTCTCTCCCTTCCTCTCTGTAAAAAGTCAATAAAATATATTTTAAAAAAAACACAAAACACTGATGCTGGGATAATTAATTAAACATATAAAACAGAAATGGGAACTCCATCTCTCACCATACATACAGAAAAATAAATTCTACAAAATTAAAGATTTAAATGTGAAAAAATGTTTTTTAATTCAGGACCCACAGTAAGGATGACTTTCTTAAACAAGACACAAGCCCTACTCAGTGTGACTCCGTAGATAGATCGTGGGCCTATGGACTGAAGGGTCCCAGGTTCGATTCCGGTCAAGGGCATGTACCTTGGTTGTAGGCACATCCCCAGTAGGGAGTATGCAGAAGGCAGCTGATCGACGTTTCTCTCTCATCAGTGTTTCTAACTCTTTATCCCTCTCCCTTCCTCTCTATAAAAAAAATCAATAAAATATATTTTTTAAAAAACAAGACACAAAACCATAAATCATGATTTAAAAAGAAATAAACTTGACCCGATCAGTCCAATTGCCGGCCAGGCTGAGGGACCCCACCCATGCATGAATTTATGCACCAGGCCTCTAGTTTAGTTTAAAAAAAGATAGGAGAAATTTGCAACATCTTTTTATCTCAGGAGTGGATGGAAGTCTTTTGAATCCATGATGCACAAATGCCATCGCCCATTTTTTAATTAAATTTATTGGGGTGGCATTAGCTAATAAAATTATAGAGGATTCAAGTGAACAATTTTCTGATACATTATCTGTATATTGCATTGTGTGCCTACCACCCAAAGTCAAGTCTTCTTTTGTGACCATATATTTTACCTTATACTAACATCCCACCCTCTTCCCCTCTGGTAATCACCATACTGTGGTCTGTGTCTATGACAGCCGTGGGCAAACTACAGCCCGCGGGCCGGATCCGGCCCGTTCAGCTGTTCTATCCGTCCCGAGAAGCCAAAAGAGCAGAGGGTTCTCTTGCTCTCCCCTCCACTTCTTCACCAGCAGCAGTGTTAACATGGCAACGTCGGGAAACATGCGCACAACTCCTTCTTCTGAGTCCAGTTTAAGAACCCATTGTGGCCCTCAAGTCAAAAAGTTTGCCCACCCCTGGTCTATGAGCTTTTATTTGTTTGTTTTTCCTGTTTGTTCATTTCTTGCTTTCAGTTTTATATCCCACATATGAGTGAAATCATATGTTCCTTGACTTTTTCTGACTGACTTATTTCACTTCGCATGATATTCTCAAGTTCCATCTATGTTGTCACAAATGGCAATATTTCATTTTTGCTTATGGCTGAGTAGTATTTCACTGTATATACCACATCTTCTTTCATGCAATGTTATTTTTAACCAGGGATGTAAAAATTAAACTATGAGAGAATGCTTTACATATGCCAATTGACAAAAATGTGAAAACCTGACTTTATCAAAGAGTGATAAATATAATGAACAATACACCTTTAGTCTGAGGTAAATTGATTCAACAGTTTTGGAAAACAAGTTGGGATTATTTCATAATGCTACTTGCCTGTGATGCACGTCACACTGCTTTCATGTTTATTCAATAATAAAATTGTTTTCTCTTTCTTCTACCTTTGTGAACAGGTTTTCGGGGTGGTAGGAGAATTTCTTAATTACATTTCCTCAACAATGGCAAAAGCAAATCACAGAAAAATACAGAGTAGGATACCACTTATCAATAGGTCAATATCCAAAATTGATTTATCTTATTGTAAAAGATATGTATATATTTTTACATTGTAATACATCACCCTTTTCTCCAGTTATATTGAGATATAATTTACATATAACATTGTATAATGTGTTGATTTGATATATTTATATATTGAAAAATTATTTCTGCTGTAGCCTTAGCTAACACCTCCATCATGTCACATAATTACCATTTCCTTTTTGTAATGAGGACATTTAAGATCTACTCTCTATGAGGTCAATGGGGGGTGGAGAGATCAAAGCAGACATCAGTAATACTTTCAACAATAAAGATAAATTTTAAAAAAACTTTTAAATCTACTTTCTTAGCAACATTTTTGATTGAATTTATTAGGATAGCATTGGTTAATAAAAACCATATATATATTTTTAAGGCTATTAAAAATAATGGAATTATAATACAAAAATCTGAATAAATATTATTGGAAAGAAAAAGAAGCAGGTGTAAGTGGAGAAATGGTATATAGAAGTTACTGGTTCTATTTTCCTTAATCTGGGTGGTGAGTACCTTGATAGTCAATGTAGTACTCTTTGTACCTTTTATATACTGTTGCTTGGGTATTGTTTATGTAACACCCAATCCACTCCCTTGCCTTGTTGTCTAAACAGAGGAACCCTCTGAAGTGACAGTTCCTATCTTTCATGTCTCTCCCGGCACAATTCGTCCCTACCTCACCTCACCTCTCCCTGTGTACCTCGACCCCCATCCTGGGCATCCCTGTTGCTGGAGCATTCAGTCAGTGTTGCAGAAGAGAAAATGCTAGGGAGTTGGCACTCTGCCAAGATATACTGTGCCAAATAGGAGACAGGACACAATCAATTAATTTTTCCTATTTTGCCCCCAGAAAGACCATTTGTTGGACAGAACCTTCATGGACCCGCTTTGATGACATCAGAGCATGAACAAGTGAATGGCTTGCTGCAAAGCTGTGAGTAGCTCGGTAACATGCTAATTCACATTTGTTCCTTCTCCTTCCCTGACTCATGATCCTTTGTTTGGTACCAAGAAAGCTTTAGCACATAAACTTTTGCCTCAGGCTCTATTTTGCCAAGAAACTCAGACCAAGAAAAATGTACATATATTTTTTAAGTTTTATATGAATACATATAGTTTTAGGAAATTATTTTAAAAAGTATTTTAAAACTACAAAAATAATGCTAACAGTATAAAATATGAATACAGAAAAACTGTCCCAGGGAAAAATGGGATCCAGAGAATCAGTAAAAAGGTTATTTCAGGAATAACTACTCAGCTCTAGAACTGAATGGAAGGTCGAGATGAAAGGAAAAAATAACATGATGAAATGAATACGGATTTGAGCGAGGGAACTCACGTTTCATCTTTCTTTGTTAACACAAATCTTGGCCATTTACTGAGATTGATAGAGAAGGAAAAAAAATGAGAATTGAAGAAAAGGAGAGTACTTCCTGTACACATCATAGTCCAAGTGTGCATGCTAAGAAGCACTGGTGGAGGGCAGAAAGGCATGGTCAATGGGGATCTGAAGTGGGCAGGCCTGTTAGTTCTCTGGTTTCTACTGGCAATGACTGTGGCTCCAGGGCAATGCAAGCAGCAGCCATTAGAACTGGAGGTTATCCAAGAGTACAGGCCAAGGGTACCATCTACGGTCATAGATCAGTGCAAATTAAATGACCTGCCAAGAAGGCCTGTAGCACAAAACTGCTAACACCTTTTCCCAAAAGTCAACCCTGGAGAATATACTAGTATAGAATCAGGAAGCAAACATGGATTCCAGAACTAAGGAAAAAATTAAATTACATAAACAAATCAAATGTGAGAAAATCCTAAAGAGAATAAAAGCTGGATGGCATGAAGGAAAGCTCTTTAAATGTTATTCTTTCCTCTCCCTTATGTTGCACTGGACAACCATTGTGTCTACCACAGAAATTTGCAGCAATAGCCCAGGCCTCTTTTGCTGGTTAGGGAAGAGAGTATCTAAGCAGAACAAAAATTGCTCTAGCCCATGGACATAGACAATAGTGAGGTGAAGGTCTGGGGTGGGGTGGGAGCCAGGTAGAGTGGGGCAAAGCAGGGAGAGAGGATGGGGGGGAGGGAAATGCTGCACATCTGTAATACTCTCAACAATAAAAATAATATTTTAAAAAAACTGCTGTAGAGTTCAGAGTTGCTAGGAGTTGAAGCACAGGAATGGCCTGACTAGCCACCGTACTACATTCCTCTCCACTCCTGTCCAAGGCTCCCAGGCTGGAGGAATAAACCCTGGAGGCAGTATCCACCCAGTGCAGTTTCTTCGTCAAGGACTACAGGTGGTTCTGGGCATGGTTATCCCAGGTAGAGTTCCATGATGACTGCTGTTCTCTAAAATGGTGTGTGGCCCCTCCCCTTTCCCAACACTCTCTCAGATAACAGAGATTAGGACCTGGATTTCTGGCTCTTTCCAAGTTCACATTGCCAAAAGTACCCCAGAAAAACACACAGACAAGAATAACTAGACAACTAAAGTTTAAAGTGACCTCAAATGCAACAGGACAAATTAGAAACCAATAAAATCTAATGCAGAATTACTGAGTGAGAAGTCCTAAGAAATGAGAGTAAAAATCCTTGGGAGAAATAGTCAAAAAGGTATTCACAATTTGAAGGGAGAAAAGGTAATCATAGGTAGGAGCAAGTGTAATGTTAATTATAAAAAAAATATATATTTGAAATAATGAATAAGATACTTAAGGTAAGCAATTCAATGAATATTTTTGTCAAAACACATTAGAGAGATGAAAAATTAAACTGAGAAACTCCAAGAAAATAGCAGAAAACGTTAAAAAGATAGATTTTTTCCAAAGCAAAAGAATTTAGAAATACATATATGTGCCAGGATAGAGATTATAAGAGTTCTAGAGGAGAAGTAAAAATTTGAAGGGGTAAAGTACTGAAGAAATAATAGAGATAAACTTCCCAGAATTAAAGAGGGACAAAAGACCTCAGATCAAAGGGGATCATAGTGAGTGCTAAATATGAGATAAGAAAAAAAACCCATGGGAAGACAAATAATAGAACATTTTATAAACATCAAACAAGTAGGAAGTTCTAAAGCCTTGCAGAGAGAACAGAGATGATCATCTACAAAGGAGTAAAATTCCTATCTGGGGCAGGGGAGAGGGAGAGGTGGGGGAGAAGCGAAAATTTGCATCTCTAACAAGTTCCCAAGTGATGCTAATGCTGCTGGTCCAGAGACCACACTTTGAAAACCACTGTAATATATTTTACTCAGAAATTGAATATGAAGCAGAAAAACACACACAATATGAAATGAGAGGCAGAAAAAAAAAAAAAAAAAAAAAAAAAACAGAGATATAATATGTCCGAAATACACTAAAAGCTATTAGCTATATAAAGAATTCTATAGGTCTTGGCAGGATAACTCAGTTGGTTAGATTAGAGCATCATCCAGATACACCAACATTGTGGGTTCGTATATATATATTTTCTCCCTCTCTCTCTTTCAAAAATCAATAAATTAAAAAATTAAAAAGTTCTATATCTAACAGACAGAACACACATTCTTTTCAAGTACCTGTGGGGCATTTATGAAAATAAACTATTAGGCCTCAATATAAAGAAGCCTCAATAAATTCCAAAAAATAAATATTATACAGATTCTATATTCTAACCATAATGGAAAAAACAATAATTTCCTTGGAATAAAGCTGGAGGTGCTGGATTGGGTTAAAGAGAAAACAGTGTTTTTAAATAAATGAGACAGAGAGGCAGAGAAATGTAGATGTGTGTATACATGGGTTACTACGTGTACATATATTTCCGAGTTCTCTTTACTGAGAGGCATTAGAAACACTGACACCCCAGTGAGGATGAACACATCCAGTACTCACATCTTAGTTTCCAAATATCATTCTTAATAAAAGGAGTGAAGGCTCCCTAGAGAACTGGTTGATTTCAAGGTTAGGGCAGGAAAACACAAGATAAGCCAGGGATATCTAATAGTGTCAGAAAGTAAAGTGCTTAAAGGAAAAGAATAGTAGCACATCAAAGAGTGTAGGAACACACCTGGATGGCAAAAGCAGGATATTTAGATAGACTAAAGTATCTTCCCCAAAATACTTAACAATATCAGATGGAAAAATAGTTACTTTTACAGTAGAAAATCCTGACAAACACCACCTTAACCAAGTGATCGAGGTTAACATCACTAGGAATATATATCGGCATAATTGACCCCTGGGAGTATGGTCTAATAGCTCTCAGGTATCCTTCCCACTCATGCACAGTCTCATTATAATCATGTGGAATCACCAACTACAGCCAGATTGGGGGTCATTCCATAACACGAATAACCAGTACTCTTCAAAGGTGTCAAAGAAAGAAGATGAGGCAAGACTGAGGAACTGGCACGGATTGGAGGAAACTCAAAGATGCAGAACAATTAAATGTGATTCAGAAACCAGAATTGGATCCTGGGAACAGGAGTGGGGAATTACTGGAAAACTGGTGGAATCCAAGTAAGTTCTGTAAGTTAGTAACAGTGTTGTACCTCGGTCAATTTCTTACTTATGATCATTTCTCTGTGGTTATGCAAGATTTTGACACAAAGAGAAGCTGGGTGAAGGGCATCTGAGAAGTCTCTGTACTTTTCCTGCAACTCCTCTGTAAGTCTAAACTTATCTCAAAGTAAAGAATTAAATGTTAATTTTTAACAATGTCATACCAAAAATCTCAACAAAATGGAAAATTATTTTTAATTTATAGCTGAGCCCCACAATGAAACTTTAAGGATTCAAAGGCATTTTTATTTTTAAATTAATAATACAAAGGAAAAACAAAGATGAGAGACCGTGGCCCTTAGAGCAGTGGTTCTCAAACTTCTGGCCCTTTAAATACAGTTCCTCATGTTGTGACCAACATAAAATTATTTTCGTTGCTATTTCATAACTGTAATGTTGCTACTGTTATGAATCGTAATATAAATATCTGATGTGCAGGATGGTCTTAGGCGACCCCTGTGAAGGGGTCGTTCGACTGCCAAAGGGGTCGCAACCCACAGATTGAGAACCACTGCCCTAGAGGGAGAGAAAAAGAACGTTTATGTGCGATAGCAAGAATTGCCGCTCTTGCTCTGGACGATATTCCACTTTGCTTTTCTAAATCTTTTGCGTGACCCAATGGCACTTCCATCATTAGGTTCTGCAAGTTATTTTCCTATCCCCACAATAAATCTTTTTATACTAAAAAACATACACTGAAATATCTGGGTTATTCAAGTTCACCGAAAAGATTAGTAAGTCAGCCAAATTTTCCAGAATTCCAGGAAGAAATTTGTCATATGCATTGAATATGTTTCATGTGAAAGCTGCTACCGTTTGCTATGCATTTATCTTATCAAAGTGGTTCTTACCGGGTCAAAGATGAGCAAAGACCACAAAAGAATGTTTAAAGATGAAGCCAAAGCTCAACAAGGAAGAACAAAGGCAAAATAGGAAAGAAAATGCAAAAACATATTTGTCCCACACATAAATTCAATTAAGCTGCTAAAATGCATAATCCAAGCATTATGTGTGCTCCTTAATAAAAACATCGCTGGGATAGTGTATTCTTTGCTTCTTATTTTTTCCTCTGTTCTCATAATATTAATGTTTTTAATTAATTTTTTAATTTTAGTTTTTCAGTTCTGGAGGCCTGGAAAGTGAAGTCCACATGAAGTTTACATCATGTTTATGAGTTGACTTGTGGACTTGAATTTAGAATTGGGCAAAAAAAAATATTAATAGAGCACAAGTCACTGATATCTGGGCACTTTTTAAATTATGTCTTCATATGCTTTCTATGCTTTCTTGTGAATACCTAGATGACACCGTTACCATGGAGACTGGGAAGGGTGTTGTGCAGCAGTTTTTTCATACAATACATCTTGCATAACAAAATAAGAAGAGAGCAGCATCCCAAAGACAGTGATGAGGAATCAAGTGCACACCTAAGGTTCCGGAGTTCCGGGATGCCTCAGTACGGAGCCTTCCTGCCTTTGTCTTTTGTTCTGATATCTTGGCTCAGGTTCCTCCAAAAGACAGAGCCTGAGACAAGAATCTGCACGCAGGTGGTAGTTCTGGAAGGTGATCACAGGAAACAGAAACGAGAGGCTGAGAAGAGTAAAACAAAGAAGGTATGAGGAATACATATTTGGTCTCACTTTCTAACAAAAAGGCAAATGTAAGTAAGTATAGCAGGAATAAACCCATTTGTATGGGTTGATCCTTCTTAGTGGTAAAATTATTAAAGTATTAAAGCATTCACTCTTAACATAATTGTGCATGATGTTGTGGTAAGCAATTAGTTGAGAATATAATCTTAAGCCTTTGCTGGATGTGGCTATGGTCAAAGAAACCAGTTTATGGAGAACCAAGATGGCGGCATAGGTAAACACCAGAGTTTGCTGCCTCGAACAACCACTTCAAAAATACAACTAAAAGACAGAACGGACATTACCCAGAACCACAGGAAAGCTGGCTGAGGGGAAATTCTTCAACTAGAAGGAAAGAGAACAGCATACTGAGGCTCAGAGGAGGCACGGTGCGGAAAATACAAAGGTACGGAGGTGCACGTGGAGCGGGCTGGTGGCTGAGGGTCCAGTTGTCGTTTTCAATCGGGAAGGAGGCTCAGGCTCTGAGCTCCAGTTCTGGGCAAGTCTCTAGGAACCCAAACTCAAATAGGAGAAGCGGGACTGTCTGGCATCGTTCGGAACGCGAGGGCAGCTTTCTCTCCGAGGTATGCAGCAGTTGCTGGGACTGAGAGCAGCCATAACTGCTCCCTCTGCCCTCCCTGTTTGATCCCGTGCGACCTGCCCCGCCCACGCCCTGCACAGCGCCATTTGCCGGATAGCCTCA
>NW_006288121.1:948097-960206 GCF_000327345.1 Myotis davidii | reverse complement strand
AGCAAAAAACACCCAACTGTAAAAAGAAAAAGAAAAAAGGATCCAAAAATATGAAGATAGTGTAAGGAGCCTCTGAGACAACTTCAAAAGTACCAACATTTTGGGGGTGCCAGAAGAAGAGAGAGAGCAAGATATTGAAAACATATTTGAAAAAATAGTGACAGAAAACTTTTTTCACCTACCTGGTGAAACAAATAGACTTACAAGTCCAGGAAGTGCAGAGAATCCCAGACAAAAGGAACCCAAAGAGGCCCACACCAAGCCACATCATAATTAAAATGGCAAGGGTTAAAGAGAAAGAGAGAATCTTAAAAGCAGCAAGAAAAAAGCAGTTAGTTACCTACAAGGGAGCTCCCATGAGACTGTCAGCTGACTTCTCAACAGAAACTTTTCAGGCCAGAGGGAGTGGCAAGAAATATTCAAAGTGATGAATAGCAAGATGTTACAACCAAAATTCCTCTACCCAGAAAAGCGATAATTTAGAATTGATGGTCAGATAAAGAGCTTCACAGATAAGAAAAAGCTAAAGGAGTTTATCAACACCAAACCAGTATTATATGAAATGCTGAAGGGTATTTTTTAAGAAGAGGAAGAAGAAGAAAAAGGTAAAGATACAAATTATGAACAACAAACATGCATCTATCAACAAGTGAATCTAAGAATCAAGTGAATAAATAATCTGGTGATCATAATAGAATCAGGGACATAGAAAGGGAATGGACTGACTATTCTTGGGGCGGGGCAAGGGGTGTGGGAGATGCGGGAAGAGACTGGACAAAAAACGTGCACCTATGGATGAGGACAGTGGGTGGGGAGTGAGGGCGGAGGATGGTGTGGGAACTGGAAGGAGGGGAGTTGTGGGGGGAAAAAAGAGGAACAAATGTAATAATCTGAACAATAAAGATTTAATTATATATATAAAAAAGGAAACCAGTTTATGATTCACAAGGCTCTTTCAATAGACAACTATTTCTCTAGTTCAGGGAGAACAAGGTTGTTTTATGTCAATAATGAGGAGTGAGGCGAGCTGTGCAGAAGTAGAATGTATTGCTTAAAGAGATACAAAGCTCCATATTCGTTCAATGATTCGTAATTCAGTGAAATACCATAAACTATGGTATTGTGCTATATTAAGTGAAGCAGGGGCACAGAGAGCCAGATCAACTGTAACAGACATGAAAGTGCCATCACAGGTGACAGCTGTCAGGAGAGCAGACAACTGGTCCAAGGATTTGGCTATGCTTGAGGAATCAGGGAAATCTTTATGGAAGGTGATCAGGACACAAACTGTTCTCATATGGCCATCTTTTCCCCCTCAAGACTCCTGCAAGGAGGTAGGCCAGAACAGATGCCCCTGTTTTTCGAGGAGTCTTTAGGATTTAGCTTTGGCTAGCCTTTGATATGAATTTAATTTCCCCTTTATTTTCTCCCACACAAAGATGCTCATCTAATTTTAGTAGTTTGTTTATGTATCTTCCAAACTAAACTATTCTGACCTGTTCTAAAACTGTGCTAAAACTTCTGAAATTGTGCTTCAGTGAATATTTTAAAAGACTTGTGTCCATTCTGTTCACACAGTCTCTCCACTCTATTGCACTCTTCTGGAGCTGCTGAAAAACCCTGGTAGCCACCCCACCCTGAGCTAATTGTAATAAAGCTCTTCCCATCGTGTGGAGTGTTTTCGTGACCTGATTGTGACTCCTGTCCTTTCATGTTGAGGACGCTCATCACCGACATTGATTAGAACGGTGAGAATGTGCTCATACATAGTGTACTAGTATTTATGTTATAACATCAAAACTGACGACTAACTCTGCTGGAGGCTTTCCTTTTGATGATATATTGATGTCACATCGAATAAGAATTCCTCAGTAATGTTTTTCATTTTTCTTAACTTGAAGTTTTATTGCATATTTTTATGAGTCTTACTTTTAGAGATAGGTGACAAAAAAATAGATGGTGTTTTGCTTCTTTTTATAGTCCTCTGTCCGTTTGCTTCATTCGAAATTATATAAATATTAAATAACCAGTGACAATGGTGAGGGAAGATGTATAACATTAACGGACAATTCATGCTTTAAAGGGGAACATATAGATGTTAATGAAACATTGGGAATGCTATTTACAATGATGCATGATATATTTTCCAGTAGTTCAAGTGGTGGCTTTAAAACACAGCCTCCAGTATTTTTTATACACCTCTCATTGAAAGATGGTGACTACAGTCCCTCCCTTGAATTGAGATTCTGTGAAAATTTAGAATGTAGGAAAAGTAATGCCGTGTCATTTCTTCATGAAACTGACAGCTCTCACTTCCTGTCTCTTGGACCCAGCCACCCTGCTATGAGGAACTCTACCCAGCAGAGATGAACTGCCCCTGTCAAGCTCTGCCCAAACTGCAGATGGAGAAGGAGGGGAGGAGGAGGAGGAGGAGGAGGGAGATGATTTTTGTTTCAAGCCACTATGTTTTGGAGTGATTTATTGTATATCAATAGAAACTGGAACATAGAAGTTTATAAAATACTTAATAAAAGTTTTTTATTTACTAAGTTTATGGGGTGATATTAGTTAATAACACTATGTAAGTTTCTGGTGTACAATTCTGGAATACATCATCTGTATATTGCATTGTGTGCTCACCACCCAAAGTCTAGTCTCCCTCTGTTACCATATATTGATCCACTTTACTCTCTTCATCCTCCCCCCAGATCCTTTCCCTCTGATAATCACCCTTCTGTTGTCTGTGTCTACGATTTTGTTCGTTTAGATACCATACAGAAATTATTTCAAAATAAATAAATAAGTAATAAATGCATATACATTTTATATGCACATATCAGATATTATTTTATGCACATATAAGTTTGAGAAATGTTCATGTGTCCTCATTATAAATAAGAAAATGGTCACCAAAAGGTTGAGATTTGCCCAAAATTAAAAATTTAATGAGTAGTCATCAGGATTAAAATGCAGTTCTTCAGCTTCCTACTTTGATGTTTTTCCAGTAGGTTGTGCCCCTTTGCTCTCAGCCTTTGTTTAAAAGGCATTTGTTTTCTAGGGACAGTTTGCACTTAATTGCATTCTTCAAACTATAACTCCAGCATTAATCAGGGCAAAGCAAACTCACATTACGTGGGAAGTCAAATGCATGTCCAGACATAAACATTTATTTTTGGACCAAAGCTCCTTTCCTTAGACTTAAGTATTAGTATTAGGTAACAGGACTCTATCCAAACCTCTGGGCAGTAGAGTCAATTATTCCAATAAGCAAAAAAACAAACAGAGCAGCATAAATTCCAGCAATAATAAAAGCAATGGCCAACCAAATTAAAAATTAAAGGTTAGCAAAATAAATATGTCAGATGATCGCCTCAGAGTGTATACAAGTTGAGAATCTACTGACCTATCACTGAAAATAAATTTAAAATAGAAATATCCACCTGTCATCCCAGAAAAAATATCACTTGATGTTTCCATTTCTATGGTAAATTTACTGAGAAGGGACCCTATGTAACTGGTATCTCTACAGTGCTTGCATCTCATTAACACTCAGTAAATAAATAACAAAATCAAAGTAAATTGCCAAGTGGAAGAGATGAGACAAACCTGATAAAGCCACGTACAGAGGAGAAAATGTAGGCGGGATGTGAATCTGGTTTGTGTAACAGCTGAAGTACCTGGAGTACCGCTCAGGACTCCCACCCTGAGCCAATGAAGCAGGAAACTTCCTTCTGTTTCTGACTGGCAAAATAAAGTAAATATTTCCAACCCTGTCCCAACACTTTGGCATACATGAATCAATAAATGTATAAATATAAATCAGACTTCATGTTCACTAGCTATTCTAGCCGGACAATTTCAGCAGCCAATAAACAATGTCTAGGCCTGGATAGATGACAATTTCTTTTTATATCAAATTTCTCTCTAAAAACAACTTCTCTAACAGCAGTGATAGATGGCTGTTTCTGGGAATGTTCTCTGCGTTGATTTCTCTGCCTTTAATACAACTTGTCACTTGTCTGTTTCCAAGGAGTAGCTCAGAATACATTTTAGTTATCTGTTGACCAACTTCTCAAAAATTCTGACTACTAAATGTAAAACACCTGCTACTGATTAAACCAGCTACTTCATAGAATTCAGGGCTGGGAGTCAGATAGGCCTTGGTTTGAATCCTCAGTATCTTCTATTAGCACTATGTGGTTTAGTATTGGGTAAAATACTAAACCTCTCCAATCTGATCTGTTTTTCTGAGGATTAAATTGGATTAAATGGGAAAACAATCTTGAAGAAATTTTTATTCACCTATGGATAAAAACACAGCCCAATTAGCAAAAAAAAAAATTAATCTTGTCTATCTCCAAAGCCCCTATTATATCTACTGCACAATATATATGAAATGCACACTGAAGCATATGGCACAGAGTTATTATTCTATGCAGGAATTTGGGGTGAACGTTTAAATATATTGTGATTATAAAACTGCATGCAAATTATCACATTTTCTGGAAACTATAACAACACCACAAGTACTTCTTATGAGAAAATATCCCTTCATAACAATTGTTGGAACATAATTATCTATAGGCCCCTTGCACCCCTGAATGCCTTGCAAGTGAGATATTCTTTCAAGAAGGTTTGTATATTAAAAATATACCCTTGGAAGATAGAGATAATTTCTCCCGCAGAAGCAAAGAGTAGGTTTGCTCCCTTAGCAGACAGAGACAGTGTCTCCCTCCACAGCAAAGGTCAGACACACTTACTAAATAGTATAATAAAGATAATGCTTCTTCTGGAGAAAAGGGGAAGCATGCCTACTGCCCACTATAAAAAATTCAGAAGCCCTAAACTCGGGGTTCCTCTCCTATAATGCAATCGATTGTGTTTGCAGGTATATTCTTATTCTCTTCACATCACCTGGTGGAAATTGGGGCCTGGGAAACTGGTGAAAAATGCTAATAATCTGGCTATTGCTATTTCTGTGATTTATAAATTATCCTTCATCTCTGATCCAAGATGCTTATTTATTCCACCAGCATCCATGAAACTATGATAGGCTAATTTGTCAGTTTTCATGTAGGGTAAAATCTCAGACTATACACAGTCCTTGACAATAGTCTGTAATACGTATTTTTAATGTTATGCTGAAATATTTGAAATTGAACTTCAAGGTAATGATAGTAGAGTTACCTTGGACCACAGATTTCCTCCTCGGGTACCTAATGAAATTAATAAAAAATAGCAGCAATCTATTAAGAAGTAGGTATATTCTAAACTCAAAAGATTTCAGAGTGGTAGGGAGGTCAAGGGGAGCAGGATCGAAAAGTAGGTACTGTGTAACCACTACTCTCACTGGCAGCCCATAGAAAGGGACTGGTAAAACAAAAGAATACTAAAAACTCATTATGATTGTCAACCTGGAAGCACCTGTTAGGTAGAGAGATGGCAACCCCCAAAAATGTTTAAAAAACAACAACTCTCAGGAGAAAAAGCCATCACAACCACATAAGATATTCAGGTTTGTAGTGAACACTACCATGATTCATTATTTCCACGACTGCTTGAATTATGTCCCAAAAAAAAGATATGTTGAAGTCTTAGACCCTGATAATTCAGAATGTGACTTTATTTGATACAAGCCACTTCAGAGTAATTGGTTGAGATGAGGTTATACTGGAGTAGGTTGGGATCCTGATTCAATGTGACTGGTGTCCTTGTCAGAAGGTAAGAAGACAGACACACAGGAAGATAGCCATGTGACAATGGAGACAGAAAATGGATGGATAAATCTACAAGCCAACAAACATCAAGAATTACTGGCCACCACCAGCAGCTAGGAAGAGTCAAGGAAAGATTCTACCCAAAGTTTTAGAGGAAGAATGACCCTGCTGACACCTTGATTTTTTGGATTTTTTGGTCAACAAAAAACAAATTTCTGTTGTTTTAAGGCACTCAGTTTGTGGTCCTTTGTTATGGCAATCCTAGGAAACCAATGCAAGAAAAATATCTGAAACTTGAGGAACAGACCATGAGAATAGCACACGCAAAGACTGAATAAAACCCAACTTGAACGTTCCTTAACAGGCCCCACCTGCCATGCCCGCCTATTCCATCTTACCACCACCCCAATGAGACAGAAGGAAAATAAGATAACGTGTGCTGTTCTTCTGCAAATCAGAGAAGATAAGGTCTTAGGTTAGTCTCTTTCTCACTCTCCACAGCCAATTCATCATCAGATTCTGCTGCCATTCAAATACATTCAGAACTCTTCCCTCCCTGATCAACTCCACCACAACCACCTCCCCCACTTCCACTATTGTCTCTCAACTGAATCCTTGCTGCAGCTTTTTCACTGATTTCTCTCATATTCTCATGGCCCTTCTACTCTATTTCTATACTGCAGTAAGAACAATCCTATTAAATATAAGTCAAATCATGTCACTCTGCTCAAAATTCTTCAAAGACTCCCCATCATTCTTACTATTAATACCTACCTAAATCCTTACAAGAACCAGGCAACTTGCTACTCTTTGACCTACCCTCCCACTGTCCTTCCCCTACACTGGCTTCCTTGATGATCCTCAAACACACCAAGCCCACTCCCATCTCACGGCATATTCTTCTGCCTAGAACATGCTTCCTCCAGATAACTATATGGTTTGTTTCCTCACAGTCTAAAGATTTCTAATTAAAAGATCCCTTATCAGTGTCTCCACTCTTAACCACTCAAAAATATTAACCCTCCCACCCCTAGATGTCCTTACCCTACTTTATTTTCCTAATATATATTTATTCATATCCATCTAAGATAGAGATATGTTGGTTTATTGGTATACTGTACTGATATATGATTATTGGTTTATTATCTGGTTCCTCCTACTAAATTGTAAGTCCTTTGAGATCAGGGACCTTTCCTATTTTGTTCACTATTACATTCCCAATGCTTAGAACAGTGCCAGGGACATAATACCCATTGGCCAAAATATTTATTGTTAAATAGGTAAAGATGAGTTCTATGTACTATCTAGTAGATATACTTACAAGAGTAACTGGAAAGGTCTACAGAGATGCCCTCCATGGACTGAGTAAGATAAAGTGTGCTGCAGTTAAAAATAAGAAGGAAGGAAGAAAGAAATGTAGACTACAGTCCCCAGAAGACAGATGACAAAAGACAGAGGGTATGACTTATTCATCTTTTAATCAAAATTGTTGCTTAATATACATTTAATTAACTTTGTTTTATGAATATCATACATTTTGTTCTTTTGTAAAAAATTTATTTTTATTGATTTCAGAGAGAAAAGGAGAGGGAGAGATAGAAACATCTATGATGAGCCCTAGCTGGTTTGGCTCAGTGAATAGAGCCTCGGCCTGCGAACTAAAGGGTCCCGGGTTCTATTCTGGTCAAGGTAACATGCCCCGGTTGTGGACTCGATCCCCAGTGTGGGGCATGCAGGAGGCAGTAATCAATGATTCTCTCTCATCATTAATGTTTCTTTCTTTCTTTTTTTACTAGAGGCCCAATGCACAAATTTGTGCATGGGTGGGGTCCTGCTGGCCAGCCCCAATTGGGGGCCAATAAGGCCAGGCAGGCTCAGGGGAGGGGACACAGGTGGTGGGGCAGGCACTGCCCCCTTGTCGAACTCCTGGTGGAAATCCCGGTCAAGGGGACCATTTGCATATTAGCCTTTTATTGCTAGATATAGGATTGATTTCAGAGAGGAAGGGAGAGGGAGAAAGAGATAGAAACATCAATGATGAGAAAGAATCATTGGCTACCTCCTGCATGCCCCTCACTGGGGATCGAGCCTGCAACCCCAGCATGTGCCCTGACCAGGAATCAAACCATGACCTCCTGGTTCATAGGTAGTTGCTCAATCAGAGTCACGCTGTCCAGGCACATTTTGTTCTTTTTATTATAGCAATAGTCAAGTCGGAGTGACAATTTATATTTTCCCTTCCCATTGTTTATAATAAAACTTTTTCTCCCTCAGAATACAACCAACATTTGTAATGATTCACTCAGTCATAATCCCAGTAAGTAAATGTCCACTATGGGAAGTTCATCCTCTATAAAAATGGATTCTTTAGGACATCACCAAAACAATTTCAATAATCTAAAATGAATGCAAATCCAGCAAGTAGGTGTCTTTCAAATTTTATATTTAACCCAAACATAAAGTTCATTGTATAGCCCTGACCAATTTGGCTCAGTGGATAGAGCATCGGCCTACAGACTGAAGGGTCCCGGGTTCGATTCCGGTCAAGGGCATGTACCTTGGTTGTGGGCACATCCCCAGTGGGGGGTGTGCAGGAGGCAGCTGATCGATTTTTCTCTCTCATCGATGTTTCTGGCTCTCTATCCCTCTCCCTTCCTCTCTGTAAAAAAATCAATAAAATATATATATTTTTAAAAGTTCATTGTATATTTTAATGGTAATTATTAAAATTAAATTTTTAATAATTAACCCATAGTGTATTAATTAACCCTCACCAATAATATAATTCTTTTTTTCCTCTGAGTCAAATTTACCTTCCTTAATTCTCATGCTCTTTAATAACTCTGCATATAGTAAAACAAATGTTAATATTTTACATTTCCTTCACATTTTCACTAGCCACATAAGGAAGTATAATACCCCTCAAAAATAATTTTAAGAAGCATAAAAGGTAGGGAGCAAAATTTACAATTATATTTTTCAAATTGAATTCTGCAAGTTTTTGAAAAGAGTAAAACATTCTTCAAAGCAATGATGTCAAACCTTGAAAATAAGCAAACTAACACAGAATTCAAATCTGTGGCTAGCCAACTCATGGCCAGTGGGCGTGCTCCTTACTGCGTAAAATTCCTGTTGCCCAAAGTTAATGTATAAACTTGTCAAATACAGTAATGAGCCTGACACAACTGTGTGCATCACAAGCCTAGCAAGGCATTTACAAGCATATAAACTATTGGGATAAATTGTTTCCTGGACTTCTTAGATTACAATGTTATTGGAACTTGGCATTGGAGGGAATTGGAACTTAATGAACTTTAGATGAACTGGGCTATGGGCGATTGCCCTGAATGAATCATTGTGACGGAGGCTTCTTTCCTTCTTCTTCTTCTTTTTTAATAGGAAAGTGAGCTCGGGGAGGGTTAGTGTATTTCCATCTAAAGCTCAATGGGAATTTGCAAGGTTAGTGGGAATATCAGACTTTGCTTTGATGAATACCTAAAAGGGTTCACTTGCTGAACACTAGGTATCCAGCAGATTGCCAAGCATCTAGAAATACAACCTTCCACAGCAATTTACAAAATAAACGTGGAAGCAATTTAGAGTACTTCGTTCCTCCCAAACAGTTCATCAGTCAAAAGCAAACTAACTGCGCACTGGCACACTCTCAACAGCACCCCGGCGAACGGCCTTTGGGCTCTCAGGCATAAAGAGGTTTTTGTTTATTTTTTCAAAGGATGATACAGTTTAGTTCAAAGATCATGAATTAAAATAAAAGCATAAATAGAAAAGGAACTTATGATAAGCCTAATGTGACTGATTTTTAAGAACAGAGTAAGCTTCTTAAAAACACCTTTTTGTTTAATGCACAACAGTGATATTTACTTTATAAAATATTCTTAAATTTGCTTTATAATGAGAAATTTACTCTGCCTCTGGGTCATTTTCATCCCCAACATGATTCTAACCCAGCTTAGCATATATTTAAAATTCAAGCTTTAAAGTCTTTGTGTTCCTTTTTATTATTATTAAATTTTCTTTTTCAATTGCATTTTACTTTTAATTTTATTTTGCATTAATTTCAGATGGTTAGACACAGTGGTTAGACAATAATATACTTTACAAAGTGATCCCCCTGGCACCATATATAGTTATTACAATATTATTGACTATATTCCCTCTGCTGTACTTTAAAGACCTGGGACTGTTTTGTAACTACCAATCTATACTCTCAATCCCTTCCTCTTTCTCACTGAGTCCCCCAACACCCTCACCCCTCTGGCAGCCATCAGCCTGTTCTCTGTAACTATGAGTCTGATTCTGGGTTTTGGGGGGTTTTTTGCTTCCTTAAATTGTTCTTTAGATTCCAAATATAAGTGAAATCATATGATATTTGTCTTCCTCTGACTTATTTCACTCAACATAATACCATCTAGGTCCATCCATGTGTCATAAATAATAAGATTTTATTGTTTTTTATGGCCAAGTAATATTCCATTGTGTATATATACCACCACTTTTTAAAAAATTGTTTAATATGATTTAGTTGATTTGAGAGAGGGAAAGGGGGAGGGAGAGATAGAAACATTGATGAGAGAGAAACATCAACATTGATCGGCTGCCTCCTGCACATGCCCTGCTGGGAATCAATTGTACACATCGAGCCTGCAATCTGGGTATGTGCCCCTGACCAGAATCAACACAGGACCCTTCAGTCCAGAGGCCAACACCCTATCCACTGAGCCAAACTAGCCAGGGCTACTCTATATTTTTTATTTGAGCACTTAATTATTTGCATTTTAAAGTGATTATTAACAGGTATATAGTTATTGCCATTTTAATATTTATATTTATAGTCCTTTTTTCCCACTTTTTTCTTCTTAAATAAGTCCCTTTAACATTTCTTGTAATACTGGTTTGGTGGTGATGAAATCCTTTAGCTTTTTCTTGTCTAGGAAGCTCTTTATTTCTTCTTCAATTTTAAATGATAGCCTTTGGGGTAGAAAGTAGTCTTAATTATAGGCCCTTGTTCTTTATCACTTTTAATATTATATTCCAATCCCTTCCAACCTGAAAAGTTTCTGCTGGTAAGTCAGATAACAGTCTTATGGGATTTCCCTTGTAGGTAAGTAACTATCTTTCTCTTGCTGCTTTTAAATTTCTCCATAAATATAAGGTTTTGCTTGAATTTCTTAAAAATAAAAATAAAAAAGGAGCATCAGGGCAAAATAAAAATGGTGCCATTTCACAATTCTGGATCTCAAATCAAAAGATACTAATTATAACATCAACTGACCCCTCTAAGAATAATTTAATTAGTAAGTGATAATTTTTATACACCCAATGTCTAACTCAGAGTATCATGATTGTTAACAAAGGAGAAAATATTTATTCTACCACCTATTCATTTACTTTTCCCTCCTCCCTTTTCTCCTTTTCCTCTTTCTGCCAGCACCACAGCTATACGTTTGTGTTCCTATCCATTTATTTTTGCATTATAAAGTAACAAAACTGTCATTTTAGTTCCTAGAACAGGCATGAAAATCACTGCTAATTATATAAGCTATTAATCTGAATATTTGTCACATGATATTTGAATATCTGTGAGGAACTCAAAAAATAAATCAAGAACAATGTTTTCTTCTTGATGTAATTTTTCTACTCCAGTTAAAAGAACAATGTTTATTAATGACCAAGATATTATGTAATTTAAAGTAATATGATGACCCAGTAAAAATGCTCCAGATAAAACCTAGCTCATTTAAATTCAGCATAGTTAAAACAAGGTTTAGCTGGCATTTGAAAAAATCTATAGTTTATTTCCCTAAAATGCTTTTCAGGGTCTGACCCTATCATCTTATACTAACACTAGTAGCCCTGTGCACAAATCCGTGCACCAGTAGCTCTCTGTGGAGCCTGGCCACTCCACGCCCGCTGCCCAGAGGCTCTCCACAGCCCAGAGGCCCATCTGTGGCCAGGCACAGAATGCTTGCCTTGTCACCGCAGTGACTGGGGGACTCTGACGGGGCTGAGAGGGTTGGGTACTGCCATCCTGTGGCTATGGGCGCCGCCATCTTCGTGACAGAGTGATGGTTAATTTGCATATTACCCTTTTATTAGATAGGATGTTCAATTGTACACATCATTATCAGCTTCTTAAATATAAGCAGTCTAAAATCTATCATTAGCTTCCATATTTTCTCCACTTTCATTTTGAATTGGCTGCATAGATTATAGCAGAAACAGACTCAGATGGACCACTGTTAGAAATGAAGCTGGTGCTATCACACAAATGTTTGCTTTCTTTGAGGAATGTTAAAGACATAGAGATCAAAATGACAGCTGAGAGGGCTGCCAGCCAGCCAGTGAGACTATACCCTTATATCAATCACATC
>NW_006288121.1:945773-947131 GCF_000327345.1 Myotis davidii | reverse complement strand
TGGATTGAAAGGTCCCAGGTTCGATTCCGGTCAAGGGCATGTACCTTGGTTGCGGGCACATCCCCAGTGGGAGATATGCAGGAGGCAGCTGATCGATGTTTCTCTCTCATCGATGTTTCTAACTCTCTATCTCTTTCGCTTCCTCTCTTTAAAAAATCAATAAAATATATTAAAAAAAAACACGTGGGCTCCCTCTTTGGAGTCTTTTTAAATAAATAAAAATAAATTAAGTATAATTTAAACACAATGATCTGAGCCTCTATATATGAAGCATAGAGTAAGGACTAGACAAAAGGTAACTATTACATTTATTCCTCTTATCAACTGATGAAGCAAACTGATATATCAGTTTGAGCCAGTAATATTCTAACTGCAGACACCTCATTACATAGTCTATATCTTAGCTTTCTTGAAGGTCTAAAAACTTTATTATGTCAATGTACTCAAAAGTTTCTCATAACGTGATCCAAACTAACTAAACATGGAAATGTTAATAAACCTCTGCACCAACTTATTAATTTATATTCCAGGGAGACTCAGTTAGTAGTTAGAAGAGCAAAAATTCAGGAGCAATATAATCCCCATAGCATTTTTTTTTTTACCTAAGAAAGGCATAATAAATTGGAATTCAGACAGGTTGATGCTACCAATTAAGTTATGCTTATATTTCATTGCTCAGTCACTCCTACAGTAAAAATAGGAAACAGACAAAAATCTCATCTCAACTCCCTTCCCTTTCTACATACTATTCTATCTTCTCTCATGTTCCCCTTTCATAACATCATTTATTGATAAAATGTCCTGCACCCTCCAACTCTTACACCCATTCTAATTTGGCTTCCACAGTTCAACAAAACCACTCTCAACCTCAGGTCACCAATGACCTATCCGCCTGTTAAATGTCAGTAAGACAAAATTTGATCTTAGAGTTTTATTCTATTTTATATATCCACATCATTCTACATGAGGACCCCTCTTCCCTTCTAAAACTATCTTTCCCGTGACATCAGACTATTCTGGTTATTTCTTCACGTTCTGGCCTCACCTTTGCTGGCTCCTCCACTCTCATTGCCTTTAAATGTTAAAATTTGACTAGGCTCAGTTCTAATTCGCTCTTTCACCATTATATGCTCTCTTCCTAGATTCACCAGTATTTTCTAAATTGACATTTTTCACCCAGAATTCATCTCTAAATTTCAGATCTATATAACAAGTGCCTATTTGACATCTCTAGGATGTCACAAGTTACTTGAAATATATACAAAACTGAATTCATCATCTTTCGGCCAGCCCAATTTGCTTCCTGTATTCCTCACAGGACATCCAGTTCTACATAGCAAAAGAAAAAAAAAATAGTA
>NW_006288121.1:938982-943467 GCF_000327345.1 Myotis davidii | reverse complement strand
ACACAATAAAGATTTGATTTAAAAAAGAGATAATAACAAAAATAAGTATATCTACTACTGAGGATATCAATGTCTGCTGAAGTCTCATGTACAATTGAATAAAGTTAAAATGCACATTACAGAGAAAACATAGATAAGATGCATAATAATCTGAACAATAAAGATTTGATTAAAAAAGAGACAATAACAAAAATAAGTATATCCACTACTGAGAATATCAATGTCTGCTGAAGTCTCATGTACAATTGAATAAAGTTAAAATGCACATTACAGAGAAAACATAGCTATAAGATGCACATTAGTGAAATTCTATACATGTAAAAAAAAATGTATTTCTGTAGTAAAAGCTTAAAAGGCAAATGTGGGTAAGCAATATAAATCTCAATATATTTTATTCTTCAGAAATACTTTACACATGTCATTGTTAAAAATGATACTTCCTCTATAGGTTTAAAAGTAAAAAGAAAGAATTTGCATTTTTAGTAAATAGTCCACCCGGGCATGGGAGATGTGGTTTAGTGCCTTCTCACAAGGCAACAGAAACTTATGTTTACATTTTGTCTCTTTAAAAAATGTATATCTGAATTGGCAAATGAATAAATAATGTAGTAGAAACTCTATTACAAACTTAGCCAAGACATTCTAGCATGTGAAGATATGCTAAGCACTCATAATTGTATTGTTTCTGGTAAAGTGCTGCATTCATACTTTTATCTATAAAATTTTTTCAGAAATAAATGTTTTTGATGTATATAATAATAACATTTCAAAAATTTTAAAAACCACAATACTTCCCCATCACCTCTAGAGCTAGTATGTACTAGTATTTAGCACTATATGAGTACTGTTATACAATTCAGTTATCTTGTGATATTTCATACACTCTTCAAAATTCTCTAAATTAGTATCATTAGACTGAGTGTCAGCACTAGTCTAAATTACTCGGCATAGCACATACCAAATCTAGGCGTGTAAATACAAACATTTTTATTAATGATGACATAAAAAGTTAAGCCTGTAACTTACAGACAGAATTATTAGGTTTAAATGTCTACAAAAATACTTCTCAAGAGGAATTATTCAGTTATCCTACAAGCATATCCTTTTAACTATAATCATGCTTTTAAATTGCCAGTTCTGAACGATAAAATAAACCCCACCAAACTCTTAAAATATAGGTTTTGCATTGCTTCAAAAAATTTTTATCTCAATGTAACCGTAACAGACCAAGAGTGGGTGTGAAATCTACAAATGTGAGCAGCGTTTCTTATCATCGCTTCCCCTGAAGTTTAATCACAGAAGCAGCAAGAGTGCATAGACTGATCTTCCTTATTTTTTGATACTACATGGGAAAAGGGCAATTTTCAAAGGTAACTGAAGTCCAATCATAACATTTTTCATTTAAACTCAACATCTCAAATTGCAACCTGGAGGTGAATCACAAAACCATTATAAGGCCCCCATTTCTCAAGGAGATGGGCCAACATGTCCAATTTTTTACAGGAGTGATATTTCACAGATGTCATGAGGAAACAGAAACAGAAAAAAAAGCTTTAAAATGCAAACGACATTTTGTGACATTTTTAAGCACTAAAAATGAGACTGGGGGAGGAAATAACAGATTATAGAAATGAGAAAATAAAGTGGTTTCTCTTCAAATGCCAGGTGTTACTAGTGCTACTGAAGATATAGCATCAATCAGTCAAGAAACTCTTTTTAAAAATATATCCTAAAATTTGAAAGCCAAATCTTAGAGAGAAGTGGCATTTCAAAAGTAGAAATTATATTTTCCCTGCTTTTCCATCATTTCACTACTTGTTATCAGAGAAAGGAGAGAGGAAAAGTAAATCCCAAGCCAGATAAGTTTTGCTACTTACTCCTGGTTCCCAGAATGGCTGGGTAGCCATGGGTAGGTGTGTCATGGAGGGATCGTTGATGGCAGGAAGATGGCTAAATAAAATTACAGAGTCCCTTATTATTCTGGCCTACACCTTCTTGTCCAAACTCCATGTAAACACTCTCTGGAATTCTGGTCACCTGATATTTAAGGAATATAAAAGTAGATGTGCTAATTAGATAGCACACAGGCACTATGGGTACAGTAGGCCTTAAGCATCAGGCATTACTAGTATGTAACTATCACCAAGTATTGTAATAAAAGGTTTTCACTAATTATTTTAATTACAGTTGAATTCCTTCAATTTTGTTATTTTGAGATGGTCAAGATAATTCCCCCAAAATAGCCTATGGAGGTAAAAATGGAGTAGACATAAATAAAGCCTCAGTCTAAACACATTTGATTGGCATTTGAGTCACATTCCATACTAATTCTCTGAGACTAGATTCTCATGACTCTCTGTCTTTTAAATTCTTTTAAAAGTATGTAGTCTTCATTTATGTCTAATTGCATAGATCACTGCAATGTGACATTAAAATTGATATTTCAGCTCACACTCAAAACAATGTTTCACAGTGGAGATACTATTAATATTTGAGGTAGAACAATTCTTTAAACTGGTCCACAAAATCCAGCCTTGACATCTCAGAACTGGAGCAGAGGCCACAGGGATAGAATACTAAAGGGCTGGCTTAGAAGGGAAAGTCATTTGACCAACATATCACTCTCTGCTTTGTTTCATTCTCCCAAGTCTCCCATCATGCCCACAAGCAACTACTGGTGTACAGATGAGTAGTTCTGTCATAATAGATTAGTTTGCATTTTTAAAAGAACTGTATATAAGTGAAATCATATAGTATATACATAATATTTTTTATCTGCCTTCTTTCACTCTGCATAATCATTTTGAGATGAAGCGATGTTGTAGTGTGTAACAATAGTTCATTCCATTTTATTGCTCACTAGTATTCCATTGCATGGATACACCATAATGTGTTTATTCACTCATAAGCTGATGGACATTTGGGTTGTTTCCAGTCTTTGGTTATACAAATAAAAGCTGCCATGGACATTCACTTACAAGTCTTTCTATGGATATTTGCATGACACTTGGTTGGAAAGTTTGTAAGGAGGACATTCTGAAAAAAGGGAAGTATGTAGAAGGCCGCCTGCCCTGTTTATAGGACTACCGACTTAGGGGAGTGTCGAAGGCGGTGCCCCTAATTATTCCTTGACCTTTCCAAATAAGACTGTGCATAGGCAGACTCCCAGGTGTTAACTGGGGTTATACAAATAAAAGCTGCCATGGACATTCATTTACAAGTCTTTCTATGGATATTTGCTGTGGGGAAGCATGACACGTGGTTGGAAAGTTTGTAAGGAGGACATTCTGAGAAAAGGGAAGTGTGTGGAAGGCCGCCTGCCCTGTTTATAGGACTACCGACTTAGGGGAGTGTCGAAGGCGGCGCCCCTAATTATTCCTTGACCTTTCCAAACAAGTCTGTGCATGCGTAGACCCCCCTGGTGTTTACTGGAATCCTTATGCTTAATCCCTGGATGCCCTCCCCTAGAGGACAATGTAAACATATGTCCTCCAAGATTACTCACCTACTGATTGCATCTAAGGATAAAACTGCAATAAAAGGCTAACGAGGCAGGCAATCCAGGCTGCCTGGCTACTATCAGTCAGGTCCTCCCTTAGGCCTCTCCCCGCAGTGAAACTGTGTTGGAGTAATTTGTCCATCTGTAGTTCAGGGATGCTGGTCAGCCCCAGCATTTGCTTTCTTTTCTCTTGGGTAAGTAGGGAGGAGCAGAATGTCTAGGTTATATAGTAGATATGTTTTACCTTTGGAAGAATCTGTCAGTTTTCCAAAGTGATATATTCTTATCAGCAGTCTATGAAAGTTCCAGTTCCTTCACGTTCTGCTAAAATTTTCTATGGTCAGTCCTTTTTTTTTTTTAGCTTTGTTGATTTTTAGAAAGAGAGGGTGTGGGGGGAAAGAGAGATATATATTGATTTGTTGTTCCACTTATTTATGCATTCATTGATTGCTTTTTGTATGTGCCCTGACAATAGATCAAGCCGGCAACCTTGGCATATCTGGACGATGCTCTAACCAACTGAGCTATTTTATCCATTCTCTTAGATATGTAGTGATATCTCACTGAAACTCTGCATTACCCTAAGAACTAATTATGTTAATTATCTTTTCATGTGTTTGTATGCCAATTGTATATTTTTTGATGAAGTGACTGTATAAAGTTTTCCCCATTTTTAATTAGGATGCCTGCTTTTTTATTGAGATTTGAGAGTTCTTCATACACTCTAGATTCAAGTTCTTTATTAAACATATGACCGCAAATATTTTTTCTTAGTCTGTTGTCTTGTCTTCTCATTCTTTTCACAGTGTTTTATTAAGAATAGAGGATTTTAGGGAGAACCAAAGATGGCGGCATAGGTTAACACCAGAGATTGCTGCCTTGAACAACCAATTCAAATTAAGCTTGAACCAGGGAAAGGACAACATCCAGAGCCAAAGGAGGGCTGGCTGAGTGGAATTTCTACAACTAGGAGTAAAGAGAATATT
>NW_006288121.1:937109-938938 GCF_000327345.1 Myotis davidii | reverse complement strand
AAGGTTTCCCCATTTTTAATTAGGATGCCTACTTTTTTATTGAGATTTGAGAGTTCTTCATACACTCTAGATTCAAGTTCTTTATTAAACATATGACCGCAAATATTTTTTCTTAGTCTGTTGTCTTGTCTTCTCATTCTTTTCACAGTGTTTTATTAAGAATAGAGGATTTTAATTTTGATGAAATCCAATTTATCAATATTTTACTTTAGAGGTCACTCTTAGTCTCATATCTAAAAAATGTTTGCCTAACCCAAGGAAAAACATATTTTCTCTTACATTTTCTTTTAGAAGATTTATAGATTTTGGTTTAACGTTTAGATCTATAATCCATTTTGAATTGATTTTTGTATAAAGTGCAAGCAATACATTAAAGTGGGGGTTTTTTTTTACCTCTTTTGCTTATGTACATCCAATTGTTACAGCAATTTGTGATAAAAATTATCCTTTCTCCACTATTCTGGGACTTTAGATTTGTCAAAGAACAATTGTTGACCTTGCGTTTCTGGCCCAGCATGAAAGAGCTTTGGAGTCATCACTGTCATCTCCCAACGAGAAAAGAGCCTAACACACTGAAAGCAATAACTCTTCCTGGATCTCTCAGAGAACTGAGCTCACAGGGCACCTGCAATACTAGACGTTGTGGGGACAAGACAGGCAGATGCAGAGACAACTGAACCAAAGCCCAGAGTTCCACAGAAACCGGTGCCAGGACAGAAAAATCTAAACTGTAATTGACAAAGAATGTGGACAAGTTGGAAAGGTAAAAACTCCAGAGAAGGCCCAGCCTTCATCAGGAACCACACCGTTGTGAGTTTTACCACCAGGAGTTCTACAAGGCTCTCAAAGCGAAGATCAGAGAAAGGGGAAAAGAAATATAGGCAAACCTCGGAGATACTGTTCCAGACCAGCACAATAAAGTATCACAATAAAGTGAGTTTCCCAGTGCATGTAGACGTTATGTTTACACTATACTGAAGTTTATTAAGTGTGCAATAGTGTTATGTACATATCTTAATTTTAAAATATTTTATTGCTAAATTAAAAAAATGATAACATCATCTGAGCCTTCAGCAAGTCATAGTCTCTTTGCTGGTGGAGGGTCTTGCCTTGATATTGATGAAAACACCATATCTGCGAAGCACAATAAAGGGAAGCACAATAAAATGAGGTATGCTTGTACACTCATGGCGTTCTATTTGTCACAACTCCTGCCGTCAAGAGAAACTATTTTTTTGGAGCCTAAGTGATGTGGGAGATGGCATAACGGGCTAGGGAGCTCTTTTATTAATCCCATGCATGAGACATCCATCCTCACAACTTAGTGATCTCCCAAAGGCCCTTCCTCCTAATACCATCACATTAGGTGTTAGGATTTAACATCTAAAGGAGGGGGGAGGGGCACACATATTCAGACCATAGCAAAGGTAAAAGAAATATTTCAGAAAAAAAGTAAATAGATAAATGTCAGAAACTTGGATCTGCATGAAGAAAGAAAGAATATGAGAGAAGAAATAAATGAAAGTAAAATAAAATATCTTATTTCTTTTCTTTTTTTTAATTAAATCTTTATTGTTCAGATTATTACATTTGTTCCTCTTTTTTCCCCTCATAACTCCCCTCCTCCCAGTTCCCGCCCCAACCTCAGCCCTCACTCCCTACCCACTGTCTTAATCCATAGGTGCACAATTTTTGTCCAGTCTCTTCACACATCTCCCACACCCCTTTCTCCCCCTAGAATAGTCAGTCCATTCCCTTACTATGTCCCTGATTCTATTATGATCACTAGATTATTTATTCACTTGATTCTTAGATTCACTTGTTGAGAG
>NW_006288121.1:906440-936163 GCF_000327345.1 Myotis davidii | reverse complement strand
TCTCCCGTTTGAGTCTGGGTCCCTAGAGACTCGCCCGGATCTGGAGCTCAGAGTCTGAAACTCCCTCCCGATTGAAAACAACCGCGCCCTCCGTCGCCAGCCCACTCCGCGCTCACTCCGCACCTTAGTATTTGACTTCAGCACTGCGCCTCCTCTGAGTCTGGGTATGATATTCTCTTTCCTCCTAGTTGTAGAATTTCCACTCAGCCAGCCTTCCTGTGGTTCTGGATGATGTCTGTTCTGTCTTTTAGTTTTATTTTTGAAGTGGTTGTTCAAGGCAGCAATCTCCGGCGTTAACCTATGCCGCCATCTTGGTTCTCCCTTATTTCTTTTCTTAATCTAACCGATAACAATTTGTTTGAAATGATAACAGCAACAATATATTTGGTGATCACAGCTTATGAATAAGTAAAATAAATAACAGCAATGCTATAGAGATGAAGAGGAGAACTGGAAATACTCTGTCCTAAGGTACTTATACTACCCATGAAGTGGTATATTGCTATTTGTGGGAGGACTTGGATTAGTTGTAAATGTATATTGCAAACTTAAAGGCAACTAAAAAAAGGAACAGGCAAACAAACAATAAGAGTATAGTTGATATGTTAACAGAAGAGAAAAATTAAATCACACAAAGTGTTCGGTTGTATCAGAGAAGACAAAAAGAATAGGAGACAAAACAAAAATAAGGTAATAAATTAAAAAAGGAGTAATAAACATGGTAGATATTAATCTCTCTTGATAATCACTTTAAATATCAATGATCTAAATACATCGATTAAAAGACAAAGATTGTCAGAGTGGAAAGAAAAACAAAACCCAAACTGTTTGATGTCTACAGAAAACCCACTTTAAACATAAGAACACAGATAGGTTAAAAGTAAGAGGATGGATAAATATCTGTGCCATGCTAACACTAAGCAAAAGAAAGAGGAAGCCCTGGCCAGATGTCTCAGTTGGCTGGAGTGTCATCCCATACACTAAAAGGTATGGGTTCAATCTCTAGTTGGGGCATGGATAGGAGGCAACCGATCAATGTTTCTCTCTCTCTCTGTCTCTCTCTCTCTCTCTCTCTCTCTCTCTCTCCCTCTTTTTCTTTCTCTCCCATACTATCTCTCTAAAATCAATAAACATATCCTTGGATAAGGATTTTAAAAATAGCTAGAATAACTATATTAATTTCAGATAAAGCAGACTCCACAGCTAGGAATATTATCAGAGATAAATAGGGACATTGCATGTCAATTCTTCGAAAAGACATAACAACTCATAATGTGTATGCATCTGACAACAGAGCATCAAGATGAATAAGGTAACAACTAATAAAATTACAGCTTTCGTTATTTGAAAAAGTTTCAGCCATTATTTTTTCAAAATAAAAAAATACAATTACATGAATTATAGAGTAATTAAAGTTGTCCCACTGTGTAATTATTTTTTTACTGTTTATTTATTTATTTGTTTCTAATCCTTACCTGAAAATATGCCTTTTATTAAGTTTAGATAGAGAGGAAAGGGGGAGAGAGAGAAACATCACTGAGAGAGAAAAACATTGATTGTTTGCCTTCCACATGCTCCCTGACCAAAGATTGAACCCTAGACCTGGGCACGTAGCCTGACTTGCAATCAAACCTGCAGTCCTTTGGTGCACAGGACAACACTCCAGCCACATGGGCCAGGGCTTTACTTTTATAAAAACTTTTAATCCTCACCCAAGGACATACTTAGAGAAAAGAAGGGAGAGAGAGAGAGAGAGAGAGAGATCAATCGGTTGCCTTCTGTATGTGTCCTGACTGGGAATGGAACCTGAACCCGAGGTATGTGCCCTGACCAGAATCCAAACAGCAACCTTTGGGTGCACAAGATGATGCTTAGCCAACTAAGCCACTCCAGCCGGGAGCTTAATAAGTTTTTTAAATTCCTATTTCTTTCTTTGTGTTTCATTTTGGATTATCTATTACTAAGCCTTCAAATGCACTAATATTTTCTTCAGTGATGTCAAATCTTCCATTAATCCAATTCAGTGTAGTTTTTATCTTACACATTGTAATTTTCCTTCTATACGTTTAATTCAAGTCTTTTTTATATCTCACATGTCCTGAATTAATTTTTGAATGTTTTAATACTTGAAACAGTGTTCACTTTAGGGTTATTATTTCACACTACAGAGGCAAGACCTTTCTACATACTCTACCCAGTGCCCCTTAATTGTGATGTCATTCCAGTCTGGCTGATGGGACAGGCGTTGTCCTGACCTTGACTGATTGCCACATAGTGCTCCTGCTAACCCGTTCAGATGGCTCCTTCTCTGGACCTCTGTTTTCCCACATAGACTCGCTGGTCTGTACTTTGCTAGACACTGGAGAGGGTCTTCTTGCAGGTCTCATGGGTTTTTTCTTTGTACAACACTCTCTTTCCTCAGGACTGTGTCCTGTGGTCACCTTGGACTCTCAGCTCTCTATCTGCAGTTCACGGAGTCCACTGGGTTCTACCTGAGTCCCTCCTCCCTACACTACACCCTGAAATTTCTCTCAAGTCTACAGTAATAATTATAGAACTCACATCATTTGTTTTCTGACTCTCAGTCATCACTGTGCCCCATGCCCCATGTCCAATGCCTTCAAAATTATTTTGTATATTTAGCCCAGTTTTTGTTTATTTGTTCATTTCAGGAGGGAAAGTAAATCCAGTAGGGATAAGAGATTTTAATTTCTGAAAATTATGACAAGTGATGGTGGTATTTTGTATTTCTTAAAGAGTGAATACAGATAAGGGCCCCCAGAGTTTAGTCAGAGGAGTGGATAAAGGAGACCCACCAATAAGTGTGGCGAGACTATTAAGAAAAATAAATAAAATGACCTTTTCATTACAGCCCACAAGTTGTTCTTATTCATTGTACCAGTTATTCAACTTCTGGAAAAGCTTTGCTGACCCGTGGTATGGATGCACTCATTCATGCCATCCCTCACCGCTATGAGTTTAACTGCAACCTCCCTCCATTCAACAATAATTGTAAAACTTTTTCACAGAACGAGGCATTTACTTTCTCCTTGTAAAGTCTTCTAGTCAATATTTTCTGCCCAGCAGCTGTCACTGGAACTTAAAGGAAACCTGCTACACCCTGGTCATATTTACTGCTCTCACAAAAGGATTTGATAATGGAATCAGGCTGCACCCCGCAAGCTGTTTCTGCAGGGTCACAGATAGGGGACTTTGACAATATTGCCAAATTGGATTTTAGCGCACCACACACTGTACTTGATATTCCACTGACATAAACGTATCTGGTCTGTGTCTTTGACTACATGAAACTCTTGAACAAAAGGTTTCAGTCAAGAAATATTTTTGTACTGCAGCAATAAGATGTTTCCAAAGGCAAGAAAAAACATTTTTGTTGGGCTCGTTATTATATAAAAATGGAGCATTGTGTGCCTTTCTTGTTTCTAGATTTTTCAGAATTTTACTGCATCAAAAGCAGCCTAAAAATGTTTAAGCATTTGCTACTTCAATTAAAATATCCGTTAAGTATCTATTAAGTGAGAAGTAGTAACCTGTGCATGGAAAATACCACACAGAAGTGAAATAAATCAGTTCTGCCTTTATGATGCTTATAGTCTGGAGTGGGTCCATATAGCACTAGGTATTGAATGTAAGTGGAATAAATAATGTGTTTCGTGCATGTATTTCTTATTATATTTCGACTATACATAGATTTTCTGGATTTATACACTATAAATTATTTAAAAGTTGTCTTATATCAATACCATTCTTCATCATGTCAGCCACCATAAAAATTATAATATAAATGTTTCTATAATTTCTTTCTTATTTTAAAAAGAATTCCTCACCCTGACCAGTGACCTAAGTGGTTAGATTAGAGCACTGGCCCACACACAGAAGGGTCATGGGTTTGATGTCCGGTCAAGGCCAGGTATCTGGGTTGCAGGTTCAATCACCAGCCCAGATCGGGGCACAAGTGGGAGATGACCAATCAATGTCTCACACCGATGTTCCTCTCTCCTCCTCTCTCTATCTCTCCTTCTCTCTCCTCCCACTCTCTCTAAAAATCAATGGAAAAATTATCCTTGGGTGAGAATTAATAAAAAAATAAAATAAAGAAAAATAATTCCTCACAGTGAAAAAGTTGGAAACTACATTAGTCCTTGATCAGTAAAATTTCCATTCTAGCATGATTTGAACAGAAAAGGTAGCTTAATATCGTCTCCATAATTGTGCAATTCTGCAGCATTATACAAATGAAAAAAGCACACAAGCAAAAAATAAAAAGCCTCCAAAATAGTATGTAATCATCTGCACCCAAGAAATTAGTGTGAAAACTTAAAAGAACAAAAAGCTCTAATCCTGACGCTGGAGATACCCCTTGCTCTTCTCTTCCGGCATAAATAACATCCACTGTAGTAGCGCCGTCACACAAAGAACTGAGATGAAGAATTTGGGGGAAAATGTAACCTGGATGTGGTTCTCCCCAACTATTAGCATGTGTTTTTTAAAGGACTTTGCAGTACAAAAGTGAGGCATGGATATTTTTAGCAAAACCAAGAGCCACTCTTTAATTAACTCTACCGAAGATACTCAACATTATACAGCAGTAATTAGAATGTAGAGCTATTTACTCTGTACTATTAAAGAATGTCAAGACTTCCATTATTTATAAAGCCATATGTTTTTTTCAACTTTTCACTTCACTTACTCAAATTGGCTCTGAAGATATATGTAAGAGTATCTAGCTCACCCATTAAGCAAAATCATTTCTAAACCCCAGGATGTTTTCTGTGTACACAGATAAGGGCCCCTAAGGCAATGGCCGCCTAAGTGGAGACTTAATACTTGATGGTCACTGAAGCAATGTTCCTACAACAGTTATTGAGAACCAGAATTCTAGCTGTTGGCTAATGTTAAAGCCACATAATTTCCCTTAGTCTTTTATCCTAAACCAGTGGTTCTCAACCTTCTGGCCCTTTAAATATAGTTCCTCATGTTGTGACCCAACCGCAAAATTATTTTCGTTGCTACTTCATAACTGTAATGTTGCTACTGTTATGAATCGTAATGTAAATATCTGATATGCAGGATGGTCCTAGGCGACCCCTGTAAAAGGGTCGTTCAACCGCCAAAGGGGTTGCGACCCACAAGTTGAGAACCGCTGCTCTAGAAGCAGATGCTGACATAAGTATTCAAATACAAGACCTTTATTTGACAAAGGATGGGACATTCCTTGGGGATTGGAGATCTAACCTGTATTCAACATGAGGGAAAGGGACCTGGAGTATTTATCACCACTTCCCCTCAGTCACTGGTGAGAGCCACTGCGGGTGGTAATTCTCCTGCACTTTGGGCCAGCCCTGAGCTCGGGCAGAGCTGTACTCGTTGTCTGCAGAGAAAGGCCTCTGGAAGACCGTGGCACTTGGAAGTCTTATGGAGGCATGAAAGTGGTAAGGCCTGAGAAATGAGAATCAACAGCAACGGCTACAACACACTTGGGCTGACCAATGACTAAGAGTCCAGGTCCCAGTTCTACAGAAAATGTAAAACACAAAGATTAAGGACTCACCAACAGAGTATAGGACAGACTCTCCTTTCTTTGCTGCCCTCTAGAAGCCAGATATGAAAGCCAATGTGATTTCCAAAAGTAACAAAGAAGAAATACTCAAATGGAAGTTTATGGTGGGCTGAGTGCAACAAAGGCCCTTTCAGATTAAAGTAAAGCATGCCAGTGAGAAACCACAGGCGGGTGGGATTATTCCTTTCACTTTTGGTGAACACAGTAAGAGGAAAGTATGTGATACGATGGCAAAGAATAGATCAAATACTAAGACCCAGGTCTAATATCTTAACAGCTAGACAGGAATCAGGAGAGAAAGCATACTTGGTTCTTCAAATGGACGACTTTTAGCAGCCCCAACTTTTCTCTCTCTTTAACAAACACTAATACTAGTATAATGCTTACTATGTGCTTGGCACTGTTTGAAGTGCTTTATAAAGAAAACTCATTTAATTTTCCTAACAACCCTATGAAGTACTTACTGTAGTTTATCACCATTTTACAGATATAAGCACAAAGAAACTAAGAGACTTTCCCAAGACAAATCTAACTCCAAAGTATTTTCTTTTAATCATTGTAATCTTCTGCCTCCTTCCAATAAGAATTTTATCAATGTTGGGGGTATATAGTCATGCTCCTTATCCCTTTTACAAGTTCTTGCCTTTTTACAATTATCATTAGCCTATCCTCAGACTGTAGAGAGAGGGTCAGGAGAGAAGAACTGAGTCTTCTGGCAAAGTTCACTGCTAGGCTAATGACAAGAACTACATCAGAAATCACCTGATCACCAGAAGTAGGCTCAGCTGGCAAGGGTAAAGTAATTGCACTGGCAGAATCACACTGCTGAATCATGAACACCAGCCAACTGGTTTAGTCTTTACTATCCTATAATCACAATCACAACAAATCGTTGAAGGATCTGAGAAAGTAATTAAGAGCATGTACATGTAGCCAGGTGTCAGTTTGAGCAACAAAAATAGTGGACATATAGTAGTCAGTGGCAGGCAAAGGGGATTCCAGGAAACCACAATTATCTGGAAAGGCCCACCTCATCAGAAGGGTCAGGACATAATTACTCTCCTTCTATCCTTCTGAAATTCAAATCTCCTATTAAGCAATAACAGCTGGATTCACTTTGAAGGGAAAAGACAGTTCTGCATTAATGTGGACTTTCATAACCATGGACACCAACTGGCTTCTCTGAGTCTTTGAATTTACTCAACGATAAACAGAAAAATGCTAGTCTTTCCGTCAGAACCAGCTGGTAATACACAAGCAACATGTGTCCCTCAAGAGTGTGTTCCAGCCAGACCCTGAAATGTGTTCATCAGCTGCTTTTCCATATCTCCTCTTGACAGCCAAAAACTTGTAGACTGGATTCACTTTGGAACTAATGGTTTAGGGCCTGGTGGCTTGAGTTACATGCCTCTAGTGATAAAATTTCTATAGGTGATCACAATTTTCACGTATCTTCACATTTTTCTGCCTGAGAACATATCACAGGAGTGTTTCTCAGAGCTGACTACCACTCCAGAATCCCTATGGCTTTTCGATACATGCCCAGGACCAAATCTGGAAATTGTTATTAATGGGCTTAGGGTAGAACCTGAGCATGTTCATTTTTTTCAAACTCCACAGGTGACTGATGCAAAGCAAGTGTAGAGCCACACCCTTGCAGTAAAAAGGATGGTCATAGTTAACAGTTTTTACGTGCTTTCCATGTACCAGGCAGTTGACTGAGGAATTTACATGTCCATCTCATTTGATCTTCATAACAACCTTTAGAGGTTGGGGCTATGACTATCTCTATTTTTCAGTTAAGAAATCAGAGACAGAGATAAACTGAATAACTTTCCCATTTCTGGCATGGTGGAGGCAAAATTTAAACCTAGGCAATGTGCTATCAATATGTGTATATTCCTTATACCAAATAAGTAAAAGCAATTTATTTCTATACTTGTATGATGGTTTAAGATCTTAAATATTAAAATCTGAAAGCTTAAACACCTTCAGATTTAAATGAGATTGGCTTGAACCTCTATTGTGTTATCTGTGAAAGTCTAATGACCTTCCCAAAATCAGTTCTCACAGTCCTACGGATAGGTAGTTCTGACTCCAAACTCTGCCCTTCATGAAGTTGGTTCATCCTGCCTTCTGCCTTGCACATCCCTGCTTCATTCTTTGTTGACTCTTGAGATAACCATACATGGTAATGAGCCACTTAAAAAAAAACTAAGCAAAAAAGTTATAAACCTATTATAATAGACTTAATAAAGTAGTATGTAGCAAACTATTGATTTCTTGGGTGAGACAAAGAAAAATTTTTTAATGGCAGCAAGACAAACAACTTAAAATTGAAGAATAATGTCCTTTCATTAAAATTCCCCCAACCAGTTGTTCAGCCATATTCCTCTCTTATTTTTTCCTCTCCTGTTTTAGTCAGCCTTTGCTGTCTTCCCGCCTCTGGATTTCTCTTCATCTTTAAAGTAAAAACATTTAGCAAGCTCATTAGTTGCCTCAATTGCTAGGGCCAGCTTTCAAGTTCTCACAAACCATGATAAGTGATTTAAGTATATTCTTAAGCAAAGGTAGTGCTTTTTCAGAATGGTATTGTCCTGCCTGGTGTTTGTTTGTTTTTTCACCTTTATGTACTTTCTCTTGGTCAGGAACTAGGCCATGTCAATGGTTATACAAAATAAGTTTGTGATATGACCCTGAGTCGAAGAATAGACAATTTAGGTGGTGAGGCAAGACGTGTAAGATAATTTAATAAGAAATTAATATATAAGTGTGTTCTGGGAAATAGTAAACTTGGAAATTTAGAGTAAGAGAAAAAATAGGCCAGACAAGTAGATTAAATATAACAGAGAAGGAAACACTGAGGTTAAGTAGGATTGAGAAGATCAGGGATGTGAAGTAGAAAGACTCCTGTGTCCCATCCCAGATCAGTTCAGTCAGAATCCCTGTGTGTGGGGCCCAGATTATAGCATATTTTTTAAGTTCCCCAAGTAACTCTGATAAAGCCAAGGGTGATCATCACTGTTCTATTTAGTAGCTCATGGCTTGACTAGTTAGGAAATGTCAAGCAAAGTAATAAAATTCATATTTCTTACATGAGATAATTTTTTAAACTTCTAATTGCCCTTTATACTATACACACATGGCTTGAAATATTGCATCTTATTTGCTTTAATAATGATCCAATATTTTCTAACGTATAATAAGAATGTAGGTGAAAGGAAATCTGCATTTTCATCCTCAATCTTATTTTTTAATCTCTCTTCTAGTTACTACAATAATACCTGCAGCAACATTTGGAAGTGAGTACCTGTCAAGTCAGATGGACAGAGCTTTCCACTTAAGAGAAATATAGTAGAATGCACTCTATTATTTCAGCTTTTATGGAGCATGTATTGTTATTTGGAGAATAGAGGCAACAACAACATCAATGTGACTCCAAAACACTGCTGGAATTTGTCTCCAGAACAACATCAATGAGCTTCCAGACAGAGCCTCCACGAAGGACGCCCACGTACAGCTATGAAGGACCAGCTGGTGTCAGACCACTCACTGCTGAAAACAACTGGAAAGCCCAGGTAGAATAGCTTACAAAACAACAATCTGAAGGCAACGTGCTCCTAAGGCAGCAAGGACCTGAGGGGCCAATTGCCTCGATTAAACGGTAGTACAAAGAGGTGAGGCCCAAATACACCATCACATTTTCCCAAGTCATTGGATTTTTTTGGCCAAGACGCTGAAAACCCAAAGAAGGAGCAATTCAGAGGCTGAAAAGCTGAGCGAAGCTGAACAGAGACCTCTATGGTCTCAGTGAACTGAGAAAATAAAAAAACAAAATTGGAGACGGCAGCCGCCCAGGGGAAGTGGCCTAGTAAATACTCCTGCTCCCACTTAGGACCCCTGAGGGGCTGTGCTGTAGGAGTAAGGACAACTAGAAATGGAAGAGCTCTCCCCCAAATGTAAAGATCACTGCAAATCAGCTCAATCCAGATGAGACCGAAGCATTCTCCTCCTAAACTCCCTCCATTCCAGAAACAAAGGTAAATTCTCCCTGCAGGAAGGTAACATGCAGAGCCTCAAAATCACTCCACAATTTCCCACACACAACAACTACAAGATGGGGTCATTTCTAGAAAATGGGGACAAAATTTACCCTGTATTACAGGAAGAGGCCTGTAAATTGCCTGGTATACAAATCTCACCCCTAATAGTGGCCATTGAGAAAATATTTATAGAGTATGTCATGTTAAAATATACTTCTTTTTATTTTTTCTGCCAGAGACTTTAGGGAATTGCTTAATAACTTTGTATATTTTATATAAGCAAAAAGATGTGCAAAAATCATGATGAGATTAATGTTAACATTGGAAACTAGAGATACTTTTCTCAGCAAGCAACCAGAGTCAGCAAAAAATGACAGTTCTACATTAATGACACCAGCACAGCTTGAAAAACATTTAAACCTTACTTTTCTAGCCATTGTCACCCTATCAAAACCCAGGCTGTTCTGTTTATAACTAAATACAATTTCTGCATGCAGCATCACAACCTGATGTTTCATAAGCAAGGGAAAATAATTACCTTTCACTATGGGTGTTCCTTAATGACTGAAACTGGAAATGCTTTCTCCATGCTTTTAAAGCCTCAATATTTTACTACACCCAGAACATCAGAATATAGCGTTGATATAAGGAATTAAATGCACTTCAAATTTATAGTGTTTTACCAACATCTGAATTCATATTTTATACCTTTAAGGATTATGTTTGGATATTTACACACTAATGGCTCAGAATATGACCATAGGAAATCTAAATGCCAATCACAGCCCAGATAATACTAAATTTGGGTGAAATTAGCCTAAATTGAGCACAAATGGTGGCTTCAATTTTGTTCAGCCATTTACTGATCAGGCTTTTTAAGGTGAGTTTAAACAATTTTTGAAATATCCGAATGTAATTTTGAATGTGCCATGATTTTGGTATCGCCATCGCCGGTAAGGTGTATTGATATCGCATACAGAGTTCAAAAAAGAAAAAATGAGATTAAAAAAAAAAAGTGTGTTCAAATTCCTCCCGGCCAATCCGCTCCTTCCAAATTACTGCTGGGCTGGGACTCAGAAGGGCAAGTCAACCATGACCGCCTGCGGCCCTGTTCTACCCTGACCCCAAGGCACCGCTACTCCACGTCCAAGCCACCAGCCCATGACTGCACCTTCAACCAGTGGTACTCGAAGGTGACTCACTTCTGCAAGGAGGTGCCCATCATCCTCACGGGCTGGAAGACTGGCCTGCACAAGGACAAGTCGCAGGTGAAGAAGCTGCAGAAAACTGGGTTGGAGCCTGTGACCTACCCCAGAGGCCAAGAGACGGCGAAGGCCATGCCCGCAGGGGACACCTGAACTGCTCAGCCGGGCTCCGCGAAAATGTCTTCCAGTAAGTGGCCGGGGTGGCTCTCAGCAGCCGCAGTAGCAACTAACAGCAGCGGGTGGCCGGGAGCTTTAGCGTGGAGACCGGGAGGCCTGGGCATTGCCTGCACCCACCGCCCCAGGAAGCCCGGGCAGGAGCCGGCACTGACCTGGCACGGGATTGGCTGGGCGGGACCCAATCCCCAGGCTGCGACCGTCTAAGTCAGTGGTTCTCAACCTTCCTAATGCCACGACCCTTTAATACAGTTCCTCATGTTGTGGTGACCCCCAACCATAAAATTATTTTCGTTGCTACTTCATAACTGTAATTTTGCTACTGTTATGAATCGTAATGTAAATATCTGATATGCAGGATGTATTTTCATTGTTACAAATTGAACATAATTAAAGCATAGTGATTAATCCCAAAACCAATATGTAATTATATATGTGTTTTCCGATGGTCTTAGGCGACCCCTGGGAAAGGGTCGTTCGACCCCCAAAGGGGTCGTGACTCACAGGTTGAGAACCGCTGGTCTAAATGCACCTCAGACAGATGGGCACCAGCAAGGCCGGGCCGGGGCCCAGGATTGAGCTTCCTGCATGAAGCAAACCCCTCCGAGGCCTGAGGAAGGGGTTTCGGAGCCCACCAGCCCTGTGGACCGGGAGTCCTGGAGGCCCCTGAATCATTAACAGACCCCAGCTCCCAGCCCTGGGCCACATCCCGGAGCGGCCTGTGCAGCCCCGCGCCACCTCGCAGCTGTTCCCAGGGCCGCACCTTCAGGACCTGGCTTCCTAGGACTATCTGGCCAGAACCCACACCCTGCCCCTTCTCGCTTTGCCTTGCCCGGGCATACGCCAACTGTAACAACTAAAATGACATCAGTTTCCCCCAAACATTTTGTGAAGTAAACAAACATTTATTTTATAAAATGAATAACGTGGCCTTCACTGTGCCACAAACCCTACGTTGATAGTGACACTTGAAAGAAGACCCTTAGAACGATTGGAATATTGATTATCTGAGTGTCATAGCTTTCTTGTAATTTTTATCCTTGACCTGCATTCCAAGAAGTAGGGTATCTTTAAGTAAAAGACAATTATACTTCATAGAATGAGTTTCTCTTTTCCCCAAGGATAGACAAAATAGGAAAAAGTGGCAAAATGCAAGAAAAGTTTATGATTTCTGATGAGTGCCAATAAACAGAAAATATTTCAAACATAGAGCAATGTGATATAATTACATACATTGGCAGTTTTAAGTAGTGACAAAAAATTCTTTTGACAGGAAAGTGAAATACTGAATTCTTGATTTTTAAATAGTTTCAAAATCCATTTACATATTAAAACATATTTTAAGACTTGCAGACCACAACACATAATATGGCATGACATATGATATGACAGCAGTTTAATAGTTTAGCAAGTAGACAATTTTTGGCTGAAGTACTATTTTTAACTTAAGAAAAATTCAGTTATAATAGCAACAAAAACGATAATATACCTACAAATTAATAAAATAATTGACGTACAAGGGACATATCAAGACAAATCTCTGAGGGAAGAGGGGGGCCAAAGGGGTTTAACCAAAAAATTTATATGCATTTGGTTAATGCATATAACCAAATCGGCATAGACAATGGGCATAGACAATGGGCTTAGGCAGATATGGGATGAAGGGCATCAAAGGGGGACATTTGTAATACTTTTAACAATAAAGATAAAATTTTTTAAAAGGGTTAAAAAAAGAAAGTTATTAAATTTAAACTTTATTTATGGACATAAGACAAGACCTGAATACCTGGAGAACCATACTATGATCTGGACTGAAGGTAAAAATATTATACTTTCTTCAAGTAAATCCATAAAATCAGTGCAATCTTAATCAAAGTCAAGTAGAAATGTTATGGAACTTAACAAAGTGATTTCAGAATTAAATCAGAAAATTAAATAAGTGCAATAAGTAATAAAGTCTTAAAGCAATAAAAAGAAATAGTGAAAGAATGATTCACTTAACAACTCAAACACCAAAACAATAACAAAAGCTTTAGTACCTGAGAAAGAATCTGTCATAGAAATGATGAAGTAGATTAGTGAAACTAAATACTGAAAGACAGCTTAGTGTATGCATGTGTAAGAATTAATAAATGACAGTTTGATATTTTAGATAATTGAGAAAAATAAAATTTAAAAAGTTGCCTATTCACTTGAAAAACTAAAGATAGATTTACTATATCGCACAACACAAAAATAAATTCCTGTCATACTAAATATCTAAATGTAAATTATTAAATTACAAATTTTAATAAAGAACATATAGACAATTATATTTTCATACAGAAAATCTTCTTAAATAAAACCAAAACTCTCCGAAACCGGTTTGGCTCAGTGGATGGAGCGTCGGCCTGCGGACCGAGAGGTCCCAGGTTCGATTCCGGTCAGGGGCATGTACCTTGGTTGCGGGCACATCCCCAGTGGGGAGTGTGCAGGAGGCAGCTGGTCGATGTTTCTCTCTCATCGATGTTTCTAACTCTCTATCTCTCTCCTTTCCTCTCTGTAAAAACTCAATAAAATATATTTAAAAAAAAAAAACTCAGAAGCCATAAAAGAAAATTTTATAATTTGACTTAAGAAAGAAAACAAATTCTGAATAACAAAAAAAATCCTTAAACAAAGTAAAAATTAATAAAAGGATGAGGATTACAGTGAACAATGGACTTTTGCAAATTTATTTTAAAAAATAAAAATGTCTTTAGAACATATGAATAAGCAATTCACAGAAGAATAAATATAAATGTAAGATAATCATTTAAAATGATCAAACCATTAGGAAACATGAAAATTCAAGTTTACCATCAACTAGGCATAAATTGAAAAAACTAATGAAGCCCAATGTTGGCATGCCCACACATGAGCAATTTTCAACCCTTCTCATGGCACACATAAACTAATTACTACATTCTGTGCCACACCAAAAAATATATGTTTTGCCGAGCAGACAACAAAAATAGGTATAATTTTGATTCATTCACACCAGAAGCCTATTGTTGTGTTGGCTGTTGTCATTTTTTTATTTGACAGTCTAAGGGAAAAGAGGTCAGTGCTGCTGACTAGTCAGTCAGGTATTGCATGTTTTAAAAATTCTTGCAGTACACCCGTGTGCCTGTTGCGGCACACAGGTTGAAAATCGCTCTCTTACACTATTGGCAAGAATACGAAATGTCACAACCATTTTGAAGGACATTGAACAAAATCAAGCAAAATTTAAAATGGGCACAGATATAGACCCAGGTACTTTAGTTCTTCAAACTTATCCCCAGAAATACTTGAATAAATACACAGTGAAATAGTGTACAAAAGTATTAATTAAAGCAGTTCTTATAACAAATGATTAAAACAACTTAAATGTCTATCAATTAAAGAATTTTTATATATCACAGTAATTCATTCTCTGAAATTATATGTAAATATTAAAAAGAAAAAGGGAGACATATGTGTTCTAATATAGAAAATCTCCCCAAATTGTAGGTAAAATAATTGAGGTGATGGACTACCAGGGCTGACCATCAGACCCCGAGCGAGGGATGAATGGATTACTCTAACACGTTTCTGTGAAAGAGAGGGCTAAGGGACTGCTTGGCTATAGCAACCAAACAGCCCCATTCACCTGCCTCCTTAGGCTTTTATTGTAACAACAGCTTGAACTAAAATTAACTATTAAGTACTATCAGTAGGGTAAGCATCCTTGAGAAGACACATGTGTCTGTAGTGTCCTTTAAGCAAGGATGTGTCTAAGTAAACACCCAGGGGCTCAGACTTGTTTGGAAAAGTCAAGACAGGGGCAGGTGCCTTCAGCCATTTCCCCCTTTGCCCTCCTCCACCCAGCCACTGCCCCCTCATCCCTCTGGACATCACCACAATGTTGTTTCTGTCTATGGGTTATGCATATATGTTCTTTGGCTAAACTCTTCACCTTCTTTCATACAGACTCCCCCCCGACCTCCTCCCCTCTGACAGCTGTCAGACTGTTCCATGTCTTCATGCCTCTGTTTCTTATTTGTTTCTCAGTTTATTTTGTTCATTAGATTCCACATATATGTGAGATCATATGGCATTTGTCTTTTTCTGACTGGCTTATTTCATTTAGCATAATAATCTCCAGGTCCATCCATGCTGTTGAAGAAGGTAAGAATTCCTTCTTGTATATTACCACCTAATATTTCATGGTATAAATGTTCCACAGCTTTTTTATCTACTCATCTACTGATGGGCACTTGGGCTGTTTCCAGATCTCGGTTATTGTAAATAACACTGCTATGAATATAGAGGTGCATATATTCTTTCTGATTGGTGTTTGGGGATTCTTATGATATGTTCCCAGAAGTGGGATCGTTGGGTTAAAAGGCAGTTCATTTTAAATTTTTTGAGGAGTCTCCATACTGTTTTCCACAGTGGCTGCACCAGTCTGCATTCCCACCAGCAGTGTACTAAGGTTCCCTTTTCTCCACATCCTAGCCAGCACTTGATTATTTATTGATGGTAGCCATCCTGGCAGGTGTGAGGTGATACCTCATTGTTGTTTTAATTTGCATCTCTCTGATGATTAGTGACTTTGAGCATTTTTTCATATGTCTTTTGGCCATTTGCATGTTTCTTGGTGTTGTGGTTTTAATTTTTGCATGACCTGCCCATTCTGTTCCATGCCAGTACCTATTCTTATGCCAGTACCAGGCTGCTTGGATTACAATGGCCTTGTAGTTTGATATCAAGTATTCAGGGTCTTTTTTGGTTCCATATAAATTTTTGAAATATTGGTTCCAGATCTGTGAACTATGCCATAGGCATTTTAATAGGCATTGCATTGAATTGATAGATTGCTTTGGGTAATATGGACATTTTAATGATATTAATTCTTCCAATCCATGAACACAGTATGTATATGCTTCCACTTATTTGCATCTGCCTAAATATCTTTCTTTAATAACCTACAGTTTTCTGAATACAGATCTCTTACCTCCTTGGTTAAATGTATTCCTATGTACCTTATTTTTGTTGTTGCATTCATATGGAATTGTTTTCATAGTTTCTGTTTCTGATAGTTAATTGTTGGTGTATGGAAATGCCACCTATTTCTGTATATTAATTTTGTTTATTGCTACTTTGCCTAATTCATTTATTAGTTCAGTAGCTTTTTGGAAGAGTCTTTAGGGTTTTCTATGTACAATATCATGTCATCTGCAAATATTGACTTCTTTATTAACACAGAAGAAAAATACTACTAACATGCATCCACAAAATAAAAGCAATAAAACTACTTTATGAGTTTTCATTTAAATTTTCAGTCTTTTAGAAATATAGCTGTGACAGTTATTTCCCCGTGAGTAAATAGCTCTATATGGAATAAAAATGAACCCAAGCTTAAAATTATCATCATCCTCATTAATCCTATAATATTGAGGTCAAAAATAAATTTTGCAAAAGGTAAAGAGTTAGCCTACATTTATCCTTCAAATTTGTTATTTTGTTTTTGTAGTTTGCAGACAGTCATAAAGTAAACTTAATAATTGTAGTCCTGCAGTTACTTGTTTCAACTAATTACAAGGAATTTCTAAACTTTGGACTGCAAGTATCTGCCATACAATCCACATTGATGTCTATGAGAAAAATAAAAACAAGTCATTCAATTAATTTATCCAACTAAATCCCTTCAGAGTTATTCAGAGAAACTGCCCATTCAGACCAAACTTCCCATTCAGGTATGATTACAGATAAGCTATCGTTTCTCTAAAACAGCCCCTTAAACATCACGTGGTAGTATTCCCAGTAATCTCAAATTGTTATACTTCTATCCCCTATAAAGGAAATGCAAATTCCCTTAAGGAGATCTGAACAAGTATTCAGTTTTTTCCTGGGGCAGTCCAGTCAAGGCATGTTCCCAGTCTAATTGGAAAGAAATAAAGGTTTGAGTTTCACAAGTGAAAGCTTTTTGGCAGTTAGTTGGCAAAGACAGCTATATGTAAAGTCTTAAGTCAGCGGTTCTCAACCTTGGCTGCACATTAGAATCACCTGGGAATCTTTCTAAAAATCCTGATTTCTGGGCCTCGTCCTCTGGAAAGTCTGTTTCTTTGTTATGGGGTGAGGCCCAGAAATCAGGATTTTAAAAAGATTCCCAGGTGATTCTAATGTGCAGCCAAGGCTGAGAACCACTGCCTTAAGTACTCTTCCTGGAGTTTAATTTCTTGTAGTGATTGGACTAAATGATCTCTAAGATTACTTCGGCTCTAATATTCATTAAGCTTATGGGCCAACCCACCAAGCTTAATAACAACAGAAAAAGGGCATTGTTAGGAAAGATGAAAATAAAACTTTGGGTTAAGGTGGTGAGGATGGAACTAGCTATCAGTTAATATCAGCTTATACTTCATAACAAACAAGCGTGGAGCCGTAAGACAATACACATTTATTATTTCTTAGGATTCTGTGTGTTGGCTGGGTGCTTCTTCCAGTCTGGGCCAGCTTACCTGAAACTGGATGGCCTAGAGCAGGAGTCAACACACCTTTTCTGTAAAAAACTTTATAGATCATTTGGTCTCTTTTGCAGCTATTCAACTCTGTTGCTATAGAACAAAAGTGGCCATAGATGATATGTACATGAATGACATGGCTTGTGTTCCAATAAAACCTATTTACAGAAGCAGGTGACAGGCTAGATCCAACCCATAGACCATAGTTTTCTGATGCCGGGTCTTAGTGGAGTAGCACACATGTCTGACTGGTTAGTTCATTATCAGCCAGGTGCTTTAGTTCTCTTCTACACTGCTTCTTGTTCTCCAAGATGGTAGTCTGTGTTCAGTCACATGGTGTACTTGGAGCCCAGATGCAGCAAGATAACAAAGCCCTATTGTATAGCATTTTTTCAAGCTTCTGTTTGTGGTATATTTGCCTCTTTGGCCAAAGCAAGTCATATGGCCAAGCTCTGAGTCAATAAAAGAGGAAATAGACTTCGCTCCTTGATGGGACCAATGGGCAAAGTCAAAATATATAGTGGTGTGCAGAGAGGGGTGGAAAAATATCTGTAGCCATTTTTATTATATGCCACAGTGACCCCTATAAAATATATATCTTTAATAAATCCAAATTTTAATCATTTAGATTTTACTAACTACAAATCACTTAGAAAGATAACATTTTGAGATGACATGAGATATACTTTATTTCTTCTAAAAATAATGTTAATGTTGTGATTACTTTAAGCTTCTCGACATGGAAAGAAATATCACCTGATGAATTCCAGGGTTCCTCTAAACATAAACTGTGATTTATAAGGTTTGTGGAGATTAGACCATAAATGAGTAGATTAATAAAAGCTTTTTAGTTGATTTTTTTCTCCCTATATTTAAATGAAAAGAGAAATCTACAGCCTACAGCAATAAGAGTACGTTCTTGAGTCTAAGCATGCCCACCTCACGCCATCAGTTTCACTCCACTTTGACATCTGTCCGCTAGACAACAGAGGCCTGCAATGGGAGCAACCACTACAGAAATTGACTGGTGCTATTTTCTGAGGTAGTCATTTAAGAGATGCAGAAGAATCCTGAGAAAGCCAAAGGTGGGACTTCCCCCCCTTTAACACTGTGTCAGAAATATAGAAAGAAAAGTGAGAATATTTAGCTATTTGACAGGGCTTTCAAAATAATAGATGGAATATTACGGCAGCCACGGTTGAATCTGATACTAATACACACATTAAATTTTAAAATAATTCATTTATATTAAAGTAGATCATTAATTTATCAGCAATAGAGAAGCATAAACATATACAAAACAGAGAAGCATTTGAAATAAAATTGAAAGTTTCCTGTACGGGGGAGGGATAGATGCCACCTATGTTTTGGCATGATTGGATTTGTTGTTCTCAATATTAGCTTTGTGGGGAAAAACTGGCCTCTGCCTACCTTCTAATTCTCAGGAGGAGAAAAGTAAATCTTTAGGTAACCTTTCCAGAGAAGAAGCAATCATTCTTAAGCATGAAAAGAGCAATGTAAATTCTTTTCTAGATTACCAGTTGAGGGCAGGTCAGAGAAGGGAATGAACTCACGTAAGAACACTGGTCCTGAAAGTGTGGCCCTTCTCCAACGGAATCAACCTCAACAGGGAATTTGTTAGAAATGTCAGTTATCAGGCTCCACATTCTAGTCAGTGAGTCAGAAACTAAGAGTGGGGCCTTGTAATCTGTTTTCACAGTTGATTCTGACACATGCCATATTAGAAGATAACCCAATGTGAAGATCACATTAAGAGGGACCACTAGAAGCCAATTATGTTTGATGATTTTACACTAGCTGCTTTCAGCAGTCTCCGCGGCCCGTTCACTTTTTAAAAATTGGGTACTCAATCAGGATTTTCCAATTATAGGAACATAGGTTGACTACTGACAATAGGCTTGATTAGTAAATCACCACACTGTGAATGCCTACTCTTATTACTGGACATAATATGGAGCCCGAAAGAGCTCTAGAAGTTCAGTTTGTTTGTTTTTTTTTACTCGTGCAGTTTACAATTGCATTTAGTTTTGCTGTTTCCTGCCTTCATGGAAGAAGTTATGAATAGCTGGAATGTTAAATTCTTCATCTCTAGTTACTTTCTACATTATATTCTCATCTTGAACATGATGTTTTGGTAGAAGTACATATTCCATAGGACTTTCCAACAGAGAACTACTTAATTAAAATCACTTTCCAAATACTTTTTTTACCTACTGAAGCTTGTAGGTAACATTTCCAAGTGCATAAGCCCATTTATGAAAAATCTTAAAGTCAAATAATGAAGGGTTAATAGGGTTCAGGAAACCAATCTAAGGAGTGCATTATCCTAAAATATGGTACCTTGGCTTATTGTATATTTTAAGTTGAAGGAGTTTGAGAAAAGTTTTCTTCCCAAAAAGGTCATAGAAACTCATGAGGGAAAAGATTATCTTAAAAGCAAAAACACCCTGGTCTTTTCTGTATGTACATTTTACACAGTTGATTGTCTAGATTCATAGCTAATCAAGGTAGTTCCAGAGGTGACTAGTGTGGGAATATGGCTTCTTGGAATACAGGGCAGAATGGGGGAACATTTTTTATTTGGACTTCCTTCAGTGGGGCTTTGGTGCTCACTGAGTGTGCCCATTGAGTGTGCCCCTTATTAATGTGTAGAGTTGTAATCTTCTGTCATCTGATGTTGACCACTGGGTGAACTGGTTCTTGGATTTCCAGAGAAGTGCAAAGTCAGCCACTGCCTGGGGCCACCATGCAGGAGCTATTTGTATTGAATTTGGAGGTGCCCAGGTGAGGCCCAGCTATGAAGCAAGGCAGGCTGGTGCTAGTGCCAGGACTTGGGCCTTTTATTGATAGGTTTCGGACTCACTGACTCAGCTGCAGCTTGTTTAAGAGATTTTAGCAAAGTCTGAAGCCTTAGCAAGGACAGGCCATTCATCTGCAAAAGCTGCTGCACATAGGTTGGGTGGGGCTGCAAATTGGATGGGGCAGGGTCTCAGGGAATCACCAGTGCAGAGCAAACAGAAATGGCTGCCAGTCAGCCCTGAGACCAGGGAGGTCCCAGCATATGAACAATGATCCCTGCAAACACCTGTCTTGGAAAAAGCTGCCCCAGAGTTCCTACCATGATGCCAGACAATCCAGTTCCTCCTTCTCTGTGTCTGTGCCTCCCAGAACCTCACCCTGGAGCTCAGAGGAAGTGACTCCAAGTACGTTCCTGTGCCAGCCCTTTAAAAGAGACACCTGGATCTCCAGCAGCCTCTGTATCACTGAGCCCCAATTCCTACTGGTTTTTACAGCCATAGTTATGAGGACTTCTTTTCCCAGCTCTGGGAGCCTGGGCTAAGGGACTGGGACCCCTTGCTCCTCACTGGCAGCCTCTGTAGACATGATCTTTCTCCTGATTAAAAAAGTGGCACATCTGGGTGTTGGTCCAGCTCATTCAGCACCTCCGCCCCTCCTACCAGTCTCAGTGTGCTTTCTTTTTTACTTCTCTAGTTGTAGGACTTCCATTCAGCCAGCTTTCAGGGGGTTCTGGATGATGGTTGTTCTGTATCTTAATTGTAATTTTGATGTGCTTGTGGGAGGCAGCAAATACAGGCATTTACCTACCCTGCCATCTTGTTTCTCCTTCAAAGTATTCTTAAAATTTTTTTACATTAAGAATCCAATTTTTTTAGAGTTGTTGATGTTCGTGTTTTTCCATATGATATTATCCTCTGTGCCAGCAAGAGAATTAGTGAGACAACATTTACTAAGGAGTTTCATTCTTGTCTGCAGAATTTCCTTCCAAGCTCCTGACACTCATTCTTCAAGGTTTAATGTTCATGCTTTCTTAATCTTATCTGAAGATGGCAACAAACGGTTTTCAAACAGGGAAGAATTAGATTTTTTTCAAATGATCCTTAATAATTTGTTGACTGAAACAAAGGGTTGCCATTGCCACCAAGAATAAATACCAAGCAAGTTGTATAGCCTAGTGGCAACTACATCACAAATGCTGCCCAGGCATGTCATAACATATTTTGCAATTTTAGAGTTCTCAAATGTAAAAATAACATGCATCTTAAAATCAATGACACACACCCCACTGGTGTTGCTCAGTGGTTGAGCATCAACCTATGAACCAGAAGATCCAGGTTCGATTCCTGGTCAGGGCACATGCCCGGGTTTTGGTTGTGATCATGCAGGAGGCAGACAATTGCATGATCAGGTTGTGGGCTTGATCCCCAGTGTGGGGCGTGAAGGAGGCAGCTACTCAATGATTCTCTCTCTCTTTCTTTCCCTTCCTCTTTGAACTCAATAAAAATATTTTTTTAAAAAATCAATGACACACAATGTTTGGCTTTATTTTCTTTAATCTGAGAGATTGTGCTAATGGATTTGAACTCATTTTTATTTATAATTATTACTGATATATGTGGACATATTTCTGCTATCCTATTTTGTGTGTTTAACATGGTAACAGGAGAGGGAGAACCAAGATGGCGGCATAGGTAAACACCTGAACTTGCTGCCGCGCACAACCACATTAAAACTACAACTAAAGACAAAACGAATATCATCCAGAACCACGAGAAGGCTGGCTGAGTGGAAATTCCACAACTAGAAGAAAAGAGAAAAGCACATTGAAGCAGGTAGGAGGTGCAGAGGGATGGAGGCGCATGCAAAAGGGGCTGGCAGCTGGGTACACTGTAGTCTTTTGCAATCAGGAAGGAGATACAAGCTCCTGACTGCTCTGAAATCCAGTTCTGGGTGAGAATCTGGGGACCAAGACTCATACAGAGAGAAACTGGACTGTCTGGCATCAGGCCGGAACGTGAGGGCAGCTTTCTCGCAGCGGTGCTTGCAGCAGTCATTGTTCCTGCATGGGGCCGCGAGACACAGAGACCCAGGGACCTATGAGGGCAGCGCTGATGGGCAACCATTGCTGTTTACTCTGCCCTGGTTATTCCCTGAAACCCCGTCCCACCCAATTTACAATCCCACCCAAGCTGTGCACAGAGGCTTTTGCATACGAATGGCCTGGCCTTTCTCCAGCTAAAAACCTGTCAAACTGCAGCTGGGTCAGAGAACCCTAGAGCTTCCTCTGATAGAATGATAATGATAATTCCTACTACCTTGTTGAATTATTGTGAAAATTAAATGAGATAATTTAAAGAAGGCCCAAGGCTCGACAGGAGCCTGCATTGCTTCACAGCTGGGCCTCATTTGGGCACTCCAAACCCCAAACAAAGAGGAGGAATCTGCACATCTCTCTATAGCTCCTGGTGGATGGCCTCAGGCAGTGGCTGACTTTGCACCTCCTTGGAGATCCAAGAGCCAGTGCACCCAGTGGTCAGAGTGAGACCATCCAGATTACAACCCTTCACATCCATAAGAGACACACTCAGGGGGCAGACTCAGTGAGTGCAAAAGCCCCACTGAAGCAAGTGCTGCCCCATAAGGGTGTCTCCAGCACAGAAGTTCTTCCATTGTAGACACAGCTGGTCCTCACAGCCAATTGGCCTGGAGATCAATTCCTCTCAGTGATACCAACAGCAATCAAGATTTAATTACAGCCCTAACCAGTTTGGCTCAGTGGATAAAGCATTGGCCTGCAGACTGGAAGGTCCCAGGTTCGATTCCGGTCAAGGGCATGTACCTTGGTTGTGGTCACATCACCAATGGGAGGTGTGCAGGAGACAGCTGATCGATTCTGGTCAAGGGCATTTGCCTTGGTTGCAGGCACAACCCCAGTAGGGAGTGTGCAGGAGTCAACTGGTAGATGTTTCTAACTCTCTATTCCTCTCTGTAAAAGGCAAATAAAATATATTTTAAAAAAAGAGACTTAATTACAACAAGACTGTGCACACAGCCCACAAAGAGGTGCATCAAGAGTGTCCACTTCAGGTAATTGGGGAGGCTGAGCCACTGGGCCCTATAGGACACCTAGAACACAAAGCCACTCTATCAACACAGGGAAGCAGCCAAAATGTGGAGACAAAGAAACAGGTCACAAATGAAAGAAATGTAGAAAAGCAAACTACTGGATAAAGAATTCAAAACAAAGGTTAATCAAGAATCTTCTAGAAACCTCCAAGAAATATAGTGAGACCTTCAAGGATATGAAATGGGATCAATTAGAAATTAAGCATACACTGACTGAAATAAAGAATAATATATAGAAATCCAACAGCAGACTAGAGGATCCCAAGAATCAAGTCAAAGACTTGAAATATGAAGAAGCAAAAAACACCGAACCGGAAAAGCAAAATGAAAAAAGAACCCAAAAATACCAAGATAGTATAAGGAGCCTCTGGGACAACTTCAAGCGTACCAACATCCGAATTATAAGGGTGCCAGAAGATGAGAGAGAGTCGCCAGCAACAAAGGCTCATGAGGCTGAGCACCCAGGGAGGGAATGTGAGTCCAGGATTCTACCCGCTCCAGGTCTTCTGCCTCCCATCCTCCCCTACGCCAATGTCTCAGAAACAAGCACTTTTAACTAGAGAAAAACTGGCAAGGGCAAACTAATATAATAGAATCAGGGGCATAGAAAGAGGGTGGACTGACAATTCTCGGGGGGAAAGGGTGTGGGGGTGTGGGAAGAGACTGGACAAAAATTGTACATCTATGGATAAGGAACAGTGGGGGGCGGGGGTAAGGGCAGAGGGTGGAGTGGGAAACAGGTAGAGGGAAGTTATGGGGGGAGGAAGAGGAACAACTGTAAGAATAAAGTAAACAATAAAGATTTATTTAAAAATAAAATAAAATGGTAACAGGAAGTGAGTATTAAAATTATTGGGGTGATTGCTTGGTAGGGTATATAAATGCTAGTCACTCTTTTATACACCTGAATCTAATATAATATTTTATGTCAACTGTAACTTAAAAACTAAAAAGTTACAATTAAATAAAATGGTAGCAGGAAGTTTCAGCCTCTATGCAATCCAACATCTCAAACAGGATTTTTCTAAAATCAGCTTTAAAAAAATTCTGGATGCATTATTTTAAAAAATACTTTATTTGTTGTATCATAATAGCTCATTTTATATTGAAATCTACATTTTTGCTACAACTAGTGATGATAATTAAAATCACTAGATACTTACTGTATGATAGTATAGGTAAAGGTATGGTAGATGGTGGGAAATCATACTATTCTTGCTATCAATATAGCTCATGTGCCTCATTAAACTAAAACATGCATTTTTCTGAATTGTGAAGTGTTTATATTAAGGTGATTTCTAACAAGAATGTATTCCTTTTAGGAATAAAATAGATTGCACTGAGTATTTACGATGAGTCAACTTAATTCAAATAGAATTCCTTCTAAGTGAAATACTTACTATTTCTCCTCGAAATGAATTTAATTACCAGTGTTGCCATTTTTATTTTATGAATACTGCACATGAAAAGATAAGGTTTCAAAAACATTAAAAAATTCTAAGTCCAAAATTGAAATGTTATTTGGACGCAGCCTGGAGAACACATGTCCCCCGCATGCAGGAGCGATAGAATGACTACAGTTGTTGTTTACACTGTGGCAGTGTTTTGGGAGGAAACTTTAGGGTGGGAAACAGGAAGTCATTTTCTTTAAGAAAAATGCAATTTTATTCTGATGGTTTTCAAACCCAGTCTTTCTTCAAAGGAAGAACATTCTACTTTTAAATACAGTTCATAACTGTTCCTCCAAAAAATGCAAAAATGGTGTGAAGCAGAAAAGGATTATTTCTACTTAGACTGTATTATTTTCTTATGCACCTAAATGTGAAAGACAATAAAAGAACTATTCGGAGCAGTCATTTAAAAAGCACAGGGAGTCAGCAAACAATGATGAAAAATAATAGCTAAAGGCAATTTTATTTTCTCAGAATCAGGGTCTCATTAGACGCTGTCTAAGTTTAATACGTTCAGTAAGTTGAAAAATAACTTTTCTGTTACCTTAGTATATAGCAAATATATTTTATAGACTCACTGAATACCAAAAGGCAGAGAATCTCCTAGGAAAAATAGACAAAATCTTAGGGAATGACAATTGTCTATTTTTCTGTACAATGATTTCAAGCTTTGGAAATGAAAAGTATTAGGCCACCCTTCTTTAATTACTTTGAGTTGTACAAAATACGTGGACTGCCTATTATAGCTTTTGGTGGCATTATCTAAATTACTTTTTCAAGCTTGGAGACTGAAACAAAAGAAGACAGACAAAATATAGCTTCACAAAACAAACAAAACAGACATTGCAGATAATATCAAATGGCCCAGGTAAGGTATAGCCCCTTCTCTTTTAACTCATCTTCAAAGATTCTGAGTGCCCTTAATCCAATGAGCTGTACCATTAAATAGAAGGGAGAGAGCTCCCCAAAAATAAAAAATAAAAAAGGTTTTGTTTTATTTTTCAATGTATCCACATTGCCTTGCAAAAGTCAAGTTGCAAGAGTCAATTAATAATTGATGTCTTTCGTTTGTGGAAATAATTTTTAACTGAGTTGGCCCATCTTATAGGAAATGGGGACTTGCCTTCTCTTCCCAATTTCTTCTTTCACATACGAGAGAGAGAGAGAGAGAGAGAGAGAGAGAGAGAGAGAGAGAGAGACTCCAAGAAGTCAGCAATAATCTTACTTTGTTTTTGCTCTCTTCCTTTAATATAGAAACTACGTTTCCATTTGTCCTCACATGCAACTTTCTATAATTTTCTAAGGGTGCATCCAGAGGAAAGTCGAGGGGAAAGAGACTTTGTTTGAGGAGCCTGTTTGCGCTTTAAATTACCCCTGACCATGACATTTATCCTTGCCAGGAATTCAGTTGGGCAATATGACTAGTGTGACAGTGTAAACGTATGCAAGCCTATATAATTAGTGATGATGGTGGAAAGAGAAGTGAGCATAATATTGGATGGGAAAGAGAAAAAGCACGATCCCTTCTAGTCCCCAATATTCTGCGTTTCCAATTATAAGAATTTGAAGCTGAGTGCCACAATACATACATACATACATACATATATACATACATACATAGAGCGGTGAGCCTTGTCTAGAATTATAACACTGATGTCAAATGCTCTGAACTCTGCCACTCATCTCCTGAGCGAGCCATTGTGTACTCATGTACAATGTAAACGGGTAGCTACTTCAACTGCAAGAATCAGGCCCAGGAGGGATTAATAAGAGTTACAGGACCACTTCTAGCAAGTCAGCTTATTTACACAGCAGCGAACATGCCAGACAAGGCCAGTTTTGCTTTCATGAACTTTAGATTCTAAGTTCCTTCACGAGAGTAGTAGGGGACATCAGCATATTTCAAGCCTAAATGATGAGTTGGAAGTATATTCCAAATATGTATTTTCTTAATGGGAGAGGCAGATCAATATTTAAATAGCCTTCTTTTGGTATCTTTTAATACTGTTTATTGGGTATTTATAATATTTGCTTAGTCTTATGTGATTCTAATGTTAAATTCTTAAAGGAGTTTAAAGAGAAAGCAAAGAGAATTACACATTAAGTAAGAGTTGGAAATTAATCAAATCCTAGTTCCAAGTATTATTTGACCTCCTTATTGCTAAAACTTGTTCTAATATTTTATATACTCATCATTGTAATAGAACTCCTGGTGGAAAAGGGGAGGGATAATGGCTAGGCAACTACCAGGTATTAGGTATGTAAAACATAGTAAACAGAATTTGTGAGGACATGGAGATTAAATGGGATGAGTGTGGTGCAATGATAATATGTCTAAGTAACAGAAATTTTCATTCTTCTTGTGTACACTTTATCCTTCAGGCTACACAGAGTCATACATAAATTAATCCTAAGATAATCAATTTATGCATGAAATTGTATAGGCAACTGTTTAAAAAACATAACTAATAAAGTTTATAAAAATCCCACCTGTTGTAATCAATAAATTTATTTATTCTAAAAATATTTTAATGTTTTTATGTCCTCTTTTTTTTGTTGTTGTTAATCCTCACTTGAGGATATTTTTTCCATTGGCTTTTAGAGAGAGTGGAAGGAAGGGAGGAATGGGCAGAGAGAGAACGAGAGAGAGAGAGAGAGAGAGACATCGAAGTGTCTCACATTGATTGGTTTCCTCTCACATGCACCCCAAACTGGGGTCAGGGGTCAAATGGGCGACCCAGGTACATGCCCTTGACTGGGAATCAAACCCGAGACCACTTGGTGCATGGGCCTGTGCTCTAACCACTGAGCTACTGGCCAGGACTATAGCCTCTCTTTTAAAGAGCAGTTTCAGTTTTACAAAATCTTGTGCAAAAACACCAGAGTTGCCAATGCTAGTTCGCCTCTCCTTCCCCAAACCCAGTTTCTCCATTGTTATTAATATATTGTAATAGTGGAATACATTCATAACAATTGAACCAATATTGATATATTATTATTAACTGAAGTGGTTTATTAACTAAACCATTAACATGGTTTATATTTAGTTCCACTCTTTGAATTACAAATTTGTATGGGTTTTGACAAATGTGTAATGTTATGGTCTACCTTTATAGTATAATATGGAATAGTTTCACTGCTCTAAAAACTCCCTTTGCTTCTCATATTTATACCAACTCCCTTTTTCTGAACTCCTGAAAGCCAGTGCATCTCAATGTATCTATAGTTGCCTTTTCCAGAATGCCATATAGTTGGAATCATACAGTATATTACTTTCCAGACTGGCTTCTTTTTCTGGCTTCTTTTACCTACATGGTGCCCTAGCCAGTTTGGCTCAGTGGATAGAGCGTTGGCCTGTGGACTCAGGGTTCCTGGGTTCGATTCCAGTCAAGGGCACATGCCCAGGTTGCAGGCTCAATCCCCAGTGGGGTGCGTGCAGGAGGCAGCCAGTCAATGATTCTCTCTCATCACTGATGTTTTTATAGCTCTCTCCCTCTCCCTTCCTGTCTGAAATCAATAAAAATTTAGTAAAAAAAAAAAAAAACCTACATGGTTTTTGGGGTTTTTTGAAGCTTTACAGTTCATTTCTTCCAAGGTTTTCCAATTATGAATAAAGTTGCTATAAACATTTATCTGTAAAAAGAAATATTTATACCCTAGTTGGTGGGAAAAGGAGGGTCAGAATGGGGGGAGAGATTAAGGTCTGCTAACGGTAGGTGAAGTCTCGGTCTAGGGGACTCAGCCCAGGTTAAAATCGGAGCATGCAGACTGCCCCTAAGCCACAGTCTAAAGACAAGCCTGAGGCTGTCAGACAGGAAGGTGAAGGGATGGGGTAATAATAAGAGCAGCCAGCATGCCGGAGCAGCACAGGGCGGGCAGTTTTGAGCCAATGGAGTATGGAAGCATTTTTATTCCATTTATATCAACCACTGGCCAGTGATCCCACTCCGATATGTGCAACAGAACCCAGGATTGACACCTGGCTCCTGGACCTCGGATGTGACACACTCAGCTGGCGAGGCCAATGAGGGTTTGCTCTAATGTGAGGAGCCCAGACCATCCTTGGCATGAACACACTTGGTCGGATTCCTCGTTGCTGCTAATTCAGTCAAGGGACATTCATTGGTATTAGTGAAGTCTCGACCTTCCAAAATAAATACCATTCTATGCATGCATCTGTCTAGTTGGGTCTCACTAAGCTTTTTCAATTTTGAAATGAAAGTTTTGCTCTTACTAGATGGGGCAGCATCAGAGGCAGGAGTTTTGTGGCGTAAGGTGGAATTTAGAAATAAAATTTAAATATCATTATGTGGTTGCTTCTGCAGAGATATTTTTTTCTGAGCCAACCCACATTCTAGAATACTCATATTAACCACCACAAATTTAAATATGTCTATATGTGGTTTATAGCATTAAATTTCTGCTGACAGATAATAAAATATCTTGAGGGTTTTTTTCTTGTTATCCTTTCAGTCTTTAGTTAGGGCCCTTATTGAATTTTTTATTATTTCTCTACAGGATCTAGAAGTTAATAATGATAGTGTCATAGGTCAAACAATGTGCTAGAAAGAATAATGATAGGTAATAAATGATTAGATACATAGATGATAGATAAATGGATTTTTAAATAAAGATGAATGATAGATAGATGATAGATAGATAGATAGATAGATAGATAGATAGATAGATAGATGATAATAGGAAGATATGGGAGTACATTTAGTTATACACATCTGATTTCTTTAATTCTGGTCAGATTCCGTGAAACATGTAAGTCAAAAATCTGTGTCAATGGGCCAAAATCAAGGTATCAG
>NW_006288121.1:901147-905908 GCF_000327345.1 Myotis davidii | reverse complement strand
ACCAGATAATCCAGGATACTTTTTCCATCTCAAGATGTTTAACTTAAATCACATCTGCAAAGACCCTTTTCCATATACAATAACATTTCTAGGTTCCAGATATTAGTAAGAGACATTATATTAGTGGGAGACATTATTCTGCTTATTATATTCACACTAGAGGCCCAGTACATGAAATTCATGCACAGGGAGGGGGGCGTTCCCTCAGCCCAGCCTGCGTCCTCTCCCAATCCGGGACTCCTTGGGTAGGGACTCTAGGCCTGGCTGGCAATCAGGGCCTATCAGAGCTTTCCTTTCCCAGGCTGTCAGCAGCTGGCCCCACCCCGCCACTGCCACTGCTTGCCATCTGTGCAGCGTAGCCGCCCTCCCCTGCCACCAGTCGCCTCCCTCTATGGGCAACAGGCATGGAGTGCAATCGCTTGGCTGGCCTGAGCTTCCCTCTGTAGGGAGATCACTGACCGGCCCGCACACTCGCCACAGAGTCGCTGGCTGATGGCCTGGGCCTCCCTCTTTGAGGCGAACAATCACAGGACTCTGTGATTGATTGCCCAGCAAAGGGAGGTCCCACTCACCCGGCGGGGAGCTCCATGTTGCAGAGACCCTCCCCCCCAATCAATCACCCCATTGGCCAGTTGTCTGGGCCTCCTTCTGCGGGGCAATCGTAGGACAATGGCGAGGCCTCGTGACCAATCACATCACACCCACCTTGGCTAGCCTGGTGCTAGTACATGTCATAACATAGTCATCCAGACGGTCGTCTGCTGTTCGGTCGTTCAATTTGCATATTATGCTTTTATTATTATACATTGCATGATCTTTCAAAATTATATTCAACCCCTCCCATTAACACAAGAGCCCATATCCCATAATTAGAGATAAGAATAATATTGAGAGAAGTGGGATGAGTAACCTCTGCTCCAATTTCTCAGATGTTTGCCCTCAGAAGACCCATCTAAAGATTTTATCTTTTTCAGATAGACTCTTGGTTTCTTGCAACACACAGCTACCTCTTCTAAAACACACAATTCTGGATTCTAGGCACTCTGTCATCTTCAGGCATCACTGAGTTCATATGTATCTTTAAGATCACTCAGATCAAATTGGTTAAAGGTGAAGATCTTACTCCCAAATAATTCTAACTATCGGACCAATGATTACCAAAGAATTCACTGTGGATTGTTTTTGTCCTAAAATATTAATAGATGTTAATGGAGTAAATTATGCCAACTGAGCAATCAGTTTAGAGGATCCTGATTTTAAAAATATTAAACACCCATTTTACCGTGGCCCTACAGAGAAGCTTCAATAAATTAACACATGTTGAAATTCTCCTAGAAGGGGTGGGTGTGTGTAGCATTTTCCAGTTATGTCACCCTTTTTTGAGGGATTAACTAGAGGGGACAGTGAGGATGTATAGATAATAGATTGAGACACACTAATCTAGACTGTGCAGACATTACAAAGTAAACACAGAATGGTTGCAGCTATAAAGAAAGGCAAGGTATCAGACAGCTGTAAGCATTCTTTCCTGGGAGCTTTAGAGAAAGAGAATAGTCTACTACAAGTTTGAAATAGTGCTTGAATTTAGTCCTCCATGTCTTTTAGCTAGATATGCTCTATGTATCTACCCAGTGTTGTTTAAGATACCTATTTTAACTTGGCATGTGAAGTATTGCCCCTCTCTAATGATGAGTAAACAAATGCTACTAATTACAAAAATTTGCATATGGTATATCAATATGTAGGACCAGGTAATATCTGAAAGAGTATTTTCTGAGTGATCTTTAGGGTACCATGAGAATGTTTACTTTCTGGAGCCAGAGACAAGAAAATAGTGTTCAGTGGTTTTCTGTACCTGGAAGCACAATTCTTCCCAGGATGTTCCTGCCCACCCTGATCACAGGAGTAGGAAACAAAGGAAGTCCTAAACAGATGGGACTGTATCAACATAAATAGTTTTTGCATAGCAAAGGAAACCATCAAAACAAAAAGAACCTACTGAAGGAAGGAGATAGATGCATCTAAGAAGGGGTTAATATACAAAATTTATAAAGAACTCATCCTACTACTCAACACCAGAAAAAACACACAAACAATTTGAAAAATGGGCAAAAGACCTGAATAGACACTTCTCCAAAGAGGACATACAAATGGCCCAGAGACATATGAAAAGATGCTCAACATTACTAATGTCAGAGATATGCAGATGCAGATTAAAACCACAATGAGATAACATCTCACACCTGCCAGTAAATCCACAAATAACAAGGGTTGGCTAGGATGTGGAAGAAAGGGAACTCCTGTGCACTGTTGGTGGGAACACAGATTGGTGCAGTCACTGTAGAAAACAGTATGGAGTTACCTCAAAATATTCAAAACGGAATTGCTGCTCTGACCAGTGTGGTTCAGTTGGTTGGAGCATAATCCTGTACACCAAAAGGTCGCAGGTTCGATTCTCAGTCAGGGCACATACCCAGGGTGCGGGGTTGATCCCTGGTCAGGGTGCATATGGGAGGCAACCAAAATTGAAGGAAGGGAGGTTGGGGGACCCAATGAAAAGGTAAAGGGATTAAGTAGTACAAATCGGTAGTTACAAAATAGTCATAGGGATGTGAAATACAGCAGAGGGAATATAATCACTAATATTGTGATAACTATGTATGGTGCAATATGAGGTACTGGAAATATGAGGGGGGAAACTTTTGTAAAGTATATGATTGTCTAACCACTATGTTGTATACCTGAAACCAATACAAAATAATATGGAAAGTAAACTGCAGTTAAAAGTAAAAATAAAAATAATTTTTAAAGAAACACCAAAGGAAGACCAATGAGCAGCCTTTTTGTGATGCCCCTAGAGGTAAGTGAAAAGGTCTTTCTGACTATAAGATTATGTTACTAATCAATATAGACAATAACAAAAATAAACATGGGACATTACAAAGATTACAAAAATCTTTTTTAAAATATATTTGTATTGATTTCAGAGAGGAAGGGAGAAGGAGAGAGAGAGAAACATTAATGATGAGAGAGAATCATTGGTGGGCTGCCTCCTGCACACCCCACACTGGGCATAGATCCTGCAACCTGGGCATGTGCCCTGACCCGGGAATCAAATTGTGACCTCCTGATTCACAGGTTGACACTCCCCCACTGAGCCACACCGGCCAGGCTACAAAATTTTTTATATAATGGTTGTTTGAATTCCCTGTAGAAAAATAAATCCAAGAGAGTCATTCAAAGAGACATTAATTAATCCCCGGAGTACTCAAAACCATGGCCTTTGTAACAAAGTGTTATTCCCTGGAATCTGAGTGGATCTGACCAGTGAAAACCTCCAAAAAAGCCCTCAGGTGCATAGGGGGGAAACAACAAGGGAAACATGTTATTTTTACTCTATCCACATATTTCAAAAGAAAACAACCAAATAGCAAGGGTGAAATGAGGAGAATCAACGTGTAACAAACAGGGCCAGCTACATAATTTGCAAGACACGGTGCAAAATGAAAAAGGAGACCTCTTGTTCACAGAGCTGGCAAGAAGCTTTCGCCATCTGTCCCTTTAATGCCGCCCTCTCTTAGGAAAGTAAAGACCTCAAAGCCCTGACCCACAGCTGGGCGCAAGAGGTTCATGCCCAATCCTAACCTTCCACACACACCCAGATCCCAGGCCCCGCTGGGGATGGTGGCAAAAAAGGGGGGGGTGGGAGCTGGTGACTGAGCTTAGGTCCTGGGACACATGGAGGTGGCGAAAGGCAGGAATCCCCCACCCGAACCCAGGCTCCAAGGCCCTGGCACAGATTCCACTGTCCCATCAGACTGGAATTATACAGCACACATGCAAAGATTAAATTATTAAGAATTTCAAGAAAGCAACTGCAGAGCATTAAACCCCCAGAGCCTGCACTGGTCACACACCTAGGAAGCTGGTTCTGGTCACAGCGGCGGTCCAAGCCCAGGACATGATTAGATCGTGATGAATGAGAGCTGGCTGAGCCCATGGAAATGGCTATTCAGGCACATTGAATCCTGCTTTCCATATCTTTCTCTGCTCTGGTGAGCTGCCAAGGAAAATTAATGAGGTTTAACCAAATCTGCGATGAAAGTGAGACTTTCTGGGAAGTGCTTCGAGTTGCTTCATTTTTTTTTCTTATTATTGGTGACATTTAATTAACAGTGTTGCTGTTACTGAATGACTAGAAAAATGTTTAGGAAGTAAATCTTTTTACCTCTCCTGCCGGTTACTCAAGCCACTCATTTTTCCTATCACTGTAGTGCCAAACAGATCCACAAATTTTAATCTAAGGTTTATTGAATTTAATTCCCCCACTAGTTGAAAGTTAGCTAATACAAAGGGTGTACAATTATGTATTTAGTAAATGATGGAATCAGAACAATTTTCTCTGCTTATTTTGTACATCTGTTGGAGGTATCTAGCAAAACCCTTATATATTGCTGGATATTTTTTTTCATCTGTTTGGTAAAAATTCACAATAAAAGGATTGAGACACAAAAATTTCAAAGAGGGCAGTTAGGGTGTTTTTTTTTTTTTTTACTGTATCTTCTCTTCTCTTTGCCAAACTCAGAGAATCTAGAAGCCATGACATAAATCAATAAGTCCCAACGCTAGAGGGGACTTAGAGAGAAGGGCTGCTAAAGTGAATAGCAATGTTTCATTACAACTTCCTCAAGTTCTTTCAGAATTATTAAATGCTTTCTAAGCTTCTGACAAGGGAATAATATAGCACCAAATGAAGTCTTA
>NW_006288121.1:883304-900220 GCF_000327345.1 Myotis davidii | reverse complement strand
TAAGGCAGTTCCTTTATAATTTTTTGAGGTAACCCCATACTGCTTTCCACAGTGGCTGCACAAATCTACACTCCCACCAACAGTGGACAAGCGTTCCCTTCTCTCCAAATCCTCAACATCACTGTTTGTTGATTTATTGATGATAGCCCTTCTGACAAGTGTGAAGTGATATGGCATTGTGGTATGCATTTCTCTGAGGATTCGTGATGTTGAGCATCTTTTTATATGCCTATTGCCCATCTGTATGTGCACTTTGGAGAAGTGTCTATTCGGATCCTTTGCCCATTTGTTAAACTGGGTTGTTTGTTTTTGGTGTGGAGTTTTACAAGCTCTTTATAATTTTTAATATTAATCCTTTATCAGACGTATGTGAGAAAATGTTCTCCCATTTAATGGGTTGTCTTTTCATTTTGTTGATGATTTCCTTTCCTGTGCAAAAACTTTTAAATTTGATATAGTCCATTTTTTTATTTTTTTGTTTCCCTTGCCTGAGGAGATATATATATATATTGCTATGAGAAATGACCAAGATTTTTCTGCCTATCTTTTTTCTTCTAGGATTATTATGTTTTCCAGTCTAACATTTAAGTCTTTAATCCATATTTAATTTATTCTTGTGTATGGTGTAAGAAAGATGCCTAGTTTTATTTTTTGTATGTATCTGTCCAATATTCCCAACACAATTTATTGAATACACTATCATTACCCAATTGTATGTTGTTGCCTCCTTTGTCAAATATTAATTGACTGTAAAGGTATGGGTCTATTTCTGGGCTCTCCATTCTGTTCCATCAATCTATATGTCTGCTTTTAATGCAGTACCATGCTGTTTGATTTACTATGACTTGATATCAAGTAGTGTGATTCTTCCAACTTTGTTCTTTCTCAAAATTTCTGTTGCTATTCGGGGTCTTTTGAGGTTCCATATAACTTTTTTGAAATATTTGTTCTAGGTCTGTGAAATAAGCCATTGGTATCTTGATAGGAATTGCATTGAACTTACAGATTGCTTTGGGTAGTATGGACATTATAATGATGTTACTAGCAATGCCTCCTATCCGTGAACATGATATATGCTTACACTTATTTGCATCTTCTTAAATTTCTTCCCTCAAAGTCTTATAATTTTCTGAGTACAGATCTTTTACATCCTTAATTAAATTTATTCCTAGACATTTTGTTCTTTTTGAAGCAATTGTGAATGGAATTGGTTCTTTAGTTTCCCTTTCTGATAGTTCATTATTGGCATATTAAAATGCAACTAATTTCTGGATATTTATTTTGCATCCTACTACTTTACTGAATTCACTTTTCAGTTCTAATAGGTTTTTGGTGGAATCTTTAGGTTTCTCTTTATACAGTCATATCTGCAAATAATGACAGTTTTACCTCTTCCTTTCCAATTTGGATGCCTTTTATTTTGTCTTCTCCTCTGAATGCTATTGCGGTACTATATCAAATAAGATGATATAGTGAGCACTGGCTGGTTTGGCTCAATAGATAGAACTCCGGCCTGCAGACCAAAGGGTCCCTAGTTCAATTCCGAACAAGGGCACACACTAGGGCCAGGGGGATGAAGGGGGGCGGGGGATGTGCAGGAAGCAACCAATCAATGTGTTTCTCACATTGATGTTTCTCTCTCTGTCTTTTCCTCTCTCTTACACTCTCTCTAAAAGATCAATGGGAAAATATCCTCAGGTGAGGATTACCAACAACAACAAAAAAAGAGTGGTGAAACTGGACATCCCTGTTTTGTTCCTGATTTTAAGGGAAATGCTTGTCGTTTTTGCCCATTGAGTATGATGTTGCCTGTGCATTGGTCATATATGGCCTTTATTATACTGAGGTATGTTCCCTCTGTTCCCACTTTTCTGAGAGTTTTTATCGTAAATGGATGCTGACGCCACATGGAAGAAAGTGCTGCATCTAAGAAAGATGCTGTCTGTGGTTTGGAGAACGGCTCAGTACAGAGATCTTGGCACCTGACCCTTCGGCTCCCTCCCCATAACCACAAACCTCAGATTCTCCTCACATGACTCTATTCACCCTACCCTCCTTCTGCTGGGGTTCTGAGTGAGTAGCTACAAATGAAATTTTGTGCATTGGCTCTTTAAGAGGGTGCCTGTTACTTTACTGGATATTATGTAGGCGCCTCTTTCTGGCTCTGGTTCTCTGGGCTGGAAAGCTCAGCTTGGGGTTCAGATCCCATGCTCCTCAGAGGGAACCCCTGCAGCTGAGATATCCCCCCAGAACCTCAGTCGCTGCCCATGGGAACTGAGCCAGTCCTTCCCGTGTCTCCGCCCTCCTTACCAGTCTTGATGTGGCTTCTTCTGAAAATTCTTGATTATAACATTTCTCTCCAGCTAGTCTTCAGTTGGTTAGTCAAGATGATTGTTCTACAGTTTAGTTGTAATTCCACTTAGGTCCTGGGAAAAGGTGAGTGTAACATCTACCTAATTCACTGCTGTCTTGGATCTGTGACCTGGCCTGATTGCTTAATTCTTAGTACCAGAAATCTTTGGAGACATTTCTAGGCACCCAATTTTTTTAAAGTCATTTTGTAGAAAAAGGGTAGATAATTACTATTTTTTTAAATCAATCAAAATTATACCTATGGTTTTTGTCAGATCAACAATGTATATTTCTTGGTATGCTGCAGAATTTTATTAATTAGTCTGTGTGCCATGAGATGGGAAAGGTTGAAAATCGCTAATATAGATGAATCTTGAGAACATTATTCCTAGTGATGGAAGCCAGTCACACAAAAAAACACATACTATATTATTTCAATCATATGAAAGTCCAAAATATATATATCTACAGAGACAGAAAGTAGATTAGTGGTTTCTTATGGCTGAAAGATAAACGATAAAGGAGAGAGGTAAAAGCTAGAATGTAGAGGGTTTACTTTCAAGGTGATTAAAATGCTTTAAAATTGACTGTGGTGATGGGTGCACATACCTGTAAATATACTCAAAACCATTGAATTTTACACTTTTAATGTCTGAACTGTATTGAGTCATATAGCTCAATAAAGCTGTTAAACTTTTTAATTAAGAAACTAAGATAATTTATTTTCTATGAAGTCAGTCAACTTTCTGCACAACTTCAGCAAATGTATAAAATTTTTTAAAACTATATTTTCATTAATTTCAAAGAGGAAGGGAGAGGGAGAGAGAGATAGAAACATCAATGATGAGAGAAAATCATTGATTGGCTGCCTCCTGCACGCCCCCTACTGGGGATCTAGCCAGTAACCTGGGCACATGCCCTTGACCGGAATCTAACCGGGGACCCGACACTCCATCTACTGAGCAAAACCAGCTAGGGTAAAAATTTTTAAATACTAATTTCATCCCAGCTTTATAGTAGTCCCTCCTTATCTATGGTGTTGTTTTCTACAGTTTCAGTTATCCACAGTCAATCAAGATCTGAAATATTAAATGGAAAAATTACAGAAATAAATAATTCATACATTTTAAATTGTGCACTTTTCTGAGTAGTGTGATGAAAATTCATGCTGCCCCTCTCCATCCTGCCCAGGACATTAATCATTCCTTTGTCCAGCTTCTCCACACTGTATATACTCCCCACCTGTTAGTCACTGTGTCAGCATCACAGTGCTTATATTCAGATCATTCTCATTTTACTTAATAACTAGAGTACAAAATGAACGAAATTTGTGCGTGGGTAGGGTCCCTAGGCCTGGCCAGTGATCAGGGCTAATCTGTGGGTGACTGGCGGGGTGATCAGGGCCCCCCCTGGTACCTGCCTTGGCTAGCCTGGGGCCTACAGGCTGGGGGAAGCTCCTGCATTGAGCATCTGCCCCCTGGTAGTCAGTGCACATCATAGCGACTGGTTGTTCCACCGGTCGTTCTGCTGCTTGGTCGATTTGCATATTAGGTTTTTATTATGTAGGATGGCCTCAAAGTGCAAGAATAGTGACACTAGCAATTCAGATATGCCAAAAAGGACCCAAAAAGTGCTTCCTTTAAGTGAAAAGATGAGTAGGCAACAAGATATTTTGAGAGATAAACTTTTATTACAGTGTATTATTATAATTGTTTCATTTTACTATTAGTTACTAGAGGCCTGGTGCACAGATTCATGCACCGGTGTGGTCCCTCGGTCTGATCTGTGGGGATCAGGCCAAAACCAGCTCTCCAACATCCCCTGAGGGGTCCTGGATTGCAAGAGGGCACAGGCCAGGCCGAGAGACCCCACTGGTGCACTATCAGAGCCAGGGGAGGACCACGAGAGGGCTCCAGGGTGTGTCCAGCCCACCTCGCCAGTCCTGATCAATCGAACCCAGCAGCAAGCTAACCTACCAGTTGGAGCATCTGCCTCCTGGTGGTCAGTGTACATCATAGGTACTGGTCGAACAGTTGAACAGTCAGACACTTCCCATATTAGGCTTTTATTATATAGGATTGTTGTTAGTTTGTTACTGTGCCTAATATATATATATATATATGCATAATATATCTATGCATAGAAAAAAACATAGTGTATACAGGGTTTTGCACTGTTGGCAGTTTCAGGCATATTGGGACTTGGAATATATCACCTACAGATAAAGGAGGACTACTGTATTTTCTACTTTCTTGCCCTTATCTTTTTATCACTCCTACCATCAATCAGTTTACTTTTGTTTTAAAAGATTTGTGAAAAGTTAAACATAACTTTCAAGTTAAGCTATAGTATATATAACTTAATTGGAAAGCAAATTGACACAATTCAGCTTAATTTCTTAGAAAAAAATTGTATAACAATATTTTTGTCCAAAATGTAAACATCTGCACTACCATAGTTCAGTTCTTGAAAATCAGATCTCCCTTCTTGAATTTCAGCACAAGACAAGAAAAGAAGGCTAACAACTTCACAGCTCTAACCACGAATAAAACATTTATTCTCACATTTTCCTTAGTTTGCCAATTTCAGCCTTGTGTAATTTCATAAAACCATGATATAGAGAGACTTACAAAAGAATGTAGTGGATCTAATTATCAAGATAGAAGGTGTCTTTATAATTTTGATTTTCACTCTCTTATAGTAAAGCTTTTCATACTCATGACGTGTGTGGAAAATGTTAACACTATTGAAAATCTGGTTCACATACTCCCTCTGCTGGTTTATAGCTGTCTTCTTCCAGCAAGGACGTGCAAGTTCCGCATCTCTCACTCCTACATGTGGTTCCTTTACACACCAGATTTTCTATGTTATGCTTCCTTATAAAGAACCAGGTTACCTCAGCAAGCTATGAAGTGAAAAATTCTTAAAACTATGGGTTTTATTAAACTTATTATATGCAAAACCTTTCTTCTTGCCAAGTTCTAATTATTCTGCAAAATTTGATAGCACTGTCATGTTTTTACCTTCTCTTTCATCTCCTACAAATTAATATGACGAAAATACTATTTTTTATTTATAATAGCCAACTGTTAAAGCTCTTATTACAATTTGTCTGCTTCTAAGATACTAGATAAATTCTGGTATCATAGGATATCTCCGAAAATATTTGGAGCATCTATAATAATAAAAGCACAATATGCTAATTAGACCAGACAGTCAAATGACCTTCCAGACATCATTCTAGATGTCCTTCTGGACGAAGCCATGGTGACAAGGGCCAAGGCAGAGGTGTTTAGGGGTGATCAGGCAGGCAGGCGAGCAGTTAGGGGTGGTCAGGCAGGCAGGCAAGTGGTTAGGGGCAATCAGGCAGGCAGAGGGGTCAGGGGCAATCAGGCAGTCAGGCAGAGGGGTTAGGAGCCAGCAGTGGTTAGGAGCCAGCGGTCCTGGGTTGCAAAAGGAATGTCTGACCGCCAGTTTAGGCCCTATGTGGGAAAAAGGCTTAAACTGGCAGTTGGACATCCCCCGAGGGGTCCCAGATTGCTAGAGGGTGCAGGTCGGGCTGAGAGACCCCTCTGCATGCCTGCCTGATCGCCCCTAACCACTTTCCTACCTGTCTGATCACAGCTAACTGCTCGTCTGCCTGCCTGATTGCCCCTAACTGCTCACCTGCCTGCCTGATTGCCCCGGGCCTCTATAAAATTAAAAGGCACACAGAAAATTATTCATTGCATTCCAATAACTTAAAACTTTAGTTAATTAATTAGTAATATCTTCCTTTTATAGATTTAATCTCCATTGTAATTTCATATTTACATTATTGGTTCTAATCATTCTAGTTACATTACTACCAGGAAAATTTTTCTTAGCCAGAAAATGTCCCTAAACCCAGTGTAACAATTTCACTTCTCTCCTCATAAATCAATAGTCATTTGGAAACAAACCACTTATGCTTTATTTCCTCCACTAGCCTTTAAGGAAGTTTTAAATCTATAAAGCAAAATACGAAGTTTTGCATTTGCATGTTTATGCATTGTTCTGGAGAAAGAGTTGCATCACTTTCATGAGCTTATCAAAAGTATTCATGACCTCCTCTCCAAAAAGTAAGAATTTACTTCTGTGTGTCTGCATATACTCTGCCCTGACTCAACACCTACATGAATGTGTACACCACATTGGCCCCTTTGCTCTCCGAGTCTTACACCTAGAATGGTCTCTTTTTCTACATCCTCTATGCAAATTCTGTTATTCTTGGTAAAGCACCATGCTCTGTATAAATCTTATTCCCACTGCTTCTCAATTCCTATTAGTCTTTAAGTAGCAGCACTCTAGTTAGCACTTCATTGTTCTCTAATAATTTTCCTATTATGATCAAATAACCAGTTTCTAATATTTGTGACATGCATATTTGTTTTATTTTGTCAGCTAGACTACATATATAGCTATCTTATTATTTAGCATGCCTTTTTTTATTCATTCAGGTGAACTCTCTGAGGGCAGTAAGCATGTTATTTGTATGGTCATTCCAAATGTCCAATATTGCATCTAGTGTTTAGTGTGAGATTCCCTAAATGTTTGATAAATAGAACTACAAATGGTCTAAAGGAAATAAAACATCTCATTATTCTGCTTCCTTCCATTATATAGGTATTCCAAAATATAAGCATATTTATACACTTTCTGTGAAAATATTCACAGACTAAGCTTTTCCTTATATATAAAAAAATAAAGAATAAAAAGGTGTCACTTTAGTTATGGTGTGGTATGTCCTGGAAGTTATAAGGCCCAAAGGCTTCAGTCTCTAAGGCAGATGTATAATTCACTACAAAACACTTGAAATTATACATTAAAATATGATGAATGGCAAGAAACAACCCAAAACCTTGGTTTAGTGGAGACTATATCCACATATCCCATCAGCCTGGTGGTAAGTGCTCAGGTTACCAGGTAAAAGTAATGTATTTTCACATTGTTTTCTTTTTGGCCTGCATGAAACAGTTTGCCATATCACTGAAACCTATCCTATATCACATAGATTTTAGCATTAAAAAGAACTGATAAACAGCAACAGAAATGGCAGGTGGCAAAAGATCTCAGTCTTAATTTATCAATATGAATGCATTAATGACAAATAAAATTAACTAGCTATTTTCAATCCTCAATCCAGTTGATTCTTACCATTAGAATCAACTGAAAAGCTTTCAGAAGCATACATGTACTAGAAGTCCAGTCCCAGATGTGATTACTCCGGGTGGAGTGTGGGCATTTTTTTAAGCTCCCCAGATGTGATTACTCCGGGTGGAGTGTGGGCATTTTTTTAAGCTCCCCAGATAACTCAAACGGAATGTCAGATCTGAGAAACTCTGCCCTACACCTAATTAAAATGTATCCAAACAGCATTTTATGAGATAACTTATACAATTCAGTAAACTAAATTCTGTAATATAGATTTTAGGCATGAATGAGAAAAGGAGAGGCAGGGAGGTAGGGAGGAGAAAGAAAGAGAGAAGACTAGAAGTACCACAAGGAAGAGGAAGGTACCAGAGCAGATGTGATATGGTAAAACTTCGCTTCAGCTGTCTTCAGACTAACAATTTAAAAAAATGTTTCTCTAGAATTCTACAGGTTCCCTTCAAAGGACCATTTTATTAAATTGTCTCGTAAATTCTTTCCTTTAAAGTCCCTTGAAATTTAGATGAATGGTTCATAAACAGCTGAATCATCAGATTCAATTCAGTTTCTTTTTGTCTTTGTTTTTTCTCAAAACAGATTTCTTTTCCCACCCCCAAAAGCTTCGGATTCAGTAAAAATGCATTGGGGTTCAAGAGTTTATATCACGAATGTTTCCCAGTCATGCCTCCAACAGGACTGAGAATTACTGCTCTAGATTACTCGATAATGAAGTGTTGGTGTGCCCATCTCAGGGATTCTCAAGTAGACTTTTTTCAAAATACACACATTCGGCTCAACCCAAGCGATATTCATTTGGTAGGCAGGGTTTGGGCTAAACTATTTGTATTTTTTAAAGCACCATGGTAATACTGAAGCTCCCAAAGTTGAGAACCTGCAGCAAAGCTTTATAAAATTTCAATGAGTAGTTGAATACATGAAAGAATTATTGGCTACAGATTCCTGTGGCTTTGCCTCCTTTTAGTCTTGCATTTGATTTGTAAAAGTAGTTATAGCTATTTCTCATTTCTAGTACAGAATGCCCCTGCACAACTATGGCCTCTTAACTCCTTGGAAGACTTGATGAAAACAGACACATATCAGACTTCCACAGATATTGTCCTCATGAAGCCAGGACTGCAAATGCTGGTGGATAATGTCATACTTCAATCCTGTCTTAAAGGTGTATTTCATTCTACAATGAAAGCATTGAAGGATCTCAACTCTGGAAGATGTCTTGTGGGGGGAAAGGTATGGTTTGGTCATTCCTCAAGTCCAACATCAACAAACGGGTACTTAAATAATATGCACCCTAATTATATCACCCACTTACCAAATCACAATCATGGGACTGGGGGAGGGAGGCATGGAGAGGATATTTTGGGATTGTGTATTTTTAACAAGCATTTGCAGGTGATTCTATGATTAGGCAAAATTTGGAAACACTGAACAGGGGAAAATGAAAGTCAGAAAGGGAATATAGGATAAACAACTAGGGTTTAATCCCATAGATAAGGAAACGCAGCTGATGATCACATTACTTAATGTAGATTGCAAGTCATTAAAAGCCATGCCAGAAGATGTAAAGAACAAGGAAGACAGAATTTACCACAGTGGTTGAGAAACATAGCTTTTAAAAGTAACATCACTCTTATTTCTACTCACTCCTTCCACTTCAAGAAATGATTTAGACTGTGTAACAATAAAATCACAAATACCTGGATATTGAATAAAATAAAAGCATCCATTTATAAAGATGGAAGGTAACAATTAATATTCATAAAACTCTGACTGATCAAACCTTTAACAACTGAATGCAAAGATTTGCCCTGAGCTTCCTAGTGAAGCAGGGGGTCCCTCGGGGGTGAGGACGATGGAGCCCCAACGCGCTAGGGCGTCTGCAGGCACGACTCCGGAGACTAGGTTCAGTGACGCAGACAACGCGCTAGGGCGTCTGCAGGCACGACTCCGGGAACCAGGTTCAGTGACACAGAACCGTTTTATTGAGGAACTACAGGGGTATTTATAGCATGAGGGGACCAATCAGAGGGAGACACGTTGCTACAGACGACCAATGGCTGAAAGGCTGGGGTACTGTGCACATGGCTCTAGGAGTTCGTTCAGGCGGGCGTTGCTACTTCCTTGTGTGTGAGGAAGCATGTCATGGTGGAGTGTGCTCACACCATTGCATCAGCCGCAGCGCTGAGACATACTTCCCGAGCTCTACTACATCCTAGCAGCCTAATAACAGGGGAATTTTGATATGTTGCTTACCCTTCATTTTCTGGTGAAAGAAAGTACATCAATTCATCAGGAGAAACAATTTTTTTTCTTAAATCTGAATGTTAGGAAAAATTTGTCCCAAGGGTCTTTATATAAGGAACATTGAGAATGTAATGGCCCATGAGTGCTAAAGCAGCAAAAAAATAAAGAATGTCATGTGGCTATTTTTTTTAATATATATATTTTTAATATATATTTTTTTATTGATTTCAGAGAGGAAGGGAAAGGGAGAGAGAAAGAAACATCAATGATGAGAGAAGCATCGATCGGCAGCCTCCTGCAAACCCCCCACTGGGGATCGAGCCCACAACCCGGGCACGTGCCCTGACTGGGAATCAAACCATGACCTCTGGTTCATAGTTAACACTCAACCACTGAGCCATGCAGGCCTGGCTCATGTGGCTATTTTTAATATCAAAGCCATGGTGAAAGCAAAGGACACAATGCTAATGATTTGCAAAGGTATGCAGACTTCTGGTAACTTCCTCCAATAGAAAAATGATTAGTATCACATTAATGTTCAGAAAAAGTCTTGAGAAATTAACAAGTCCATTAAGCCTGCGTTTGCCTAAATTAATAATATGTAAGAATCACACAGGAACTGGTAAAAAAAAAATACATTCATATACTGCTCCCTAGAACCTCTGAATTGGAACCAGGAATCTACATGTAGAATAAATAATTCTCAGTTGATTGTGGACCACATTTGGAGAACCACCACCTAAAGCTTCCACTTTTAAAACTTAGTTGTTGCTATTGGATTGGTTCTTATTCAAGACAGAAGAGCCTGGTGAAGGCCTGATGAGTACACAGGTGCTTCTTTGCATGATGAAATTTGAGAACATTTGTTCTAACTTTTGGACATATAAATGAAAGAGAAAGGATAAAAAGATACATTATCATAAAAAGTAAAATTCCTGATTTGAAATACAGCTAAGGGAAAGCCTGCTGGAGAACTTCTCACAAGCCAGGCCAATAGCTTAGAGAGCTGTCCCAGGTCTGTTCCAGACTCAAACAGGAAATCAGCTGAATGCTGTACCATCTGTTGTGAGTAATTAAAGTTTTCCACAACTTTTGCTCTAGGAAATTTCCTAATATGGCATCAGGTGGCATTGCAGACCTATGCTTTCAACTATAATCATCTTTCCTCTAAAATTTTTCTTAAACAACACCAGAGCGAGAAGAGACATTCCAGTTCATCTAATTAAATTCTCTCAATTTGCAGATGGGACAAGCAGAAGACAAGAGGTCATGTCCAAGGTCACTTGGCTAATTTTGTCACATATAGCTCAAAACTCTGGGCCACTGATACTATCAAAGCATACTTGCTAATGCAAAACAGTGTTGTCGTTGGTATTGTTTTGTTTTTCTTTAAAACAAAGGCCTAATTTCAGAGTAAGAAAACAATAATTTAATTCTTTAATATGCTATTTTTCATTCACTAAGAAGACACTGGCCTACCCTCAGTAAATATAGATTTCATTTTTATAAAGGGAGAGATTTGACTTGGTTTTCATTCTCTGTGATATTTTGTTTCAATTTGAGAAATAATATTTTTATTAGTAAAACAATATTTATCTTTTATCATTTTTTATTTTCAATTAAAGTTAATATACATTATTATATTAGTTTCAGATTCACACCCCAGTGATTAGAAATTACATAACTTACTAAGTGATCATCCTGATAAAATCTTGTACCCATGTGACACCACACATAGTTATTAGAATATTATGGACTATATTCCATATGCTGTATTTTACATCCCCATGACTATTCTGTAAAAACCAATTTGTACTTCTTAATCCCTTCACCTTTTTCACCCACCCACTAACCCCCTCCCATCATGCAACCATGAAAATGTTGTCTGTATCAATGAGTATGTTTCTGTTCCGCTTGTTCATTTATTTTGTTGTTTAGATTCAATTGTTGATAGATATGTATATTTTGCCATTTCATTGTTCATATTTTTTATCTTTTTTCTTCTTGTTGTTAAAGAAGATCCTTTAACATTTCATATAATACTGGTTTGCTGGTGATGAACTCTTTTAGCTTTTTCTTTTCTGGGAAATGCTTTATCTCTCCTAATTTAAGTGATAACTTTGCTGGGTAGAGGAATCTTGGCTGTAAATCCTTGTATTTTATTACTTTGAACATTTCTTGCTAATTCCTGTGCTCAATTACTGGCTTTGTCTCTTCCCCTTCCAACACCTCCATGATGCAAATGTTGGTATGCTTGAACTTGTCCCAGAGGTTCCTTACACTATCCTCATTTTTGGATTCTTGTTTCTTTTTGCTGTTTTGATTAGCTGTTTTTTGCTTCCTTATATTCCAAATTGATGATTTGATTCTTGGCTTCATCTACTCTACTGTTGATTGCTTGTAAATTATTTTTCATTTCAGTTAGTGTATCCTTCATTTCTGATTGGTCCTCTTTTATGCTGTTGAGTTTCTCACTACATTCATTGAGCATCCTTATCATCAGTGTTTTGAGATTGCTTGTCTCCATTTTGTTTAGCTCTTCTTCTGGAGTTTTGTACTGTTCTTGCATTTGGGACATATTTCTTTGTCCCCTCATTTTGGCAGCCTCCCTGTATTTGTTTCTATGCGTTAGGTAGAGCTGCTACATCTCCCGGTCTTGTTAGAGTGGCCTAATGTAGTAAGTGTTCTGGATGATCCAGTGGTAGAGCCTCCCCAATCACCAAAGCTGTGCACAGCCCCACTCTGTGTGGGGCTATGTACACCCTCCTGGTGTAGTTGAGCATTGATTGCTGTTGGCACATTAATGGGGGGGATTTATCCCCAGGCCAATCTGCTGCAATGACTTGCAGCAACCATAGATCACTGTGGAGGATCAGCTGTGCAGAGTCCTGCCCCACAGAGCTAGACTTACTTTAATGGGGCACTGATGGCCACTGAGTCTGACCCTTGAGTTTGTCGCATGGGGAGGTAGTTGGGTAGTGGTGCTTCCATGTGATCTGAAACAGTTCAGTGTGTGTGCTGGCTCTGAGGCCTCCTGGGAGATACAGGTCTAGGTCAGCCACCACCTGTGTTCTGCCCAGGGCCACCCAGCATGGGCTACAAATGATTTGTAGATGGCTGCTTCTTGTGTTGGGCTTGGACAGTGATGGCGAACCTTTTGAGCTCGGCGTGTCAGCATTTTGAAAAACCCTAACTTAACTCTGGTGCCATGTCACATATAGAAATTTTTTGATATTTGCAACCATAGTAAAACAAAGATTTATATGTTTGATATTTATTTTATATATTTAAATGCCATTTAACAAAGAAAAATCAACCAAAAAAAATGAGTTTGCATGTCACCTCTGACATGCGTGTCATAGGTTCGCCATCACTGGCCTTGGAGGTGCTCAGGCAAAGCCAAGCTGTGAATGAAGGTCAGCGCTGCTATGCTGGACTGGGAGCCACTTAGTGAGAAGTATGGGGCTTGATGAGGCCAGATGCTGCTTGTTTGAGAGATATTAGGAAAATCGGAAGCAACTTTTGGGCCTACCCAAACTGTTTCCAGTGACCTGTCTTCGGTAGGACATGGGGCCTCAGGGAATCACTAGAGTGGGGCAAACAGTATCAGCCAGGTTGATGGAGATTCAGATATGGCACTCACCTATCGGCTCTGTGGGAGAGTGCAGGGCGCTGAGAAAAGAAACAATGGCTTTTGCCAGCCCTTCTGTCTGGAAAATGCTGCCCCCACCCCCAGCTTTTGTCCTGATGCTGGATAATTCAGTTCCTCCCGGAAGTGTCTGGCCCCTTTCAAGCTGTTGCCCCTCACTGGAGTTCAGAGGGAGTAGAGTCTGAGTTAGTTCATGCATGGGCCCTTTAAGAGAAACTGCCTGGAACTCCAGCAGCCTCCATGTCCCTCAGCCTCAATCCCTGCTGGTTTTTAAAGCCAGAAGTTATGGAGACTTCTCTTTATGGCACTGGAACCCTGGGCTTGGGAGCCTGGTATGGGGCAGGGACCCTCACTCCTCAGGGAGGACCTTCCTCAGTCGAGATGTCCTCCTGATTTTTATCAGCCACACGTGGGTGTGAGACCAGCTCATTCCGAGACTCTGTCCCTCCTACCAATCTCACTGTGTCTTCTTTAATTCCCTAACTCTAGGACTTCCAGTTAGCTCAGTTCCAAGTGGTTCTGAATGATGCTTTAGTTGTGATTTTGATGTCATTGTGGGAGGAGGCGAGTACCATGTCTACCTACGCCACAATCTTGGCCAGAAGTCTCCAACATTCTTGTTAATCTAGCTATTCTCCTTACCCAAACCCCACATTTATAAGCTTCCTACTGTGAGTAGGGGGAAACTTGGTCTTTGGGGAAAAAAAAGTTCCCAATGGTCTGCTTGTTGATGCCGAGTATCGCCTTGACCTCTGTGGGATTATGTTTTAAGGCCAGAGTGGCTCTGGGTCAACCAGTAACCCACCCATTCATAAAATTAGCACTTTCCTAACATTTTCCAACAATATTGCCCAGATTTCTTGATGTAAATTAATCCTGGCTGTAAATGATGTTAGCCCCCCCCCCAAAAAAAAACAAATTTAGATCTAACCCTGACATTATACATTCTCACTTTATGTTCTAAAAGCACTCAGAAAAAAAAAATGGTTCTTTTTCTGCAATTGTGTTATCCAAAAGTCTTCCTAAAAATCTATAAATCTGCTTTTTAAAACATCATCAAAGGGAAATAAAGTAAACACTATTTTCCTGAAACACTTTAGAAAGTTTGCATACTGTCTATATATACTTTTTCTTTTTCCTTTTACCTTCATCTGAACAAGGCCTAGTTGGAGTTTGATTGGAGGGGTCCTAAAAGCCTGCTAATACAGCTCTGAGGAAGAGAAAGCATAAATACACATTTCAGGAAAGTGAAACAAGTCCCTGCACTTGACAAAAGATGCAATGCTCTTATACTGGAGGCACTACTTCACTTGAGATTATATTAAAGAAAAGGACATTTTTACTGAAATTTCAGGAAAATATGTTGCAAACAGATATCCCTTGTTTAGATTTATGGAATTTAAGAAAATCTACTAAAAGGGCATATCATAATTAATACATCCTGCTCACCAAAAAAAGTTAAAATTTGGTGTAATTTCTCTAATCTTGATGAAATATTCATCAAGTAAGATACATGGAATCTATTTTTTTAAATTTTTGATTTGTTATTATTAGAGTTTTAAAAATCCTCTTACAGCCCTAACTGGTTTGGCTCAGTGGATAGAGCATCGGCCTGCGGACTGAAAGGTCCCAGGTTCGATTCCAGTCAAGGGCATGTGCCTTGGTTGCGGGCACATCCCCAGTAGGAGGTGTGCAGGAGGCAGCTGGTCGATGTTTCTCACTCTCTATCCCTCTCCCTTTCGCTCTGTAAAAAAATCAATAAACTATATTTTTTTAAAAATAAATAAATAAAAAATAATAGAAATCCTCTTACATTTCAAGATATATAGCCAAAATAGAAGCTTTTTGTCCAACATATTATTCATTGATTATTTACGAGTTGCCATGCACCATTTACCATACCAACATTTGAAAGAATCCTTTAAATTCATTCAACAAACATTTTCAGTAAATCTTCTTTGCTTCAGGGACTAGAAATATAAGAAAAATAAGATACGAGCTCTTTCTTTCAAATGTCTGTTGACCTGTAAGAAAATAATACGATTCCTTGTGGTAAGTGCTAGATGTTTAGAGGCTAAATCATCCCTTGAAATAATCAACTCCCTTCCTGGGACAAAAACCGAGATTTATTTCAAAGGCCTCTCCAATCTGGGGTTTACGGCATAGGGGGTTGATCAAGATATGTGCACATCCTAGAAGACTTTCCCGGCAAAGAATAAGCAGGACTACATATACAAAGGCAGTGTTATCAACAGCCTTAGCATGTCCAGAGGTGATTAATATCTTGTTTATGTCTATTAATATGTCTATGTCTATTAATTTGTCTATGTCTATGTCTATTAATATGTCTATGTTGAGGAAGGAAGTAGTAAGAATTGTAGGACATGAGGACAGAAAAGCAGACGAATGCCAGATTATATAGGGCTTTAAATGTTCAGTGTTCTATGTGAAGACTTTTAAAATGTTTATTTCATAAGTGAGGGGAGTCAACCTAAATGCAAAGAGTAGTGAAGTCACAGATTATGGAAAACATGTATGAGGTAGTTATATATCCAGCTGTAACGTATGATAAACTACTTAGTTTAACAAACCTGGTAAATTTAGAATATTAACACCTTTGCAAACAATGGTAAATTTGAGGCAATATTTCACATTTACTCTCAGTACTAAATTTCATTTAAAATTTTAAATTTGGGGATAGTTTAGAGACAACAAGTGATAGCTACCATGTCTTGAAGCTAATATTTATGCAGTAACTGAATTTAGGTGCTTCTATCTTTTTATGCCTGGAGTCTATCTCAGTTCCACATTATTATCATTTTTCTAGAGGCCCGATGCACAAAATTCATGCAAGAGTAGGCCTTCCTTCCCCTGGCTGCCGGCACCAGCTTCTCTATGGCACCCAGGACCCGAGCTTCCCTTGCAGCCTGGCTTTGTCCAGAAGGTCATCCAGAAGGATGTCCGGTCTGACTAGCATATTACACTTTTATTATTATAGATATTTTGACTTCTACCAGCATCCTACTACAGTCTGGCTTGTATGGGTCCTGACGCATTACTCTTCCTTAGCATCACCTAGAGCAGCCGTGGGCAAACTACTGCCCGTGGGCCGGATCTGGCCCATTTGAAATGAATAAAACTAAAAAAAAAAAGACCGTACCCTTTTATGTAATGATGTTTACTTTGAATTTATATTAGTTCACACAAACACTCCATCCATGCTTTTGTTCCAGCCCTCCGGTCCAGTTTAAGAACCCATTGTGGCCCTCGAGTCAAAAAGTTTGCCCACCCCTGACCTAGAGACTTCCTCTGTAAGATAGTCAGGTGAATGTCAGCTGAATACTCACCCTATATAATTAAAGCTTAATATGTTAAGTGTCTGGCGTCTGGTTGGCCATTCAACCAATCAAAACGTAATATGTTAATGATATGCTAAGGCCACTCAACCACTCGATATGATGTGCATTGACCACCAGGGGGACGA
>NW_006288121.1:879155-883292 GCF_000327345.1 Myotis davidii | reverse complement strand
AGGGGGTGCGCAGGAGGCAGCTGATCGACATTTCTAACTCTCTAGCCCTCTCCCTTCCTCTCTGTAAAAACAATAAACTATATATTTTTAAAAAAAGAAAGAAAAGTCAACCAAAAAAATGAGTTCGCGTGTCACCTCTGACACGCGCTCAAAAGGTTCGCCATCACTGCTCTAGTCTAAAAATAAAATAAAATACAAAAATCTATACTGAGAGATTTAAAAATTGAACTGTAAACACCCAATGCTAAAACAGAACAGAAATATAAAAATGCAGTTTTGTAAGAGCTTTTCAAGTCTTAGAGAAATACTTCTCATAGAATATTGATTGATAAAAATATTGACTTCCAATCATAATTTCGGGGGCTATTTTTTTTAATCCTCACCCAACGATATTTTTTCCATTGATTTTTAGAGAGAGTGGAAGGGAGAGAGAGAGAGAATGAAACATCAATGTGAGACATATCAATTGGTTGCCTCCCATATGAGCCCTGACCTGTGGCAGGAATCAACCTGTGACTCTTAAGTCCTCAGGCCAATGCTCTAACCATTGAACAACTAGCCAGGGTTTTAGGGCTTTTTAAGTCTCATCTTCTCAATATAGATCATTACAGATTTCAATTCCTCTTCTACTTTATCACCCATTTCTCTCTCTCTCTCTCTCTCTCTCTCTCTCTCTCTCTCACACACACACACACACACACACACACACACACACATGCATATGTGTATACAGTTAGGAGGAAATTAATCAGGCTGGTCAAATTTTTAATGTGAGATTTATATTTTCTTTTGTTACTCTATTGATCCTTCAACATTTTTCTCTTTCACTAATGTCTTCTCAGTCCAAAACTACTAAATCATCTCTTTCCTTCACAACCCAAATCATATTTGTTAGCATATTCTATTGGCTCTACCTTCATAAAACATCTAAAGTCTTATATCTTCTCACCACTTTAATTTGTTCCCCCCTTTTCAGAATTTTGTGATAGGAATCAAGAGAATGATAAATAGAGGGATGAGAAGAAAGGAAGTTTTGTGGTGTGTACAGTATATTGTTGGTGGAAAGTTGGTAGTATAAAGGGAAAAACCCTACTGTAGGTGGGTAAATAATAGATTTTTAAAAGATTTAAAGATCAGGGGATGGTGCCAGCTGGCAAATGGCTAGCTCCACCCCCCTACTGCCCCTCTGCTACTGCCAGTCGCCGCCGTCCCTCGATCGCCATCCCCTTCCTCTGCCCACTGGCACCCACCTTGGCTGGCCTGGCGCCATGTGCTCGCTGGCCCCACCCCCCACTGACCGGATGTTCTGCTGTTCAGTCGATTTGCATATTAGGCTTTTATTATATAGGATGTCATCCTAATAAATTTAATTGAAAAATAAATACTTTATTATGTATTTTTATCTCTTTCATAGTAGTTGAGCAACACAAGTAAGTACTTTAATTACTCTGATTTAAACTTGTTGGACTATATGCCTTTGGGTAATGAATGCTTCTGTCTTAATGAGTTCTGGCTTAGTATAAAGAATTACTGTAGAGACTCCCTTGGTTGTTTTCTATCATTCCCATACCTTCTGTATTCTTCTTACATAGATGAATATATTCATAACTCTAGTCCTGCTGTCTAACTGCCTTCACCTCCCTAAACTTTATTTGCTAGTGTTCCCTCTAAACCTTACCTGGATCTTCTGGTCTCTGTGAACAGCCTCCGTTCACCTTGCTAAGCAGCATCAACTTTGCCTCCTGCTCTCCTCTGCCCAATATATTACATCTCCTGCTACCATTCTGTCCACCTGACCACTGTTCAGTCCTTAGAGAGCTAAAGTTTCTGACAAGAAGATAAATGGACTGTGTTTCAGCAAGTCTAGAAGAGGCACAGTACTGCAAGAGATAGGTCTCCCAGAAGAAATGAGGATATAAATCAGAGAGCAATTCTGGAGTGATGTTCATCTCAGAACTTCTGTTTTTCACAGTCCTGATGGAGTACAAATACTGGAGAGCCCATGGTGTTCTGCTCGGGTACCCTTCCATCTCCCCTGCAATCCCTTGCATATCCATCTAGTGTTCCATCAGACCCCCTAAGTTTTGGCTTATGGGGAGTATCCTTCATAGTTACAATGCATTCATAGAAATTTCATTATAGCATACTGAGAATCTTACTAAGGCTGTAAATTGTAAAATGAGTTTTTTAGAATTTTAGGTTTGGGGAATCCTATATCCCTGTCACTTTCTTTCCATTCTTGGATTATTATTAAGAATAAATTCCATTTGGTAAATCCTTATATAATTGAATCCTCCACTGTAAATCAGTGTGCCAACCCACTGGCCTCACACTCATTAAAAACGGCTTTGTTTAGGTGATACAGAGTTCCAGCTAACCCCTGGAGGTGAGTTATATAAACGCAGTATTATAAAAACAATTATAGAAATGGAGTCCTAAGTTAAATTATGCTTGAGTCCATTGTGTTCCATTAAGTCATTTACAGAAGCCATAAGTATACTCTGTTTGATGATTTAAGTAAAATAGAAACCACATTTCCTGGCCTCAAACAGTATATAATTTAATGGTAAAAAGTGAACAAAAAACCCTAATTAACCTGGCTGGTTTGGCTCAATGGATAGAGCGTCAGCCTGCAGACTGAAGGTCCCCAGGTTCGATTCTAGTCAAGCGCACGTACCTTGGTTGCAGGTTCCCCAACCCTGATCAGGGGCATGCAAAAGCCAGAGGGCCCCTTCGGCAGCATATAAATTAGCTCTAATCTTTTGCAGACAAAAAAACATGCAGGAGGCAACCAATCGATGTGTCTCTCACATTGATGTTTTTCTCTGTCTCTCCCTCTCCCTTCCACTCTCTCTAAAAATCAATGGAAAAATATCCTCAAGTGAGGATTAACAAAACAAAACAAAACAAGAAACACACCCCCCAAAAAACTAAATAAAGTGGGAAAAGAAAACCAAAATATAGCTAAACACATTTCCCATTCTTCAGTTCTCAATTCAAATGCCAGTTCTTCAAATTTCCCTAGCCACTATCATTTTGGTTTTGCTCTTAGAACCTGTGAAAATTCCCTTTATTTGATGAACTCCATTGTTAAGCATTAGTATGTGTGTGATTATTTGGTGGATGTCTCTCTCCTGTGCTGGCCTATAATTGCCACGGAGATGGAGTCCATGTCTGCTTTTTGCTCATCATTGAACCCTCAAAACCTCATCTACTGGCTACAACTTAGTGGTACTAGTCAATAAATATTTCTGAACAAGCAATTGAGTGTAAAATGTCTCCATTATAGCATTAGTTGTATCTTTGAAAGAATGCCCAATGGTGAAAGAAGTCTACTATTTAACTTATAATAAAACCTTGAAAATGTCCCTAATTGGGAAGACTCAGAGATTGGAGGTGACCCAATGTCTGGGGGCTGGAATTATCTGGAGGCATCTCCACCCCATATTTGGCAATTAATGCTAGCTGTTAACAAGGAGCTCAGCTGAGCTGTTTGCTAGAAAACCTGTGAGGGGCCTCAAGACCTAATTGGGAAGACTCAGAGATTGGAGGTGACCCAGTGTCTGAGGGCTGGAATTATCTGGAGGCATCTCCAACCTCATATTTGGCTATTAATGCTAGCTGTTGACAAGGATCTTAGCTGAGCTGTTCGCTAGAAAACCTGTGAGGGGCCTCGCCAACTGTTTTCTCCAAGTGGGCTAGTTGGACTTCCTTGCATTAGTGTAGTGGAGTTCCAAGCACGGGTCAGAAAGGAGTTATATTATCTTTTATGATCAAATTTTAAATTCACATAACCTCACTTGAATTTGTGCAGTCCCAAGTCCATCCATTCCAAGGTGACATAGACCCAAATGCTCAATGGAAGGACTTTCAAATTCACAGTATAGGGGGAGCATTATAGATGGAAAATATTGTTGCAGCATTTTTGAAATATACAATCTGCCACATGATTGCTTTGATAATCAGAGAGGGTACCAGCAAAAATACCAAAATGCATCTTTAAGAGTTAATTATTGCCCAAGTCTTGACCATTGTTATTCTAACAAAATCTTTGAAATTATGCATGTCTAAAGCTCCCTTATGGTCTATATTGGCATCTTTATGATGTTGTATTGGTTCTTGATAGAAATTAAAAAC
>NW_006288121.1:877683-878793 GCF_000327345.1 Myotis davidii | reverse complement strand
GAAATATCACTGAGACCCCAATTTAAAAACTGGATGGACATAAATTATCAATTGGAAGTGAAAAAATGATTCATAAACATGAGAAAATTATTAACTAAAATGTGTAAATAAAACAAAATAATTTTTAACTGCCAAATTAGCTTAAAAATTACAATGCCAGCAAGGACTCCATCCCAGCTGCTAGTAGGAGTGGGTATTATTTAACTACTGATGTATAACAAATTTTCTTTAAAGGGTAACAACTAAAACAACAAAAATTTATTATTTTTCACAGTTTCTGAAGGTCAAGAATCCAGTATTAACTTAGCTGGGTGGTTCTGCCTCAGTTCTCATGAGGTGGCCATCAAGGTGTTGGCCAGGGTTGAAATCATCTGAAGGCTGGACTAGAGCTGGAGAACATTTGCATATCTCACTCATGATTGTTGACTGGAGGACTCGGGTCCTTGCTGGCTCTTGGCAAGATGCCTCACTCAGTTCCTGGCCACATGGACCACTCCTTAGGGCTACTTAGGTGTTCTCATAATATGGCACCTGGCTTTTCCCAAGTCATGGGATCCAAGAGAAGGCAAGGCAGATGCCACAATGTAGTTCTCATTTACATATATTATAATGGTTTACCAAGGTTGACCCTAGTCACATGGAAAAGATTACACAAGTGCATAAATACCAGGAGGTTGATATTGCCATAATTATGAATAAATTTGTATAGCCACTCTGGATAGCAATTTCACGGTATGCATCAAAAGCATTAAAATGTTTTATATAACACTACTGGTTTTGCCTTCCTCTAAGTGTTTCTGGAAATTGCAAGCTCAAGTTCTGATAGCAGTGAAAAGGGTTTCTTTGAGGATAAATTCAATGAATTAAGAGTGATTGGTTCCTTTTGATGAGGAATGTAATGAAGAACATCAAATGAAGCCAAATATTTCATCAACCTCAGAAGCCAAACTGAAGATGCCTAGGACAAACAATAAAGTTTGTCTTCCTCAAACAAATGAGTAATTCAAAGCTTGCCCCAAACCAATCCCTCCTTTGCTTTCCATTTTGCCTTCAATTAATAAAGTGTGTTGCAAAACTTTGCAGAATTGGCATTAAATATTCAGAATACTG
>NW_006288121.1:872653-876232 GCF_000327345.1 Myotis davidii | reverse complement strand
ATGGTAACAATTAAAACAACAAAAAATTATTATCTTTCACAGTTTCTGAAGGTCAAGAATCCAGTTGTAACTGAGCTGGGTGGTTCTGGCTCAGGAGTTCTCATGAGGTGGTCATCAAGGTGTTGGCCAGGGTTGAAATCATCTGAAGGCTGGACTAGAGCTGGAGGACATTTGCATGTCTCACTCATGATTGGACTCTGGAGGACTCGGGTCCTTGCTGGCTCTTGGCAAGAGGCCTCACTCAGTTCCTGGCCACATGGACCACTCCTTAGGGCTACTTAGGTGTTCTCATAATATGGCACCTGGCTTTTCCCAAGTCATGGGATCAGAGAAGGCATGACTAGTCTTCATTTTCATATATTATAATGGTTTACCAAGGTTGACCCTAGTCACATGGAAAAGATTACACAAGTGCATAAATACCAGGAGGTTGATATTGCCATAATTATGAATAAATTTGTATAGCCACTCTGGATAGCAATTTCACGGTATGCATCAAAAGCATTAAAATGTTTTATATAACACTACTGGTTTTGCCTTCCTCTAAGTGTTTCTGGAAATTGCAAGCTCAAGTTCTGATAGCAGTGAAAAGGGTTTCTTTGAGGATAAATTCAATGAATTAAGAGTGATTGGTTCCTTTTGATGAGGAATGTAATGAAGAACATCAAATGAAGCCAAATATTTCATCAACCTCAGAAGCCAAACTGAAGATGCCTAGGACAAACAATAAAGTTTGTCTTCCTCAAACAAATGAGTAATTCAAAGCTTGCCCCAAACCAATCCCTCCTTTGCTTTCCATTTTGCCTTCAATTAATAAAGTGTGTTGCAAAACTTTGCAGAACTGGCATGAAATATTGAATTTGAGTACTGATGGCAAGAACATAGAGGTTTATCTGAGGTACAGGGAACATTCTTTTTCCGAAGAAAAACAAATGAGTGGGGAGCATGGAGACAGTGTAAAGAGTATTGCTGAGACACCACAGTCATGTCTGAGGAAATGCAAGCTGGTGACCAAGAGAGCAAGGAATGAGACACGTTGTCAGGTGTGTAAGAGAGAGGAAGGGACCAATACTGTTATTGAAGTGACATCTTCAGCCCAGGAGGCCATGTTGGCAGCATAGAATTTGCTGCAAGAGCCACGCAATGGGGAACTTACTTCCTGTTGCAAGCATCTGGTGTCAGGTGGTGTGTGGTCCATGCAGGCCTCTCTTGGAAGACAAAAAGGGTTGGATTTGCCTGAAATTCCCCTGCAGGTCAGGCCTAGATACCTGACACTCCCACGAAAATGATCCCTCTCTACTGACTGACGCTTTCCCATTCTTAGACCTGGAAGATAATATATTATGCGGAACTTACTTCCTGTTGCAAGCATCTGGTGTCAGGTGGTGTGTGGTCCATGCAGGCCTCTCTTGGAAGACAAAAAGGGTTGGATTTGCCTGAAATTCCCCTGCAGGTCAGGCCTAGATACCTGACACTCCCACGAAAATGATCCCTCTCTACTGACTGACGCTTTCCCATTCTTAGACCTGGAAGATAATATATTATGCCCTGGATGTGTTGAGAGAATAAAAGGATGATGGAAAGATTAGTTAAAATGAGGAAGGAAAAGCAACCTGGTTTGAACACTCTCAATAAAGAATAAAAGGTGGAGAACTCACAGCTAAATTAACTTGTATCCCAATGATTCCTGTGCTCTCTCCAGGATATCCTCATTGTTGTCTGATGCCTTGAATACAGACGTGAATGTCTAGATTCCGTACTTGAGGTTTGCCAAAATGTGACTGCCACAGCTGCTTCAAGTGTTCAGTTCTGTAGAATATAATTTGTTTTGGTTTAAATTAATAGATGTTTTAGCACTTTTAGGCTTTCAGAAAAACTGAACAGAAAATAAGAGTTCCCAAATTCTGCTGCCCACTATTTCCCCTACTATCAACACCCTACACTAAAATGGTGTTGCTGAATTTACATTGACCCATCATTATCACTGAAAGCCCACAGTTGACATTAGGGTTCACTCCTTGTTTTATATTCTACTAGAGGCCCAGTGCACGAAATTTGTGCATGGGGGTATGTGTCCTTCAGCCCAGCCTGAACCCCCTCCAATCTGGGACCCCTCAAGGGATGTCTGACTTCTTGTTTAGGCCCGATCCTGGTGAGATCGGGCCTAAACGGGCAGTCGGACATCCCTCTCACAATCCAGGACTGCTGGCTCCCAACTGCTCGCCTGCCTTACTGCCTGCCTGTTTGTCCCTAACCACTCCCCTGCCAGCTTGATCAATGCCTAACTGCTCCCCTGCTGGCCCATTTGCCCCTATCTGCCCTCCCCTGCCAGCCTGGTCACCCCAAACTGCCTTCCCCTGCAGGCCTGGGCCCCCCTAACTGTCCTCCCATTCAGGCCTGGTCCCCCCAACTGCCCTCCCCTGCAGGCCTGGGTCCCCCCCAACTGCCTTCCCCTGCAGGCCTATTTCCCCCCACTGCCCTCTTCTGCAGGGCTGCCCCCCCAACTTCGCTCCCCTGCTTGCCTGGGTCCCCATCACCTGTCCTCTCCTACAGGCCTGCTCCCCCCCCCCACAACTGCCCTCCCTTGCAGTCTTGGTCGCCCCCAACTTCCCTCCCTTTCAGGCCTGGTCTCTCCTAACTGCCCTTCCCTGCCGGCCATCATGTGCCCACATGGGGGCGACCATCTTGTGTGTTGGAGTGATGGTCAATTTGCATATTGCCTCTTTTTTCATAGGACTAGGGGCCCAGTGCACACATTTGTGCACCTTGAAAGGAACTGTGGGCCACGAGGCTGCTGTAGGCACAGGGGCGGCTCTCAGTCCATCCTCCGTGGCCCCACCCGGCCCCTCCCACCATGGCCCCTGGATTCCTGTCTGCCGACAGCCCCACTCCTGCTGCCACCACTCACACCCACTGACAGCGCAGAGCAATTTGGGCTGGCATCAGCAGCAGGTGTGAGCGGAGTCGGTGCCGTCAGTGTGTGCGAGTGGCGGTTGCTGCCTCAGTCACCCCTCAGGAGCAGAGGAAGATGGAGAAACCCTCAGAGGAGATCAGGACCAGCAGCTGCTGCTCACACACCCTGAGGTCACCTAGTGATTGGGACTGGCGCCGGGCACCAGTAGCAGGTGAGAGTGGGGCTGGCATAGCAGCAGGAGCAAGCGCCAGGTGGAAGCGTGCCTCACAGGAGCAAAGAATTTTCAGTAACCACCAGAGGCTCACCCCAATGACAGCGACCAGAACCCCACCTTGGTCTGGTGTCCCCACTCTCCTGCTCCAGCATCCCACCATGGCCAATGCCTGCCATGTTCCGCACTCTGCCACCTGCTGCCAATTCCCACCATGTTCTGCACATGCCCCCTGGTCGTCAGCACACATCATTTGCAACTGGTTGTTCTGTTGTTCCACTGTTCAGTTTATTTGCATATTAGCCTTTTATTATATAGGATATTCATTATGCATTATTTGTAATAGGGAAGAAGTAGAAATAAATGTTCAAATAACTGAATCATTAAATTCTATTATATCATGATTGTTTTTAAAGAATTTTAATGAGATGTTTCTGACATAATGTTAAATAAA
>NW_006288121.1:871379-872349 GCF_000327345.1 Myotis davidii | reverse complement strand
TGGTCTCCAGACCAAGGCAGGGCACTGGTCGCTGTCAATGTGGTGAGCCTCTGGTGGTTACTGAAAATTCTTTGCTCCCATGTGCCACAGCCCGCCCAGCGCTCACACCTGCTGCCAGCGCCAGAGCCGCCGCTCGCCCCCACTGCCAGCGCCCAGTGCCAGCCCCAATCACTTGGTGGCATCAGCACATGCAAGCAGTGGTTGCCAGCCCCTATCGCCCCTCCCGAACAACCAGTCACTATGATGTGCACTGACACCAGGAGGCGTGTGTGGAACATGGCAGGTGTCAGCAGTAGGAGGCAGAGTGTGGTACATGGCGGGGGTCAGTCATGGCAGGATGGTGGAGCAAGTGAGTGGGGGCACCAGACCAAGGCAGGGCACTGGTCGCTGTCAATGGGGAGAGCCTCTGGTGGTTACTGAAAATTCTTTGCTCCCATGAGCCCTGGTCCCACCCTGCACTTGCACGTGCTGCTGGCGCTGGTACTGCTCGCACCTGTTGCTGACTCACCCCCACTGCCAGCGCCCAGTGCCAGCCCCAATCACTTGGTGGCATCAGCACATGCAAGCAGTGGTTGCCAGCCCCTATCGCCCCTGAGGGCTTCTCTACCTCACCCAGCTCCTGAGGGACAACTGGGGCCAGCAGCTGACTCTCGCACCCATAGCTGGTGCCAGAGCCACCGCTCGCACCCACTACCAGTGCCTGGAGCCAGTCCCGATCACTCAGCGCTGTCAGTAGGCATGAGTGGTGGTTGTCAGCCCTGATTGCCCCTGGGGGCTTCTCTATCTCCCCCTGCTCCTGATGGGCAATCGGGGCAGCAGCCACCACTCACACCCAATGAAGACATTGGCCCCACAAAGACTCACTGCTGGCGCCAGCCCCAGTAACTCTGAACCATCAGCGCGTGGGAGTGGTGGCAGTGGGAGCAGGGCTGCCAGCAGACAGGGGGCCGGGGACTGTGGCTGATAGGGT
>NW_006288121.1:868676-869905 GCF_000327345.1 Myotis davidii | reverse complement strand
ACCTCTCCCACCTCCATGGCAGCACTAAGGATGTCTGACTGATGGCTTAGGACTGCTCCCCATGCACATCGCCTGAGGGCTCCCAGAATGTGAGAGGGCACAGGCCTGGCTGAGGGCCACCCCCGCCCCCCGCACCCCGGGGCACAAATTTTTGTGCACCGGGCCTCTAGTATTTAATAATATCCGATACTATGCCAAGTGTGAGAATGTCCTTTCCTTAGAAGTATAATTCACAATTTAAAGAGTAAGAACAGGAGAAAAGATATAAACACTTTTCTTTATAGGCCTTTTTCTGTCTTCAAACGTAAGTACTGAGTACTCTTATTACAGTAAAGCTGAAAGCAGGCTATTTGTTGGCACATTACTAAGTCACCTAAAAGCTTTTTGGCAAATTGCCAACCTTACAAAAGAAAATATTTGCATTTTACTACAAAACCCACAATTAATTAATCTAATATGTACAAAAGGCCTCAATTTGGTTTTGCATATAGTATAAATCAATTATATATGCAATCTAGAGGCCCAGTGCACGAAATTCATGCACTGGAGGGGGGGCGAGGGTGTCCCTCAGCCCAGCCTGCACCCTCTCCAATCTGGGATCCCTTTCACAATCTAGGACTGCTTGCTCCCAACCATTTGTCTGCCTGCCTGCCTGATTGCCCCTAACTGCTTCAGCCTGCCAGCCTCATCACCCCCTAACCATTCCCCTGCCAGCCTGATCGACTCCTAACTGCTCCCCTCCTGGCCTGATAGCCCCCAACTGCCCTCCCCTGCTGGCCCAATCGCCCCCAACTGCCTTCCCCCGCCGGCCTAGTTGCCCCTAACTGCCCTCCCCTACAGGCCTGGTCCCCCACAACTGCCCTTCCTTGCTGGCCTGGTTGCCCCCAACTGCCCTCCCTTGCTGACCATCTTGTGGCAACCATCTTATGACCACATGGGTGTTGCCATCTTGTGACCAAAAGGGGTGACCATCATGTTGAGGGCATGATGGTCAATTTACATATTACCTCTTTATTATATAGGATTACATCTCCGATATGGCAAATACAAAATTTGTATCTGGAAATATAAATGCCCATCATTTTAAAGGCATTTGAATAGATTTATGTTATCTTTCCTCTTTTTTAAAAAAATCAAAGAAAGACACTTAAAAATTTATCTCCCATCATTCCATTTTTACAGTGTATTATCTATCCTTAACTCAAACAATACACTAAATAGAATAAACT
>NW_006288121.1:861939-868128 GCF_000327345.1 Myotis davidii | reverse complement strand
GATGCTGCTGTTTATCTTCACATGCAATATATAATTTCCAAGTACTATCCAAATTTCTTCATAAACATTCATTTTACCCATCCCAGAGGCAATGGGACTTAGCAGTTAAGGGCACAGACAATGTAGTCATATTGTCTGATTGGGTCCAAGCTCTACCATTTAATAGTTATGTGCTATAGAGAAGTTACACAACCTCTCATTGCCTCAGTTTCCTCATCTGTAAAATGGGGATGATTTTAATGGTACATACCACATATAGTTTTTACAAGGACTAAAAAGTAATAAAGAAAAAGGCTTATAAGAGTATTTGCCACATCATAGTGTATGTGTTAGTGCATAGTGCATACTGCTATTAATTTTTTCTGATCATTTCTGTTCTCGTCACCACAACTTAATCCAAGAATACTTATGTTCCCCCAAGATTGCTGCCCCAGGCTCCAAACTGGTGTTCCTGCCTTCCCTCTTTTCCATATTGAATATACTTTTTCTTTTCAAGAAATTAACAAGTAAATTTACCCATTCACAAGTTCCCTGCCCAAATAACTTCCCCAATTCCTAATTTTCTTCAAAATAAAGAACTAGCTCATCTTCATGGCCTACCACTGTTTATGTATAACACTAGAGGCCCGATGCACAAAAATCATGCACTGGGGCGGGGGGTCCCCTCAGTCCGGTCTGTGCCCTCTAGCAGTCCAGGAGCCCTCGGGGAATGTCTGACTGCCGGCTCAAGGAGTGAGCCTAAGCCAGCCATGGGCAAACTATGGCCCGCAGGCCAGATCCAGCCCGTTTGAAATGAATAAAACTAAAAAAAAAAAAAAGACTGTACCCTTTTATGTAATGATGTTTACTTTGAATTTATATTAGTTCACACAAACACTCCATCCATGCTTTTGTTCTGGCCCTCCGGTCCAGTTTAAGAACCCATTGTGGCCCTCAAGTCAAAAAGTTTGCCCACCCCTGGTCTAAGCCGTCAGTCGGACATCCTTAGCACGGCCGCAGAGGCAGGAGAGGCTCCTGCCAACTCCGCTGCGCTCACCAGCCATGAGCCCAGCTTCTAGCTGAGCAGTGCTCCCCCTGTGGGAGCACACTGACCACCAGGGGGCAGCTCCTGCATTGAGCATCTGCCCTCTGGTGGTCAGTGCACGTCATAGAGACAGGTTCTTCTGCTGGTTGATTTGAATATTTATGATCTCTGTCTAGGCAGACATCATCACATTAGCATTAGCACCTTGTAACTGACAAAAAAGAGGAGGGAAGCTCTGCTGGGGAAGCTCATGGAAAAGTGCACAAAATTCATCAGCTGATTATCCAAGGTTTGTATTTGGGGCAAAAGGACCAAAGGCCATAAATGTGAGTCCCAGTAGCTGTCTTGGTGTCCGGGGGGGAATTCCTAATAGTGTCGATTTCACCTGGTCCTGTTATACCAATTCCTGTCAAAGGTGTAAGACTGAGACTCCAGTGGCAATGCTGTGACGATGTGAACTTACTGCTGTCAAATGACTAGATTGTCTGATTTTTCTTCTTTCATTAATTGGATTATATTTGGTCGAATGGATCAGCAGTTTTGCTGTTGGGATCGTGCACTGTTGCATTTTGTCAGTGCCCTGGCCGCAAGCCCCACAGAGCATCCGGGGGATAATTCCACCTCAATCACCACCAGCTGGCCACCAAAGAAAGGCAGGTGGTCTTTCTAATCTGCAGCCTTAGGAACGGAGGTACATCACCTCCTCTGTTCAGCAAGCCCTGCCAGTGTCTTCCCACATCATACCCTCAGAAGCTCCTCCCAGGAAAGCCCCAATTTGCTAGGGTGCTCAGATTGCACCGAAAGGTAAATGGCAGGTAGAGCCAAGGCTGCTTTTATAATTGAGGGGGCATATGGTGGAGAGTTTGTGTAAAGAATTAATAGATATGAAAATTTTAAATAATTATTGTAAAATAAATGTTGTTAAGCCATAGTTGTCTGTTCACACAATCAATGTAGCCACATCCTTTCCCAGAAAGCTTTGGAGATAGATAGATAGATAGATAGATAGATAGATAGATAGATAGATAGATGATAGATAGAGATAATTTAGATAATTTTAACATTTATAATTTATGTAATTTAAATATACAATTTAAATTATATTATTCCAATAATATATATCAAGACTATACTACTTTACTACTTTTAGCATTTGTTTTCTCTTCTTCACTACTGTTTTCTGTTTTATTTTCCTACTGTCCGTCTATATTCCCTTTATGTCCTCAACTGCCCTTTAAAGTTTAAAGTCCTGATTGACAACTTATTTCTGAAGCAACCTTTTTTTATCCAGATGAAGACCCAGATGGAAGTTGAGTGTTTGTAAACTGGCCATTATGTGGGAAGAAGGAGGACGCTCAACACAACAAGAAGCAGAGGAAGCCTGCAGGGAGTAACAGCAGAGCTGTGAGTCTCAGGGAAAATTCTATCTCAGTGCCATGCAGAAAGTCTAAGAGGCACGTAGACCGTCGAGTGATGCAGAGGCCAAGAGAATCGTAAGAACTCTGATTGCTCCAGCAGATTCATATGAGGTGTCAAGGCAAGGATAACAGCCACCTTCTGGAAGCGAAGATAGACAGGACCCACCCAACCCTGCCACCTGCCAAGACATCAGGCTCAGTGCTCACCTGGGTGCTCGTGCCCTGGAGATGGGGAAGAGGAGCACTGTTCCCTCCCAGCCGAGGACAGGCAGACACCTGGCTGCCAGCGCAGAGCTGAAGGTGAGCTGCCGGAGCAATGGCCATCCTCGTGTAACAACACCGAATTACCTTTGTGTAAGCTGTCCCCCACACCTAGAATCTCAAACTCCACTCAAGTTGGGAAAACTGCGTTTATATTTTAATCTCAAGTGCAACCTTCTCCCTCCACCTCATGGTAAAGTGTCCTTTCTCTGTGCTCTAGTCGTACTGTAGCAAAGCTATATATTTGTTTGTCACCTCAAGGAGTTCCTTGAGGTCAGAAATTATATTATTTTCATCTCTGCATCCCCAAAAGTGCCTTATACAATGTGCTCAATCCATACTTGTTGATGAGCAAATGAGTAAATCAACAAATAAGAGAATAGAAGGATGAATGCATTCTTCAGCATTTGTGGTTTTGACAGACACCTGACTGTTTCTGAACCTGCTGAGACAGGGCTGTGACAGGTGAGATGAACCAGTGACGGAATTCTGCCCTCTCACCCTGAGCAGGGAGCAGAGCTCCTGCAGACGCTAGGACACAGACCAGACACCCGGATGGCACGTGGATGGATGCAACAGCTGACACCACCTCTAATAACAATTAAGATTTCTCTGTCTTTTCTTTTCTTCCTGCCTCCAACCAGAGTTAAAAATCAACCACATACTGCTGATTTTTCTTATTTAGAGTATTTTACACTAGAACAGACTTTTCTGCTTAAGAAATAAACCTTTGGGAAGTGACTGCAACTATATTATGTACAGAAGAAAGCAAATTGTCATCAATAAGATAGCAACAATGTCACCTCTAAGGCTTGTGATAAGAAGTTAGTTTACACTTCTCTGAGAGAACTGAGATTAAAGACAAGAATAATTACAATCGTTAGGGGCAAATCTGTTTTACAACTTTGAATATGAGAAAGAGAAAAGAACTCAAGTCAAGTCTCTGCGATCAATGCTTTCAAGTGCAGCAATGATGTTTTATCCTTATTAATTAGTTTATTCTTGCACGACGCATTGAATTTTATAAGAAGGAAAGGGGAAGATTGCTACTAAAAAGCAATAATCTGATTCTCACTTATGAATTTGCTCAAACAATCTTTCTTAGAAATTGTGTTTAGAAACATCTCATTTAACTTCCCTATCTCTTTTGTGCTTTCCAACATCAGGTGTCAGAACATATCAGAGAAATTTATAACACTAGGAATACTGTCAAGCCTAAATAATAGAATAAATGAATGGTATTACTAGACCATATCATCTACATATATGACTTCACTTTTCCATGAATGAAGAAATAAACTTTTTAAAAGTTTAATATTATAACTGAGAACATAAAAAAAATAGCCATCTCTAAATCAAGCCTACATTCTTCTTCTCCAACCTAAAACATTCCCCGACTGAAATGAATATATGTGTCCGTTGACATCAACAGAAATAAATTATTCTGGTGGTGTTACTCTGTCTTACAGATTTGAAAGTTTAGGCTTGAAATTATGAAACAGGATGCTCAAATCCATATAGCACATGGGCAGTAGAACTTAGATTTGAAATTTTGTCCACTGAATTAATAAAATGCAAGTAAAGAGAGAATTCTGGTAGATAAATAAATCAAGTGTTAATTTGACTATGGACATTATTCAAATTCTCTATGGTTTTTTTCCTTCAAAATAAGTAAGAGCATCATTTATCACAACTGTTTAAAAATGTCATAAATTTCTGCAAATGATATGGAAATCAGATAGATTCAAAGAAATGCTTTACAACAACAAAAAAGGTATGTCTTTGGGTGCTATTTCCCAAACTGTGCTCTTAGGAATATTAGTTTGCGGGATGTTAAGCAATATTATAAGGTGAGGGCCAGAGATAGAAACTCAACAAAAATCAGCTGCTTTTCTATGCATAATGAACAATTCAAAAAAGAAATTAAGAAGACAATTCCCATTTAAAATAGTATTAAATTGCATTAACTCACCATATTGTGACAACTCATTTACAATATATACATGCATCAAAACATCACATTGTACACCTCAAACTTACATAATGTTATATGTCAATATACCTTAGTAAATCTAGGGGGAAATTTTTTAAATAACAATAAATAATATACCAACAAAAAGAATACTAAGCTTTAACTTTAACCAAGGAGGCAAATACCTATACATTGAAAATTACAAAATGTTGCTGAAAGAAGTTAAAGAAGACACCAATAGATGGAAAGACATCCTCTGTTTATGAATCAGAAAGAAGACTTAATATGGTTAAAAAAAAATGTAAATGAATAAAAGAATTGCTTATCCAACACTTTTGTAGCTCAAAAAATGGCAATCTCATCTTACCAGCTGCTCACGTCAGTAGCCTTAGCCATCCCTGTCTTCTCCCTTAATGTCATGCTACACCTTCAATCCATCAGAAGACCTATCAGCTCATCCTTCTAAATATATCCCAAGTCTGACCACTTCTACTGCCTCAAAGCTATACTTACCTCTCCTCTAAACAGAGATTGCTAACCTGTTTCCCCTTTTTTCCTTCTCATTTTATATAGTTTATAAATGGCTATTTTTTCATATAGCCATTCTGTTTTCTACACAGTTATATTATTCTTTTAAAACAAACCAGATCATGTCCCTCCTCTAGTTTAAAACCTGTAATGGATTCTTATATCACCCTAAGGAAAAGGAAAAGTCTTTATAGTTGTCTAAAAGGCCTACACCATCTGCCCCCCACACCTCCCAAAGAACTTCTTTTTTTAATGTATTTATTTAGATATTTATTTATTGTCTAAAGTTTTACATATGTCTCCTGTTTCCCCTGCTTGGCCCCCCCACCCCCCCCCAGCCATTCCCACCCCGGGAAAGCCCCAATCCAACCCAGTGTCTATGTCCATTGGTTATGCTAATATGCATGCATACACATCCTTTGGTTGCTCTCTAAACACCCCCTCCCCTGCCATTTGTCTCTGGATCTATTCTTGTCCATCAAATTATGTTGACCATTATAGCCCACTTATGAGTGAGATCATGTGATATTTATCTTTCTCTGACTGGCTTATTTCACTTAGCATAATGCTCTCCAGGTACATCCATGCTGTTGCAAATGGTAAGAGTTCCTTCTTTTTTATAGCAGCATAGTATTCCATTGTGTATATGTACCGCTGTTTTTTAATCCACTCACCTGCTCATGGGCACTAACACTGTTTCCAATCTTAGCTATGGTGAATTGTGCTGCTATGAACATAGGGGTGCATATAGTCTTTCTGATTGGTGTTTCTGGCTACTTGAGATATATTCCTAGAAGTGGGATCACTGGGTCAGATGCCAGTTCCATTTTTAACTTTTTGAGGAAACTCCATACTGTTCTCCACAGTGGCTGCACCAGTCTGCATTCCCACCAGCAGTGCAGAAGGGTTCCTTTTTCTCCACATCCTCACCAGCATTTGTTGTTTGTTGATTTGTTGCTGATAGCCATTCTGACAGGTGAGAGATA
>NW_006288121.1:856592-860490 GCF_000327345.1 Myotis davidii | reverse complement strand
GAATATTATGCTGGCTGTGCATTTGTCATATAAGGCTTTCATTATGTTGAGGTATGATCCTTCTAGTCCCACTTTGCTGAGGGTTTTTATCAAGAAAAGATGTTGGATTTTGTCAAATGCTTTTTCTGCATCAATTGATATGATTATGTGATTTTTGTCTCTCAATTTGTTTATGTGATGTATCACATTTATTAATTTGTGGATATTATACCAGCCTTGCATCCCCGGAATAAATCCCACTTGGTCCAGCATCAGAATGAGTGGTGGAGGGGCAGCTTTCTCTGAGACTGAAGTGCCAGCAGAGGCCATTGTTCCTTTGCGGAGCCCTCCTCCCCCTCCCCCACTGAGCCAGCAGGCAGGTCCCATATCTGAGACTTCATCAGCCTGGCTCTCACTGTTTGCCACAAGTTTGTTACAGAATAGTCATGGGGATGCATAGGGAATATAGTCAATAGTATGCTAATAACTATGTATGGTGTCAGGTGGTTGGGAGATTTATCAGGATAGTCACTTAATAAGTTATGTAATGTCTAATCCCTAGGGTATACATCTGAAGCTAAAGTAATTTATATCAACTGTAATTAGAAATTAAAAATGATAAAAAATAAAAAAATGAATTTTAAAAAATGAATTACAATGCTCATGGACCACTAATGGGGGGAAATTTTTTATTGCTTTTTATATATTGCCTTCTAATTCAGAGGAACCTTGTTCCTATGATATCTGGTCATTTGGACTGTAAAGGATCTGAAAAATACTATTTTTTGAAATCTTGCCAGTCATTGGTATTTTTTCCAGGAATTAGTGACAAATAGGACTGACAAGGGCAGCTCTGACTTTACTGACTTGGAAACTTTGTTTTCATAGTCATGTTCCTTTGCTGTATTAAATTTCCGGTCAAGTAAATTTATTATTTTTCTACCCAGAGTGGATATAGCCTGTGAATCCTCCAACCCAATGACAGAAAGGAAAATTATTTGTAGTTGTTTATTTTTAGGTAAAATTTCTTTCTATGTCTGTAGAGATTCAAACTCTATACAAATTCTACAATTTTTATTCCTCAGCCCAATAATAAATGTTGTACTGCCAATGAGATGGCTCCCCTGACTCTTTAGGGTATCCATTCTCAGGCAAGAGCCTGTTCTCAGTGTCAACCTGCCAGACTTGGTCTCCCAGGGTGAGCGAGGTTCCAGCACCATGCCCACATCTTCTCCATCAAAATGCATTTCTCGTGTTTTGGCTAGAACTAATATGCTAACGAATTCAGGCCACGGTATAATGATGAATAACTTTACATGGAAATTTTGAAATGAGAAATCTTTTTCAGCATTACTCCAATCATACCACATAGGGAGTTCTTTATTATACTAAATATTATAAATGCCTTCTCAGGAAGCAAACAGAATGTGACTGAGCCTAGCATGACAAAAGTGGTTAGGTAAATTATAGCAATGTACTGAATGGAATATTAAGTGTTCATTAAAAATGATATCCATAGAGATTATATAGCAAGTATGCAAAAATATATATATGCTTTTAAGTGAAAGTTATAGATATAAAATTGCATTTACCTTATGATTATGTCTGCTAAAAGTATGTATGGATTTGGCTAAGGACTGGGAAAACATAAAAAATAAATGTAATTTGTCACATGTTCAGATTTCTTTCTTTTAAGTTTTTCATTAATTTTATAGCTATTTTAAATTTAAAATGGTGTAATTTTATGCAATGTCTTCAGCAGTGTTATAGTAATATGCTCTGTCTTCTAGGTTTTCTTTTTTAACTACTCTTTATAGTTTCAAAATTAATAGTCTTTTACAGGGGTCCCAAGCTCTGAGCCAGGGGTCCTCAAACTACGGCCCCCGGGCCACATGCAAATACAAATATTGTATTTGTTCCCGCTTTGTTTTTTTACTTCAAAATAAGATATGTGCAGTGTGCATAGGAATTTGTTCATAGGATTTTTTTAAACTATAGTCCGGCCCTCCAACGGTCTGAGGGACAGTGAACTGGCCCCCTGTTTAAAAAGTTTGAGGCCCCCTGGGACTCTTATATGATGATATCTTGGCTATTCCAATATAATGTATTTTAAGATCTATCACAAAAAGTCTAACAAATAGCTTACCTACTAAACCTGGAATATTTTTAATTAATTAAAAGCAAATTATAATTTTTACATTAGTGTTATAATTTATAAAGCTCAATTGGAGAATTTTAATAATCTTCTTGTAATATGTATTTCGTTATGGGTTTATTGAAAGCAGTTCTTATCTCAAACAATCTTTAACATTATTTATTTATTTTGATTGTATCATTCACTGCTAGAGAAAACTATATCTTTATCAAATATTTAAAATCATCTGTAATTTCTCCATCCCCAGGATTTATTTGAAATGGCAGTTTTAATTTAACTTCTGTCAAACTGTACCTTGAAGAGATATACATCACAAAAATCCTGTGAAATCTTGAATCTATGGCAGTTAAATATATGCCTTTGATTGACATCTTATTTTGGCTGCAAGTGATTTTAAATATCCAATAAAAATACTGATTCTAATATCAGATTTCAACAATTTTGCCACAGAGAAAACACTTATAATATATCATGGTTTTAGAGAAATTTAAACACCTCCCTCAGTATCCCCCCCATAAAATAACAAAATAGTGATTCTACCAAACTAGGTTCCAAAAGATAATTAGATGAGATGAGAATAAATTCTGCTTTTGTGAAGTGACCAAAGGGCACTAGTGCTGCTCACTCCCTGATCTACTTACGTTGGGACAGGGGAGACCTCATGGGTGTTGCAGAGGAAATTTAAGAGTAATTGTGTATCTCAGCTGTGGTGGGTCCATTTTCCACTACAACTCCAAGTAGGAAGAGACTCTTCTGACAAAAGAGCATTTAAAATGACCCATTACCCAGCATGAGCTCGGCAAAAGAGCGTAGCATTCTCAGGGTGAAGAGTCATGAAGGCGATTCATCATATAGCCACAACCAGCATTTTATAGATTATAAACAAGAAAAGCAAACAATTCAATGCTAATAAATAAAAGCCACTTACCATTTCTTATATTTATTCACTAAAAAAAAATTTATGAGCACCTCCTATAGGTCAGGCACCCTTCCAACACTTAAGCTGTAACTGCAAAAAAAGTCTAGGTCCCTGCCATTAGGGAGTCTACATTGTACTGGAGAACGTCAATGATTAACCAACTGAATCAACGGATATAATAAGATTGATACCTGCTCCAAGGAAAACAAAGGTGGGTCAGAGGATGGAAAGTATTTAAAAGGCTGGCAGTTCTCCTATGTTTGATGGAGGCTCAGTGGACTCTTGGATTAGGTAACATTGTATGGAAAAGCTGAATGAAGTGAAAGAGTGATGAGGTTTTTGATGAAATTGCTTCAGACAGAAGCAGTATAATTTGCCAAAGCCCCAGGGGACTTAGCATGATTGAGGAAGCCACAAGGAGCAAGGTTGACTGAAGGAGAGTGAGGTCAAGATCGATAAGAGACACAGATAGCAAAACAGGTAAAGGCCATTTCATAGATGACATTAGTTGCCATGGTAAGTACTTGAACTTTCATTCTGAGTGAAATTGTAAGTCGTTATTGGGACAGGGGTAAAGCATGATCACAGAGCAAGAGGGGAAGCTGGGAGACACATTAGAAACCTATTGCAATCGATCAAGTGAAACATGATAATTACTTGGACTAAAAAACATTTCATTGATAACTCATCTACACTAATAAAAGAGAAAAATGGTAATTGGCATACGACACTACCCTTTTCATTGACTAATCAGGGGGATATGCAAATTAACTGCCAACTCAGATGGCAGTTAACTGACAACAAAGATGGCGGTTAATTTGCATATGTAGGCACAATGCAGGGAG
>NW_006288121.1:849287-855754 GCF_000327345.1 Myotis davidii | reverse complement strand
ACACCTCTGGCGGAGGCGTCAGGCCTGGGCAAGGGGCCGATCAGGTGATCGGAGGGTGATGGGGGTCTACGCCTCTGTCAAAGGCGTCAGGCCTGGGCAAGGGGCTGATCCTGCAATTGGAGGATGATGGGGGTCAACGCCTGAGGGCTCCCAGTATGTGAAAGGGGGCAGGCTGGGCTGAGGGACACCCCCACACACAAAACCAGTGCACGAATTTCGTGCACCAGGCCCCTAGTTAGGATATATTTTGAAAACAGAGCTGACAGGATTGTTTGATATTTTGAAATATGTGGTTTAAGGGCAGGGTAAATAACTTTTTGAGAGTCAATCTCTGGGTCAACATGAGAACCCAAGTAAGTGAATATAGACAGAGAAAAGATCTAAAGACTACACCTGAGATACTTCAATATTGAGGTCAAAAAGCCAAGTAGGATCCAGAAAAAAAACAACCCAGAGACTCAGCAATTTAATGAGGCAGATACAGAACAAAAAGGAGATGGTATTTTCGTGACCAAGTGCAGACACAGTTTCAAAGAAAAAGGAACAACCAACGATGTCAAATGCTGCTGCTCCATCAGTCAGATAGGGCTGGGAACTGACCACTGGCCTTAGCAACAGGGAGCATGTGGATAAAAAAAAAAAAAAAAAAAAAAAAAAACAGGTGTAGAATGATGCAGAAAGATTAGAGTGGGTTCTGTAGAGAATGAGAAGACAGAAAGTATCCACAACTATTTCAAAGAGTTTTGCTAATGCAGGCAGCAAAGAAATTAAACAAGAACCAGTGGGAGATGAAGGTCAAGAGAAGGTTTTTTGGATAGGAAATATTTCGAACAGCTTTTATATATTCAAAGATGTAAAAGATCCATCCTTATATTATCTCTTGGCAAATATCAGAGTTTGTAGCTTCATTATACAGTCAATATGCAGTTTCATTATAAAGTCAAAGAAAAAAGTCAAATAGGTTTTTTTCTCAATTTCTGCAGCAATTTTTAAAGCATACTTCTTAAGGAATTTTTAAGGTTAATTCCTTTTTTTAAATGCAAGTCTTTTGAAGAAAATGTATTTTTTTAAATCTTGATATAAGATCAGCTAAACATAAAATTTAACATTTGACTTCCCAGAAAAAAATAAAATGATTTATGAAATGGAAAGTAGAGAAAGAAAACACACCTAGTGTGCTTCTCGTTTTCAGAAGAAAGTTCGCTCCCTGCCACTTTGTTAGGAATAATTGAATAGCATAACGAATGTTGTTAAATGTTTGTATCCCTAATAGCGATTTATTCTACAAGGCTTTATTTTACAAGAGAAATACCAGAACTAGTCTTTTATTTGCTTTTATTACTCAAAACAAGCTTTCTTTTTTGTTTGTATTTAGCTTTCTGACTGTGTTTGTGCCTTCAGCACTTTCACAACTATTTTCTGCTCCTCAGGAAGGAAATGTACGCTTGATCCTGTCACAGACGCATTTAGCACACATGGATCACCACAGGCCCTGCTGACATGTTTTCTCGTTTTAAACAAACTCACTAGAACTTTAGGTCTCACAGTACGAGCTCCATTACGTCAGCCTGGGCACACGCCGCATGCAGATTTGGTGCTTTCTCAACCTTCGTGGTATAAAGGTAAACAATTCTATTACCAGGGGTTCAGGACAGCCTAGTTTTGTTAAAAGCTATATTGTAGGACAGCCTCCGATGGTATGTTAAATGCTGGACCATTCTGAATGCCCCCACACTGACTCAAAAAACTGAGTCTGAGAGATCCCAGCGCCTGCAACTCACATGTGATATATATGAGGAAGACCTGTTGAGAACCTCCTTTTTGTTCTAATATATTTTTATTGATTTCAGAGAGGAAGAGAGAGTGAGCTTTTTTTATTGATTTCAGAGAGGAAGAGAGAGTGAGCTTGAAACATCAATAATAAGAGAGAATCATTGATCGGCTGCCTCCTGCATGCCACCTACTGGGGATCGAGCCCACAACCTGGGCATGTGCCCTTGACCGGAATCGAACCTGGGATCCTTCAGTCCTCGGGCCGATGTTCTATCCATTGAGCCAAAATGGCGAGGGCCATATGTGGTATTTTTTTCTTTTTATATGTGCTATTTTTAATAACAATCTCCTAAAAACGAAAAAGCTTAGGGCACGTGTTATAATTCTTTGAGTGCATTTCTATAGAAAATTATTGTCATATAAAGTACCAAACTTTCTGGCAATCTTATGTCAGAAGGACCAGAAAATAGATGATTACTTTATCTCTTGGACCAGTGCTTCTCAGAGTTTTTCAGAATTATGCATGTCCCTCCAAGGGGCAGTCACTTGGTGTATCCATATACCCTCAACCCATCTATGGCAACACCAGGTGAGAAGAGCCTTAGATTATGACTCTCAAGTATGAATTGTCTTCATCTCTTTTGAGAGAAAAGAACAGTAAGATCCAAACCAGACTCTCTGACAATTGCTGAAGATACAGAATAAAGAGATCTCATTTGCTTTAAGTACCTGAAATGCCACAAAGTTGAACTATAACTGTAAAATTTCAGAAACCTGTCTGAAATTTTTCTTTAAAATAAGGGAAACTCCAAAAGCAACTGCAGCTGGCCAGGAATGAAGTACGTATATTATTTAAAAGGTGCTCAAAAAATTTCATGACATCATATTCAATCAAAAAGTTCAGAAATGACTAGATGTAGTCTTACAACTGCTTGGCTTGGGAATGACTAAAGGCTAGTGTTATCCACCTACCACCTTGGTTGAAAATAATCTCAGTGTAGGAAATCTAAACATTTTTTAGGAATATCATGTTCCAGTACATCCACCTTTGGAGAGGGGCTGATGGGTTAATGGTTTATCATTTCCAATGTGAAGAGATACAAGCATTATACTCCAATTGTTTTATTTATATATTGCTATATTCTATCATATTTCCAATGCTTAGAACAGTGCCTGACTGATAGTAGGTGCTCAATAAATTTCACCTATAAAATTATTCATTCGATGAATATTTTATTGAGCACTTATCACATGGTAGGCATTGTTCTAAAACAGCAGTTCAGGAATAGAACACTTAGAATGAGTTATATATTATGGAAATCTAATACTGATAAATTCTACTAAAACAATTCTTGCCATAATCAGTGAGATAACAGCTAAGAACACAGTCTACAGGATCACTTGCTTTTTCGAAGTCCATGTCCTTGACCAGAATCGAACCTGTGACCCTTTGGTCCAAGGGCAGATGCTCTATCCACTGAGCAAACTGGCCAGGACTTAATCATTTTTTTCTTTAAAAAAAAGTCAAACTTAGCTCTGGCCTTGTGGCTCAATGGTTTGAGCATTGGCACCAAAGGGTCGCAGGCTTAATTCCTGATCAAGGGCATGCTTACCCTGGTTGCAGGTTTGATCTCTGGCCCCCGTCTGGGTGCTTGCGGGAAGCAACCAATGGTTATGTCTCTCTTTCTCCCCCTCCCTTCCACTCTAAAAATCAATGGGAAAATGTCCTCAGGTGAGGATTAACAACACAAAACAGAAAAGAGTGCAGGCAGGGTCTCTGCTTTCTCATATTGGGTGTTTCTCTCTTTCTCTTCCCCTGCCCTCCCTCCTTTCCTTCCACTCTCTCTGAAAAGCAATGGAAAAAATATCCTCAGGTGAAGATTAACAAAAAAATAAATAAATAAATTTGAAAAGTCAAACAAACATAGAAACAAAGAGTAAAAAGGTGATTGCCAGAGGCTGAGAAATAGAAGGTAAAAGGGTACGAACTTTCAGCTATCAGGTGAATAAAGTCTGAGAATCTAATGTAAAATATGATGGCCATAGTTGATAACACTGTTTTGTATAATTGAAATTTGCTAAGAGAGTAGAACTTAAATGTTCTTACCAAAAAAAAAAAAAAGACAAAAGTGTGATTTGATGGATGTATTAATTAACTCAATTGAGGGAATCCTTTCACAATGTATATGTATATCAAATCACCACAAGGTATACTTTAAAATATATTTTTATTGATTTCAGAGAGAGGAAGAAAGAGACAGAAACATCAATGATGAGAAAGAATCATTGATCAGCTGCCTCCTGCACGCCCCACACTGGGGGTTGGGCACACAGCCCGGGCATGTGCCCTGACCAGGAATCGAACTGGTGACCTCTTGGTTCATGGGTTGACATTCAACCACTGAGCCACACTTGCCGGGCAATGTACACTTTAAATATCTTACAATTTTATACATCAATAAAGCTGATTTTTTTTTAAAGGCAGCCTGATTCTTAGACTCATCGCCATTGGTAGTTAGCAACTTCTTCAGTGGTCATCTGCTTACCCATCCACACCAATGGTTGCTGCTTACGATATAACCTATTTTGTTGTAAATATCAAATGTCCTCTCAAAACAAAATATAAAACTATAGCATTTTCTCCAAAATGAACAACTATTAAATGAGTTTATTTTTCTATGCTGAGTATTTTATTTTGTAAACTCTTCTCTAAAATAGTGCAAGTATGCCCTGTACACTCACCTACTTCTTCAGAAGGCATATAAGCAAATCTTTTGCTTAAATTTTTAGGATCACGTGTTTTTCTTCCAAATAAAGTCAAAAGGAAGCACCCACTAGGACACAGAGGCTCTCCAATGTAATGATTATGCAAAAATGAATCTAAAAGAGAAACATCTGCAGCCATGCACCATGGGATGCTGAAGACTGCAAAGTTCAGGATTCCAAAAGAAGAATCTGACGTCAGAGTAACCTGCTTGTGCTGGGAAAGATGGAGGAAGAAGGAGAGGCTGGTCCTGCTGCAGGGAAATAATTCTGCATCTGAAGTATAATGAATGAGAAGGATATGAGATAACTGTTCAGGACTCTCCTGGAACAAGGCTATTTCTAAGTCTAGTAAAGCTGAAAACACCCACAAAAATTAAAAACCTTCAATGCCCAGAATTTGGCCAAGTATATTTTATCGAGTTCTACTACTAAGCATGAAATGAACTCTCAGAGCAATGACAAACCAGGCCCAGATGCTTTAGATCACCAAATGCCTCGATGCCAAGAAAAGACACCTGCGTCATGTTTGACAGAGAATTTTTTAAATGTGCGGTTTCCTAGGGAGCGTGGGCTTTCACATTTCTTCACTATTAATGCACATAGAGGCCAAATAGAGAAAAATCATTAAGATGAAACAGCACCTATAATTTTTTTATGTGTTGTTTCTGTATTTTGTACTATCTACAAGGATAAAGGTATTGTCGGTTGGAAACTGATCGATGGTCTCAGTTCCTTAGTGCTCAGTGGTTGCAGCCCAGTTGCTTATCAGTCCTGTGCCTCACCCAGGACATATGCACACCCCCGCCTTAGTCTATCCAACATCACATGCTAAGTTTCAGAGCATTCGGGGATGACAAAAACAGAAAGAACATCTCTTGGAAATGATTCAATTTAGAATTAGAAGCTAAATATAAGCACAAATGGTTTATTGCCAGAGGAGCAATCCTATTACTAAGATTATTTGGAAACCCCACCAGTTTTTACCACTTTATTTTGGAGATAATTGCAATGGGCCCTGGCAATGATAAACAGGCACTGGGATTCAAATGCTTTTTTCTCTAAGTACAAGTCATATTTGTATGCCTTGTATACCCTACGAATGTGAATGTTGAATGGATATTTAAAGCCCAAGACTGTATGAGACCTCCAAGGGAGCTAAGTGTAGGTGGGGGAAAGGGCCCAGGACTGAGGCCTGGGGCATTCCTATTGCAAAGGTCAGGGAGATAAGAAATACCAGGCAGGAGAATTGGAAAGGGAAAGCAGTAAGGTGAGGGGGAACCACGACAGAACAGAAACCAAATAAAATGTTTAAAAGATGGCAGAGTAATTAACTGCAGTAAAAGCCAGTGATAGACCACCTAAGAATACCATAGTCATTCTCTTACTCTTTAGCATAAGACCTGATACAGAATGAAAATGAATGAATACTAATAAATCTTGGATGACTCTAAATAATAACTGTAAATATGCTTCAAGCAGTGGAAAAGCTGAAAAAATGGCACAAGGGACACAATAGTCAAGAATTATGCTTAAGGAAGTGATAAAATGAAATTCACTTTAAAAGCTATTCTTTAATTAAATGGTAGTTTCGCCAATCCCTAGCAGCAAGACGTATTTTTATTATCTAAATGGTAGGAAGGAGTGCTTATTTGTGTGGGGGGCAGGAAGAGGGGGTTGCCACTGCACAAAGCATTCAATTTTAAGCATTATGATTTCTAACTTCAGATATATTATTTTTGTGATGTATAGTATGTTTATTTGGGGGGGAAATGGCTGCTGTTTCCTTTTTTATCTTTAATTTCTTTATTGGTTAAGGTATTACAAACGTGTCCTCATCCCCCCAAAAACAGAATACATTTTTATTTAGTAATTACCACAGGTAATGTTTACATACCAGTACTATGAAACTATGCAGCATATCACTTTAT
>NW_006288121.1:847313-848538 GCF_000327345.1 Myotis davidii | reverse complement strand
TTTTTATGGTTTCTTATCTTACGCTTAAGTCCTTTATCCATTTTGAGTTTATTTTTGTGTATGGTGTGAGTTGGTGGTCTAGTTTCATCCTTTTGCTTGTATCTGTCCAATTTTCCCAACACCATATATTGAAGAGACTGTCTTGACTCCATTGTATGCTCTTGCCTCCTTTGTTGAATATTAATCGGGCATAGTGGTTTGGAACAATCCTCCATAGAAATCATTAGTTTCAAAGGAGCTGTTAACATTTATAGAAATACAATTTTTGTCTGTTGTTTCATATCGGGTAAATAGTAGAGCCTGGCTCAAACTTCAAAATCTGTACACATTCTGTGATTATCCAATAGTTCTCTCGGTTTCCTTATTCTCCTCTGTTCAGAGATTTAAAGTAGTACGTATAAAAACAATATATGCTTTTTCAAAACTAGCACCTGATATAAGCCCATGTTCCTCTTTAATTTTCAGTTCAAAAATTTAAAACAATGCTTATTAAAATAATACTTTTTGCCAAAACCGGTTTGGCTTGGTGGATAGAGCGTAGGCCTGCGGACTGAAAGGTCCCAGGTTCGATTCCGGTCAAGGGCATGTACCTGGGTTTCGGGCACATCCCCAGTAGGAGATGTGCAGGAGGCGGCTGATCGATGTTTCTCTCCCATTGATGTTTCTAACTCTCTATTTCTCTCCCTTCCTCTCTGTAAAAAATCAATAAAATATATTTTAAAAAATAAAAAAATGAAAAATAATACTTTTTTCATAAATAGAGCCTGATATAATATGATCACGCATCTGAAATGTGAATGCACAACTAACTTTAGAGTGCATTGCAAGAGGTAAAAACTTAGAAATTTTTTTCAAGAAAAGTAGGACTCTCATCCACAAAGGTACATGATAAGGTATGAATTCAAAATCTTTCCCCTTATGAACAAATATTGAACAACAAGCATTTTTCGGGCACTGGTAAAAGTAACAACAGTGGAGAAACTAAGATGGCGGAATAGATAAACACCGGGAAATTGCTGCCGCACACAACAATTGAATAACACCTCAGAAACAATATAGACAGTATCCAGAACCACAGGAAGCCTGGCTGACTGTAAATTCTATAACTAGAAGGAAAGAAAAGCACACTGAGAACCAGAGGAGCTGCAGAAGTAAAGCGCAGAGGTAGGGGGCTCGCGCGCGGAAAGGGGCTGGCAACTGAGGACGTGGCTGTGTTTTTGAATCC
>NW_006288121.1:837028-845495 GCF_000327345.1 Myotis davidii | reverse complement strand
GGGGGGGGGGGGGGGGGGAGGGGATGAGCGGGGGCGGGGTAGGGAGTAACGGGGGGACAAGGACACATATGTAATATCTTAATCAATAAAAAATATATTTTAAAAAAAAGTAACAACAGTAACACAGACATGTACATTAGTTCATTACAAATGCTTATATAAAGATTTCTGAACTAAAAAAATGCCTATTTTATTAATTTTTAATATATACTAGTATATGATCAATTGTGTACTAGTATGTGATCAATTTAATAAGCTAGGTATACATTATTTCCTTGAGAATTTTGGGAAGAAGCTAAAATAAGCAGAAGGGAGGATGTTGGCCCATGTACAATAAAAATGCTAGTGCTCAGCCGAAACCGGTTTGGCTCAGTGGATAGAGCGTCGGCCTGCAGACTGGGGGGTGTGGGAGGGTGTCCCAGGTTCAATTCCTGTCAAGGGCATGTACCTTGGTTGCGGGCACATCCCCAGTGGGAGATGTGCAGGAGGCAGCTGATCGATGTTTCTCTCTCATCAATGTTTCTAACTCTCTATCTCTCTCCCTACCTCTCTGTAAAAAATCAATTATATATATATTTTAAAAAAGAATGCTAGTGCTCAAACTTGGTTAACATTATCACATTATCGGAAATTCAAAGGTCCCATAAAATAAAGTAAAATAATTATGGAGTTAAATTACATATCAAATTCTAAAACATTAAGAATAATTGTCTATTGAATACAGGTTTAAAATTGGCATGAGTTGAATAATAATAAAGTTAAATTTGTATGTCATTTTTGAAATGTTATTTACCAACCTAGAGAAAAGAAATGAAGTGTTCCTTTTTCTTCTAATATCACAACTATCTGAAAGAATTTTTTTCACAGCTAACAAATTTTATTTGGTATAATTTTGAGATCATTTCAAAATGCAGATATAATTTCTAATATGAACTGTCAAGCAACTGTGTACCTTTTGCAATAAAATCTCCTGTTTTCTGTAATATCTCGGAAAAACTTCCTATTCAAAGTTGCAAGAAGATTTTATCCTGTTTTCTCATATAAGATTTATACTTTTGCCCTGACCAGTATGGCTCAGTGGATAGAGTGTTGGCCTGTGGACTGAAGGGTCCCAGGTTCGATTCCAGTCAAGGGCATGTACCTTGGTTGCGGGCACATCCCCAGTAGAGGGTGTGCAAGAGGCAGCTGATTGATGTTTCTGTCGTCGAGCTTCCTAGCTCTCTATACCTCTCCCATCCTCTCTGTAAAAAATCAATGAAATATATTTTTTTAAAAAAAATTTATACTTTTACCTTTACCACTTAAGTCTTATATTTCACCTCAAGTTATTTTTCTGTCGAAGGTGAGGTAAGAACTGATGTTCACTTTTTTTCACACATGGCTATCCATTTGTTGAAAAGACTTTCTTCATTAAGTTGCCTTAGCACATTTATTGAAAGCAATTTACCATGTAGGTATGATTCTATTTCTGGATTCCCAATTCTATTCCATTGATCTATATATGCACTATACACACTGGAACCACAAAATAAAAGAATAGATATTATTCCATATACATTAACAATCTAAAATTATGTAAATTAATATTCCAATTTAAAAAGAGACAAAATTATTAAAATTGTTATAATTTTTTAATTCAGCTATATCTTTCTATATGCAATATACTGTATTAAAAATATAAAGCTATAGAAAGTATGAAAGTAGAAAAAACAAAATTTATATGCTAAGCAAATACTAAACCAAAGAAAAGCTTGCATAATTCCATTAACACCAAATAATTTGTTTATAAGCTAAGAGTACTACTAGGAATAGGTCAATTCATAAAGATAAAGGGTTCAATACGCATGGAAGAGCATTAGTTCTAAAATTATATGCAATAATATGAGTTCAGTGAATATAAGGTGAAAATTATACAAGTGCAATGAGAAATAGAAAAGTCTATCAACATATTTAAGTGTTTTTAATACAGACCTTCCATTAATCAATAGGTACATCAGGTAACTTACACCTTATAACAAGTGAAAGTGAAAAAAAAGTGTTCCTAAAACCCATAGGTCAAAAGAAACTCCTCAAAAAATTCCCACTGAAAATGTCACATCAAAATTATCCGAATCCCTCCAACCTTATGGATTTATCATCTCATTATTCTCTTACCAAAAAAATTCTAACTGCTTAATATCCCTGAATAGGCAAGAAAAATGACTGTTTTTGTTTGAGTTAGCACCAATTGCTACAACAAACAAACCTAATAAACCTCCAGTGGTATAACAAAATAAAAATTTATTTTTAATGTATGTCACAATCCAATTGGAAGTTCTTTCCATATGGTTATTTAGAAATCCAGGCTATTTCCACCTGGTTATTCCACCATCCCATAGGAATTTAAAACTGTTGTTAGATCTTCTCCATCCCATCCAGAATTTGGGAGATGAGAAAGAATGGAGATTATGAGGTTTTTATGGGCCAGGCTTGGAAGTGGCATGCGAACTTCTATAGGATTTAGTAACATGGTCAGATATAATTGCAAGGGAGAAAATTATCATAAGATAGTGTGCTCTGGAAGTAGACAAAAATGGTTTTAGGAATCATCATAGCAATGTCTGCCATAATGCTCCTCCATACTAATTAACCATAGAGCAAACAATTCTATCCCACTCTCTACAAATGTTTTCAATCTGGATATAATTCATATGATAGGATTGCCATGGTTCTTTTCTTAACCTCTTAAACCTTTTTTCTATGCTATGCCCTTGATATTTTCAGAACTCCTTCCTAAAAAAAGTGAGGTGCAGTAAGGGGACAAGTAAGTAAAAACAATTGCTTTTTTGTTGAATTAAAGTATAATCTCCATACAGTAAAACCACTGTTTTTGTGAACAGAGCTATGAATTTTTACAAGCACATATAGATAGACAATCTGCACCTCCAAGGTTTAGATTTAGAAGTTGTATTAGTCCCCCCAAAATTCTCCTCTTTCATTTGTAGTCAATTCTCTCCCCACCCCTATACCCTGGTAACTACTGCTCTTTCTGTTGTTTAGTTTTGTCTTTCCCAAAATGTCATATAAATCTAATCATAGAATATGTAGCCTTTCAAAAAATGATGAATCGGACTTCAAAATCAAGAATTTCTGGTCTTTAAAAGACACTGTTAAATATTAAAAGGACACGTCACAGACTAAGAGAAAATATTTGCAAATAACTTCTAATGAAGGACTTATATCCAGGCTATATAAAGAGCTCATAAAATGCAATAATATTTAAAAATTATTTTTTAGGCAAAAGATTTGAACAACCACTGCAGCAAACAAGATATGTGCATGGCAAGAAGCACATGAAAAGATGCTCAACATCATTAGTTATCAGGAAAATAAAAATTACAACTATAATGTAATGCCTGAGGCTATGAATTTTTAATATTGGCAATACTAAGTGATCAGAAAAATGCAGAGCAAATGAAATTCTTCTAATTCCTAATGAGAATACAAAGTATGCACCCAACCAATTTGGACAACAGTTTGGCAGTATCAGTCCAGCAATTCTACTCCTAGGTATTTTTCCAAGTAAAGTAAAAACTTAGGTTCACATAAAAACCAGCATACAAACCTCAAGACAGCTTTATTTATAATCAGCAAAAAACTGGAAACAATCCAAGTGTCCTTCTACTGAGGAAAAGATAAACAAAAACCATTATTTTTCAATGCTTTGTTTGAAAAATGGCTCCTTGGGTCATTTATGAGATATAAAAAGAGCTCAGAATTTGATATACAAAGAAGTTATCTCATATTAAACTGTAATTGTAGTTCTACACTATTGTTTTAGAGGTAAAGTTTGCTATCTTGTTTTCATTTCTCATTTCAATAAACTATCAGTTTTCTTCAAGGAAACAGTGGGAAGAGAACTGTTGTTTGTTGGGGGAATGTGTGAAATTTAAATATCTACTAGGCCAAAAAGATTGTGAGAAAGATTACTCCCGATGAGACCATCAGTTATTGGCGCTAAGCAATTTCTTTCAGCTGTGTCCTAGATTCCAAAAGTCAATACTGAGCACAGAGCTTCTTCAAAAGCCCATGAAGTTCTTATTGACAGCGAGGCTCTCACACTGCATATCCATTTCCCAATCATTAGGCAAAAGTGCATCCTATACATTCTTAGTAAAATAGGCCAGTTATAGAGCCAATATTATATGTGAACCTAACCATAAACCTAAAACTATTAGGTTCTAGAGAAATATTTGTTAATAGTAAATTTGTCATGCTTAATTTATTTTTTATTGAGATATAATTAATGAATAACATTGAATTAATTTCAGGTGTACAACCTAAGGATTCAATATTTATATATTGTGAATTGACCACAACAATAAGTCTAATTAACATCCATTATCCCCCATAGTTATACTTTTTTTGCTCTGATGAGAACTTTTATCTACTCTCTTAGCAACTTTTTTATATAATACAGTATAACTAACTATAGGCACCATGTTGTACATGACCTCCCCAGGACTTTTTCAACATGTATGTCACACTTAAGTTTAAATGTTTCATTTTAGTTTAATTCTTAGTTTTTAATTATTTAATGTCTTATAATTAATTTTTAGTTTTGCTCTAGTTATTATACAACATTCCCAATTTAATTTTTCACAACATACTTGTAAAAGTCTACATGATACATTAGTAGGTGAAAAACTTGTCACCTCTCTATTATCAACGCTTTGACAAAACTTATGTCTAATTTGTTGACGGAATTCTAGGGAGGTGGTTGGCCAGAAACATGGGGACAGACGGGGGAGAGGGAGAGAAGAAGGACCAAATTTCAAATAAATGGGGCTGATGCAAGATATAAGGCTCTCACTCATATCTGAGGGTCATCAGAGTGGTTCAAGGATATACTATGGCGTCAGGAGATCAGTTTGACATCCTAAAAAGAGTTCATACAGCAGAATAAGGGCATGAAAAGGATAAAGGCCATTATCACCTACTGTGAGAGACCAGAGTCAGCCCCCTCTGTGGCTGGTCTCAGGCACTCACACCGAATCACCTTGCCCAGGGAACACCAGCAGCTGGGCTGTGGAAAATGCTTACCGTGGCCATCAAAGGCGCATTAATGGGCCACTGGCATCAGTCCCAGGCTTCACATCCTTAGGGGACCTTATGTGTGGGCACTTCAGAAGTGTGACAACCTTCGTATCTGTTGTGTAACATCTCAAGGACCAAACCTACCCTCTGAGGAAGAACTTCAGTGGCTCTGGAGGAAGGCAAACTGAGCAGTAACGCACCAGGTTGAGCTATATCTGAATCTTAGGATATCAAAATCCTGTGGACAGGAGAAACAGCTGTTAGAATAATAATGTTTTATTGCTATTTAGTATTCAGCAAAAAGAGACCGTTCATTCAACTATTTACTTTGACTATATACAGGGTAAATGGCTCTTGAAAGTATCCCAGGGTTTTTCCTCACAACGAAAAGAAGTCTGGATTTTAGATGGGATAGCATCCAAGATTATTCCTCCTATCACTTCTTTTACCCTTATTTCACTTCTGTGATGTATTTAGAAACTAACTGTGTTTTAATGTTTAAAAAAAATTGAGTCATGGGTAAAGACTTGAGTCAATTGTATTTTATCAGATTGAAAACATATTTGCTGAAGGCACAACGTGAACAGTACAGATTAACACACTATTTTGATCTCTTGTAAAAATCAACAACACTGATTAGGGGTCTCCACAGATAAAACAGCAGATGTTTTTCTGTCAAAGTTAATTTGCTCTTAGAACTTATTGGGTAAAAATCATATGAGTAAACACAAGCAAAATTCCCTGGATGGACCAATATTTTAGAAATAAAAATAAATTGTCTCTAAGTGAAATAAGTGAGAAGAAGACAAGTATCACATGATCTCACTCACATGTGGAATCTAAGTAACAAAATAAACTGATGAACGGAGTGGATCCAGAGACATGGAACAGAGTGAGGAATCTCAGAGGGAAGGCAGGGAGGGTGGCTGGGAGGGAGGTAATCAACCAAAGACCTTGTGTGCTTATATGCATAACCCATGGACACAGACCATATGGTGGTGAGGGTCTGGGATAGAGGGGAAGGAGGGATGGGCTGGAGGGGGTCTTTGTGGAGGAAAAGGGGACATATGCAATACTTTCAACAATAAAGAATTACTAAAATATAAATAAATAAATAAATAAATAAATAAATAAATAAATTGTCTCATGTTATCAGAAGAATTTGAAATTAATTCTACATTGCATTCATGTTTTTAAAAATAGTATTTTAGCTCTGGCTGGTTTGGTTCAGTGGATAGAACGTCAGCCTGCGGACTGAAGGGTCCCAGATTTGATTCCACTCAAGGGCACATGCCTGGGTTGCGGGCTTGATCTCCAGTAGGGGACATGTAAGAGGCAGCCGATCAATGATTCTCTCTCATATCATCTCTCTCGTCATTGAGGTTTCTATCTCTCTCTCTCCCTCTCCTTTCCTCTCTGAAATCAACAAAGATATATTTTTAAAAAAATAGTATTTTAGAATTTAGTTTTTTAAAAAGTACTAAAATTTGTAGTTTAAAATTCATATTTAGAAAATATAAGTAAACTGAGTGACTTTTTTATTGGATAAAACCATCAGAAATGCAACATTTTGAGGAGGTACCACAGTGTTAATGAGAGCCTTTGAGGTCATTTAGTCTGAGTTGTAATTCTACCGCCTGATGACACCCAAACTAGGATGTCTTCTTTAGCAACTTACTTTCTTTTCTCTAAGCTTTACTTTCTTTCCCTCCAGCAAGAATATAATATTAACACCTACCTCACAACTGATCAAGTCAACTAATCCTCCTGACCGTTACGTCAGCTGTAAAAGTGGGCTATTAATACCAGTCTCAGAAACATTGTTAGAATGAAAATGAAACCTGGTAAAACATATTAAATGTAAAGAAATAAAACAATATCATAATTAAGTTGCTTTGTATTATTTGTGAAACATGGTGCTGTATGTAGTAAGTAATTAAATACATATCATTGTAATTCACCAGGATAATTATCTAGTGAGTTGTCAACCTGTATCTCAGGCTCTCATGCAAATTAGAAAACCACACTTGGAAATGGCCCGGTTTAGACCACGTTTGCTGTTATATCATTAAGTGGGTTTGTCCTACAGACCAATGTGCACCAGGCATGATCAGACAAACCTATTTTATACCATGGCCTGGTCAAATCTGAATGCAGGTTGGCATGTGAGCTAAAAATACTTCTGAACCTTGGCACTATTTTTCCTTCATCAGTTCTCAGCTCGGGTTTCTTCCAAAAGAAAGCTTATATTTTATTGCTTCATCTCAGCTTCTCAAACCCTAGAGTATAACATTTCTAGAGATTTCTGCACAGAAATGAGGATTTTTTCCACCCAGAAAAAATGTCTCAGACCTTACTGTTGTTCTGACATATTCCTTATATCTTTTTCTCCTTCAGACACCAATGCTAAACTCAAGGGTATCTTTTTAAAATATATGTTTTTATATCACACAGTCAGAAAACTTTTATACAGTTGTAATACCCTAGAGTACCCTATTCAACTCTATGTTACCATTGATTCAATATTTTTATATTCCACATATCAGTGACATCATATAGAATTTTTTTTTTTTGTATCTGACTGGTTACACATAGCATACTGTCCTCCAGGTTGTCTCAAATGGCCAGATTTCTTTATTTTTAAGAATATATATTCTAGTCTCAATCATTAAATTCTACAAGTTTTAGCCAGGCCACAGTGGCTCAGTGGTTGAGCATCGACCTATGAACCAGGACGATGGTTTGATTCCCGGTCAGGGCACATGCCCAGGTCTCTCCCTCTCCCTTCCTCTCTGAAATCAATAAAAATATATATTTTTTAAAATTCTACAAGTTTCAGTTTCCTTATGTATAAATGGACTTTTACCATTTATAACATATACTTTGTCAAATTCTTTTTCTGTATCTATGACATGATCATGTGATGTTTTTCTTTAGCCTTTTGACTTGATGGATTACAATTAATTGATTTTTGAATATTGAACCAGCCTTATATACCTGGGATAAACCCACTTGGTCCTGGGGTTTTTATACATTATTGGATTAGATTTGCTAATATTTTGTTGAGAATTCTTGCATCTATAGTCTGAGGGGATATTGGCCTGTAGTTCTCTTTCTTTGTAATGTCTTTATCTGGTTTTGGAATTAGGATAATGCTGGCCTCATAAAAAGAGCTTGTAAATGTTTCTTCACTTTGGATTTTTAAAAAATAATTTGAGGAGTATAGGTGTTAGTTCTTTGAATGTTTGGTAAAATTTCCCTGTGAATCCATCTGGACCAGGGCCTTTGTTTGCTCGACATTTTTAAAAAATATATTTTATTGATTTTTTTTTACAGAGAGGAAGAAAGAGGGATAGAGAGTTAGAAACATTGATTAGAGAGAAACAGCGAT
>NW_006288121.1:835249-836042 GCF_000327345.1 Myotis davidii | reverse complement strand
CAGAGCATCGGGCTAGATTCAGTCCATCAGCCCATTGTGTGAGCCATGTGGGTAAGTGCAGGGGAGCATGCCCCCTGCAGCAGGAGTCCCAAGAGAGCAAGTGGAGGGAATTTTCTTTGTTCACGAGTGAAGTATCTCAGATTTTTGTGCCCTTGCAGTGGCCACACCTATTCTGGCCACTGACTCAATCTCAGATGTGAATCCCATGTGTGGCTGACAGGTAAGCATCTTTCCACATCACCCATACGTTACTGGGCATGTGTCTATTGTCCAATCCTTCTCCCAGTGATCTGTAGGGAACAGAGTTGAAAAAAACTATTAACTTTAGTTTCCTGGCAAAGCTGCATATATGGCATGTCTATATTATCTAGTCTCCCCTTTGCTCCTTTTCTCTTATTAATAACCAGGTTATTATAATGTTATCACTATTACCATTCTTAGGGCATCATGTGCTTTCCTTCACTTGAACAGTACGTGCTCAGTCTTTCCCATGATGTTGAGTAATCACAAGTAATCAGCTTGTCTTTTATTTAAAGGAGTTTGTAATGATAAGATAGTTTATGCAAGAGTCTTGTCATAGAGTTTAGCACCATAGTTTTCATTTCAACTACTTACCCATTTATCTTATTTAGGAAGTAAAACTTTTTTTGTTCACACTTATTAGATGACTAGAGGCCTGGTGCACAAAAATTTGTGCACTGGGGGGGGGGATCCCTCAACCCAGCCTGTGCCCTCTCGCAGTCTGGGACCCCTCAGGCGATGACCACCTGCTGGCTTAGGCCCGCTCCCCAGG
>NW_006288121.1:833394-833873 GCF_000327345.1 Myotis davidii | reverse complement strand
CATTGTGCTTACATATGCAAATTAATCGCCATTTTGTTGTCAGTTAACTGCCATCTTAGTTGGCAGTTAATTTGCATATCACTCTGATTAGCCAATGAAAAGGGTAGCGGTTTATGGCTAATTACCATCTTTCTCTTTTATTAGTTAGGATGGTCTATTCAGAAAAGCCAAACACACAATTTCAAGTTGGTGAGGGTAGTATATTAACTAGTGTTGTATTTCACTTTTCTTTTTTCCTGACACCAAGAAGTTGATCTGGCAATCACAGGACGTGATGTATTCCTTTTGAACACAAACAACTTTACAGAACATGAGCATCAGATAAGTACATTCTGTGGCCATGAAGATCAAGACAAAGTCAAGATCACTGTGTTAGTTTAACACAGACAAAACATGAACAATTGGTCTCACAGCCACTTGGCCTGCAGGTCAAATTCACCCTAGTATTAAATACAAAAATCAAGGATTAACTACAACAA
>NW_006288121.1:826303-832775 GCF_000327345.1 Myotis davidii | reverse complement strand
CTATGGATGAGGACGGGAGGTGGGGGGTGAAGGCAGATGGTGGGGCGGGAACTGGGAGGAGGGGAGGTATGGAGGGAAAAAAGAGGAACAAATGTAATAATCTGAACAATAAAGATTTAATTTAAAAAAAACATGAACAATTGGCAAACCACCTTAATAACCAAACATCTCCTGTCCTAGGTAATATTGAGGCAATACAGTAAGAAACTAAGAAAATTCCTTGGCAAGTAGAATGGAGAAAATGAGACAGACAGCTGATCCAAACTGGCCTTTTCCAGCACCCTGACTCACATGCCTCCTTCTCCCTTGCAGGACCACTTCCTTAAGCATTATGCCCTCAGGACCAAGAGGTTCTGATCAGCATCAAATAATTTTAGGAACAAAGACTCTGGACTATTGACCACACAGACAGAGTTTTGGTCAAACTAAAAATAACATTTAGGCCTCAGTTGTGTTTCAGCTCCAGGCCCAACAAAGCAGCAAAACCAGATGAAGCAATGCCATGGCTGACATCAGAACCAGATGCAATGACTAATGACCCCCTACCCTAGCGCTAATGAATCAATAGAGACCAGGACCCCAAAGGACATACCTGGAAATCTGATGAATATTCTATTGAGATCCTCCCCTGAGGCCTCCCCAAAAATTCCTGTCTTTAGAAAACAGATAAAAACCCTTAAGGCAAAGGACCCAGTGCGCACTCTCTCTCTAAAGCAAGTCCATGCCCTCCTCTTCTTTCCTAAAGTACCTATTTGCTTTCTTTCTCCAAAGGCCTTTTGCCTCAGTAACTTGCTTCCTGAGTCCACACAGCCCAGCTGGCTCACTTATTCTGCCTCTGTGACTTTCTTTCTAAAGGGACAAGGCAGCCATGCTCAGTATCAACATTTCCTCATATTTCCAAAGGGCAAGACAGCTCTGCCTGGGCTCACTCCTTTTGCTACGATCTGGCCTCTTCTATCTTAAGTCCTTCCTTTGTGTCACTGTCCCCAGCTTTAATAAACATACTCTCAAAATCACCTGGACTCCTGTTGTCACATCTTTACTTCATAAAGTCAAGAACACAGAGCCCACGTTGATACTAACAATATGAGTAAATGCTTTACCCTTGTCTGATCTCCTTCAAGGTAAGATTATTTAAGATATCTCTTAGGGGCTGACTTGTGTCCCATTGAAGCAGGTTACTGAGAAACTAGAAAAATTCCCTGGCAAATAGAATGAGTAAACTGAGACAAATGGTTGAACAAATGGCTGGAGTGATTGAGCAATTAACAGCCAGCTAATAAATCACAGGACCCTATCCTCCCTAACTGAAGATGCCTAAGAGCAGGTGTTTTAAATCACCATAGTCAGGGAGGTAGATAACAAATAATAATTAGAACCAGACGAATCCAAGATAAAGGTAAAACTAACCAGAAAATGACCCCAAAGCTATTATACCACCATTATAATGAAAACTGACGCCACAAGTAGAACAAATGCCAAACACATCTGGAATGGACCATATTAGAAGCAAGTCTCCGTCCCAACCAGAAGACAGTGTCAGAATTTGGCACAAAGCTTGGAGATGACATAAAATCCCTTGGAAACATATAAAATCCCAAGAGCTAACTGACCAAGTGTGCAATTCACTGGTGAGTTGGCCCGTGTCCACTCAGACAGGTACTTTTTACTTCTTTTACAGTGGAACCTATGCCCTAGCCTTTCTTTTTCTCTATCTGAATACAACTTGCTTTGTTCTCACTCCAATTCAACCTTGAAATTTTTCCTGGGTGAATGAAGAACTTGCAGACCACGCTGGGTCAGGGCCAGCCCCCAGCACAAAGCTGTCCCGAACTCCATCAAGATTTATATATTGTCTTCAATATCTCCAGTAATTCAGAGGTGGCTATATTTGAAGGCAGGATCTGTAAAGAAAAAAAGTTAAAATGTGGGGCCCTAACCCAATATGACTGGTGTCCTTAGAAGAAGAACAGATTAGAACCAATAGGGAAGGCCATCTGAGGGCACAGGGAAAAGATGGACAACTACAGACTGAGGAGAGAGGCCTCAGAAGACATCATCTGTGCCAACAACTTGCTCCTGGTCTTCTAGCCTCCAGCACTGTGAGAAATCAATTCTGCTTGGTAAGCCACCCAGTCTGTGGTATTTTGTTACAGCAGCCTGTGGTCTAATGAATATATTTGGTCTTCGTCCTGGTTTCTGCCACAGAGCTCCTACAACTCTTGTAATTTCTTAAATTACCCAAGTGTCTTGATATTTATAACAAGCCCTTTGGATCACACCTGAGTTTTTGCTAGTGAGGTGACAGGGTGGGGTCCCTACAGAACCTCAGGATGGGTCTGGTCACTAGAAAGATCAAGTGATTAGAGGGTTGGAACTTTCAGCCTCACCCACTGACCTCTGGGAAGTAAGGCGAGGGGTGGTCAGCTGGAGAGTAAAACTCTTAAACAAGACATGAGGAGCTTCTGGGTTGATGAATGCCATGTGCCAGGAGGTTGGTGCAGGGACAGAAGCTCCAATGCCTGGGGCCCTTCAGAACTTACTTTATGTACCTCTTCCCACTGCTGTTCACCTGTGTGTTTTTTTAAAACTGATAATCAACATAAGTAAACGTTCCCCTGAGCTTTGTGAACCATTCTAACAAATTAGCAAACCCTAAGGGGAAGTCATGTGAACCCTTATTTATAGCCAGTTGGTCAAAAGTACACGTGACAATCTGGTCTTGCGATTGGTCTCTAAAGTGGAGACAATTGTTACCAAACTAAAGGCGTTCGTTTGCCTGCACACATCAAAGCCCAATAAGATACAACAGAAGTTTAAGAAAGTAAAGGTTTATTTAAGGAAATGGCACCAAACTCAGAGGCACAGGTGAACTAGTTCTAAAACCTAACTCACTGATGGTCTACACAGGGACAGATTATATATTTTAAAATTTTTCAATTATGATAATTAATGGAGTAGGGGGTCATGGGATCCACTGATTGGTTGGGCCCAGAACAGGGAGTAGTTGGCCATCATATCAGATCCCAAAGTCAGCCATGGCATCATTCTGTCTCGTTTTGTGAGGACATGGTAGGTAGGTCTGAAACACAACTGAGGTCAAAATTTTATCTTTTGTTTGACCAAAACTGTTTCTGTGGTGAACAAACCTGAGGCTTTGTTCTTAGGACAGTTTAATGCTGACCAGAATCTGATGTACTAAGGGCTTAAAGATTAAAGAAGGAACTGGACAAACAGAAAGAAGAAAGGATTCTGTTCAAGTAATGGAGTTTCTGCATGGTTACACAATCTTGTAAAACCGAGGTCTCAATCTATGAGATCTGATGCTATGTCTACACAGATAGTGTCAGGAATAAGGTAAATGTGTAGGACACCTAGTTGGTGTCTGCTGGAAATAGGAGAATGGCTTAGTGGTATTGGAAAATTTTCCAGACAGGCATAGAAAACTAATATAATACCTAATTATAGACTTATCTACCTCTGTCCACCACCATTCCCTTCCTAACAGTGTCCAATCCAGAGTGAAGCTCTCCTTCTTAAATCCTCCCCCAAATCACCTAGGACTCCTAGCCCAAGCCCAAACACTGGAAATCCTTTCTTACTCCCTCTTACTGAACCATCCCATTGTCGCCAAGATGTGTGTCCCTGTCTGCAACAACAGGTATGTTCTTGCTGGGCTTTGGCTGTGGGGGCTATGACAGTGTCTTGAGTTCATTGAGGTTTTCTTTGTTAATTACTCTCAGATGCTTATATTCATCAGTTTTACTGAATTACAAAATATTTTCCTACTCAGGTTGTTTCAGTGCCAATCTAAGGGACTCACAGTTTAAAGAACCAACCCCAATCATCTTACACCCCCATCCAGCAAAAGACAGCTCTGGTTATGTCATGAAAATGATATCATTGTAATAATCTGGTTATTACTTAGCAGTAAAGGAGTAAAAGGGAAGACTAGATATAGGCATGCCATTTATACAGCTTTGCCAAAAAGCTACATTTAACACTGTCCACGTCTGTTTCCTTTTCATCGATAGGGGAAGGGACTGGACAAAGGTGGTTTAGACGCATGCCCAGTAAGGTCTGAGTGATGTGGGAAAACGCTTGCCCATCAATCACACCTGAAAACAGGTAATTGGCCAGATGGGCATGGCCACTGTAAATTCTCAAAATCTATATATATATAAAAGTATATATATATATATACTTCCAAACAACGGAAGCTTGGCTCCTGGCTCTTAGGACTCCTGCTCCAGGAGGCCATGCTCCCCTGTGCACATATGGCACATGGCCATGTTGGGCTCCATATAGGGACTAATGGACTTTAATCTGGCCTGAATGCTGAACCACACCCAACTGCAACATGGAACGTAAACTCTAGACACTGGCCTTGTTTCTGACTTTACTGAACACCCAACTGCATCTTTTCCAGTACTGGCTTAAAGGGCAGGGGACTTTGGAACCCAAGAAATGTAACTCCATGCCAATAAAGCCTTCCACATTCCATATAGGGACTAATGGACTTTAATCTGGCCTGAATGCTGAACCACACCCAACTGCAACATGGTAAGTAAACTCTAGACACTGGCCTTGTTTCTGACTTTACTGAACACCCAACTGCATCTTTTCCAGTACTGGCTTAAAGGGCAGGGGACTTTGGAACCCAAGAAATGTAACTCCACGCCAATAATGCCTTCCACATTCCACCCTCCCGTGAGAGTCTTAGAAAATTCATTTTCTGACGATATTGCAAGAGCCTCACTCCCACTCTTGTCTGGGATGTCTGGCCCATTAATTTCTCTGGCATCAAAAATATCTTCAAAGCTCTTTGTCAGTTCCCCTTGCTCTACAAGTATGCCAGGTGCTGTATATAACTTATATCCTATCATAATTAAGGTTGCTTTCTGTGAACCAGACATTAGCTTCCTCAATTTTAAGTGAAAGTTAACACCATCAAAATAAATGCTAAGACAGAATTTCAACTCAGTTCTGTCTAACTCCAAAGCCCATCAGGAATTTTCATAAGACTTTGTTAACATAAAACATCCGTTTCAAAGGACACTTCTAAACTTATGGAAATGATCTACTTGTTGTTAGGGAGATAATTTGCATTGCTAAGTAGCTCCAGAAGACATTGAAGAAGTAGCAAAGGAAACCATACTGGGATCACTGTTAACAAACGAGAAGAGAAGATAGTCAGCAGTCCCTCAGCACATTTTTTTCTTTCTATAATTGTACAGAATACTTAAAAAGGCAACACGTTGGGTGGGGGGAAAGAGACACAATACACTGATGCAGTGACTGTTTTTACAGATTAGATGTTTTATAGATTAGATTAGAAAGCTTTCATAAAATGACCATTCAGTAAAAAATTTTTGAAAGAATGACCGAATAGCTTAACATCTTCACGCTTGATCCTCGAAAAAATCCTCGGAGGTAAGGAAAAAGGAAGTGGCCCCCAGGAGTGATCTTCCTGATGAAGAGATGTCATCTTTCAATTTACTAAGGGTAAAGAAATCATTTCTGAAATTTTTGCTTCGAAGACAAAAGCATTTATTTTTCTCCCACTGCTTACAGAGAATAGCTTGCTTCATATAAAACAGACTTAGAATTGATAATTGTATAATGTAGTGCTCTTTTCTTTCTTTGATCGGCTTATTTCTGCACTTCACAGAAAAGAATAGAACAACACTTTAGGGTAGAGTACATGACATCCATTTTCTTTTTTTGTATATTTTTTTTAATTTGTGGAAACATATTTTCTTTTCATAGTTTGCTTTTTTTATTTTTCAATTACAAGTTGACATTGGTTTCAGGCATATAACATAATGATTATGATACTGTTGTAATTAGCTAAAAATTAATAGTAGGAAAGGAGAAAAGGGAAGGCCAGACATTATAGGTATGTTTCCTACAAAACACTGGGGGAAGGAGACTGGACAAAGGGAAGATAGATGCATCCCAGTAGTTAGGATGACAGAGGAAAGTACTTGCTACTTGTCACGCCTGGGAACAAAGTTCATTGTCCAGAATGGGCGTGGCCACTGCATGCCCCTGAAGATTTGGGATATTTAATCCCCTGGGTAAAGAAGTGCACTCCCTTGGTTCCTCTTGGCACACTTGGCTCCTGGCTCATGTTTGGCTTTCCGGCATTCACACATGTGGCCCATGACCATGTGGACTCCCACACACAATAGACTAATGGACTGCAACTGGCCTGATGCTGTACTGTACCTGTCTCCAACAAGAAGTGTAGCTGGGTTTCAGTAAAGCTAGAAGCAGAGTCAGTGTTCAGAGTTTCCTTTCCATGTTGGAGTTGAGTCCAGTCTACTAGTAGTATCAGGATAGCTGTAGTCCATTAGTACAATGTTATGGGGTCCACATAGCTGTGGGTCATACAGGCAAATGCAAGACAGTTAAGAGAGTACGTCCCCAGCAAAAACAGTCCCAAGAGCCCAGGAGCACAAGAGCACAC
>NW_006288121.1:825210-826015 GCF_000327345.1 Myotis davidii | reverse complement strand
CTATGTTAAATATAAGGACTTAAATAGAAGACAGGAAACCATAAAAATATTAGAGGAAGTTTTTAATTTATCCCACATTCAAAGGCTGTTAAATCGCGTTGTTTACCCATGTCTTCAGAAAAAAATCACTTCTACTGTCATGGTAAACAACCTGCTTCCCTATTTATAATGATCTGGCCCTCTAGCAACTTCAGCGTGGAATTATAGCTAATTTGCCTACAAACAGCAGGTGGTCATAATAATCTGGCCACTCAGGGTATATATATAAAGTATTTCTAACAAGTACAAAAAGAAAAATTCTCTAAACATCCAAATTGACCCAAAGGTTCCAAAGCTCTCAGAAAAGAAAAAGTGCTGTTTTTATCTGTTACAGAGTAGGGTGTGCTGTTTTCCCCATCTTGTCTCTTCAGGGTAAATAAGGGATAGCAGCAAGTTGTGTGTGTGAAATCTGATCTTCCCAGTGTCTAGGCAACTCTGTGGGAGAAGAGGCGTAGACTCTTTTAGGCCTACATGGTAGCACTTATTTAAAAGACCCCCTAATGATTTAAAAAGTTAACATGGCATCTACAAATACCAAGAACACTAACTGAATTTAAGGAGCCACAAAAGTATCTTGGTACTTGTGATCTTGAGCCAGAACAATTCATTCTACCTAATAAATTAAAGACTTTGAGCCCAACGTTCCTGAACAATAAAATCTGATGGTTTATAACGAATTTTCAGCAAACATTTGTGAGTGTTCACAAAACCTAGCATTTTACAAAAGCAGTGGTTCAATCCTTCTAAACTGCAACCAAAATTGAAG
>NW_006288121.1:824025-825119 GCF_000327345.1 Myotis davidii | reverse complement strand
ACAAGTTGACATTGGTTTAAGGCATATAACATAATGATTATGATACTGTTGTAATTAGCTAAAAATTAATAGTAGGAAAGGAGAAAAGGGAAGGCCAGACATTATAGTTATGTTTCCTACAAAATACTGGGGGAAGGAGACTGGACAAAGGGAAGATAGATGCATCCCAGTAGTTAGGATGACAGAGGAAAGTACTTGCTACTTGTCACGCCTGGGAACAAAGTTCATTGTCCAGAATGGGCGTGGCCACTGCATGCCCCTGAAGATTTGGGATATTTAATCCCCTGGGTAAAGAAGTGCACTCCCTTGGTTCCTCTTGGCACACTTGGCTCCTGGCTCATGTTTGGCTTTCCGGCATTCACACATGTGGCCCATGACCATGTGGACTCCCACACACAATAGACTAATGGACTGCAACTGGCCTGATGCTGTACTGTACCTGTCTCCAACAAGAAGTGTAGCTGGGTTTCAGTAAAGCTAGAAGCAGAGTCAGTGTCCAGAGTTTCCTTTTCTTGTTGGAGACAGGTATTCATTTCAGGTATCCAGCCCCTCTGAAATGAGGAATGTGAGAAAATTAAAAGAGAAGCCCCAAAGTGAGACAGCTGGCTCAGATGAATGGAACTGGTTCTCTTTTTTCTATTTTAAGTAGGTCATTCTGTTTGATATAAACTCATTGCTATCCTATAGAATAAAAGCCTAATATGCAAATTGACTGTTGCTATGATGTGCACTGACCACCAGAGGGCAGATGCTGGGTGCGGGAGCTGCCCCCAGGCCACTGGCCCCAGGCCAGCCAAGGCGGGTGCCAGCAGGGGCCCTGATCACCCTGCCAGTCACCCCGCAGAGGGAGGCGACTGGCAGCAGTGGGGGACAGAGCCAGTGAGGAGGCAGTGCCAGGCTGGCCAAGGCAGATGCCAGGGAGGGGCCACCCCCCCTATTGCCCCACCAGTCACCCCACAGATCGGCCCTGATCGCCAGCCAGGCCTAGGCACCCTACCCATGCACGAATTTCATGCATCGGGCCTCTAGTTTATATACAAAAGTATATATATATACATAATAATCTGGCCACTCAGTATGTGTGTATATATATA
>NW_006288121.1:817029-823796 GCF_000327345.1 Myotis davidii | reverse complement strand
AGGCGTAGACTCTTTTAGGCCTACATGGTAGCACTTATTTAAAAGACCCCCTAATGATTTAAAAAGTTAACATGGCATCTACAAATACCAAGAACACTAACTGAATTTAAGGAGCCACAAAAGTATCTTGGTACTTGTGATCTTGAGCCAGAACAATTCATTCTACTTAATAAATTAAAGACTTTGAGCCCAAAGTTCCTGAACAATAAACATCAGATGGTTTATAATGAATTTTCAGCAAAGATTTGTGAGTGTTCACAAAACCTAGCATTTTACAAAAGCAGTGGTTCAATCCTTCTAAACTGCAACCAAAATTGAAGTAGTGGGCTTCCATCACCAAACTGTTGTGTATGCACCATAAAATGCAGGTTCACAACTTTTTGTGCTAAAAGTGAATGTCGCATCCACCAACTTTTTTAAAAACAAGAGTAAGAGTAAATGTTTTTCCTGTGCTTATAGTGGCAGAAAGGAACACGGAGAAATAATACATTTTCAAAAGCACTCCCGTCACATCTTCAGCTTCTTACAGAAGCATCTGCCCACAAAGATGACATTTTGTCTTTGTTTCTTCACTTTAAATTGTTTGCCATCACAATGTCAATCAAAAGCAAATTTATACTCCAGACAGATGCAAATCATAGCTTTTCCCAAAGTATTTTCAGGAACCAGTCACTTGTCTATCCATCAAAGCCTATACAGCCTTATTCACACTCTAACAGTAATTCTCTTTTCAGAGTAGCTGATAATCATCGCTACTTCCAGTGCAGTGGGATCATTTCCTCCTGGACTCACATTCACAAACTTACCAAGCAGCGGAGAGGCTGTTAGTAACAATTTTGCCCCTTTGATGGATTCTCTTGATTGTTACAACCTAAGAGAAAAGTGATAGCTTTCTCATAAAAAATGTAGCTTTGGCAAAATCATCTAGCCAAGTACCTTGCCCTTTTAACAATTTCTGACCCCTTGAAAAATCCAAGAAAAAGTTATGAACAATTTCCCCCCAAATAAATACATATAGCATATAATCACAGACGTGTGTGTGTGTGTGTGTGTGTGTGTGTGTGTGTGGTTTTAGGAGTTCACATATTTCTGAAGTTCATTCGTGTTAAAACTCTTGCCCATGGCTTTTGAAATGGGTTCAGTTACCCAGCAAGGTTATTGCCTGTCAGTTATATGCTACCTATATCTGCACAAGGCCTCAAGAAGGTGACAGTGGACAGAAAATATCTGATTCTATAACAGTTGTTCAAAATGGCATGAGTTTCATTCCTGTACAATCAGTCCCAACATTATACTTCACTAGAGGCCCGGTACACAAAATCTGTGCACCGGTAGGGTCCCTAGGCCTGGCCAGCAATCAGGGCTGATCTGTGGGGCAGCTGGCAGGGTTGGCCTGGCACTGCCCTCTTGCCGGCCCTGCACCCCACCTCCCCCACCGCAGCCAGTTGGGGCCTGAAGGCTGGGGGTAGCTTCTATGTTGAACATTTTCCCCCTGGTGGTCAGTGCATGTCATAGCAATCGGTCATTCTGCCGGTCATTCCACCATTCAGTCAATTTGCATATTAGGTTTTTATATAGATAGATTTCTCCCCCTTAGTTATCATCAAAGCCAAAGCTCGAGAGAACCTCTTCCCTCCTCCACACACAACCTTAATTTCGCTTTTAGAAACTTATTCCCCCTTCCAGGAAGACCATCAATTTTAACCATATTTTATCCCCAAGGCTACACACAGACTCATTCATTCTCTGAACCACTATGGATTGTATATCACTGCATCCTCAACTTTTTCTTTTGTAGGAAATTTCCCTTCCTCAACAATGCACTGCTGGTTTTCTGCATGGACTGGCTTTCTCACTGCATGCCTCACATTGCACAGTTTTCCTGGTTCATCTAGAAAGCATCATAGAGTCATTGCCAGGCTCTCAGTCGACACCCTTTCAGGTCGCAAGCCTATCTCTAGGCCTTGACAATAAGAATAAGAATTCTCTTGGCCAATCTATACAGAGTAGTCCCTCCTTATCCATGATTTTGCTTTCCATGGCTTGTTTTAACCATTTTTCTAAAACACTAAATGAAAAATTCCCCGTTCTGATTAGTGTATGAAATCTCAAGTTGTCCTACTCTGTCTGACCTGTGATGTGTCATCCCTTTGTCAGCATCACCACCCAGCAGTCACAAGGTGGCTGATTCCTTATCAGATCGACTATTGTGGTGTCACTGTGCTTGTGTCCATCTCACCCTTATAGCAGCCTAACACTATGTCATATTCTGTCATTCACCTCACTGGTGATGCAGGCTTTCATCTCATCTTATCACAAACAGAAGGTGAATGCAATACAATAAGATATTTTGAGAGAGAGAGAGACCACATTTAGATAACTTTTATTGCAGCATATTGTTATAACTGTGTTATTATTAGTTATCATGGTTAATGTCTTACTATATCTAATTTATAAATTAAACTTTATCATAGGTATGTATGTACAGCAAAAACATAGCACACAGAGTTCAGTACTATCCAAGGTTTCAGGCACCCATGGGAGTATATATATGGTCCAGCACTATCTGTGGTTTCAGGCATCCACTGGGGGCCTTGGACATATCCTCTGTGGATAAAGGGGGATGACTATACACAGTCTACACTCTAACCTCTGTTGAATGCCCTTCTTAACCTCCTTTTAAATTTATATTACTTCGTATGTAATTGGCACTTTATATTGTCTGATTGATCATAAGAGATCATACTCTTAATTAACTGGTACCATTTCTATTCTAGATACAAAGATCTGCTTCTACTAGGTCAAAGGCCAGGGGAACTTGCTCTCCTAGGAGTTCATAACATTTGCCAATCTCTCTGTGTAGTCAAAGTAGCTACAGCACATCTAGTTTACCACTCTGCAATATCTGTGGGTTGTCAAGTAACCAATCAAGAAAAGGAGAAATTATTTTTTAAATTTTATTTATTTAATTATTTTCCCTTTTTAATGAATTTATTGGGGTGACACTGGTTAACAAAATTATACCAGTTTCAGGTGCACAGTTGTATAGCACATCATCTGTACATTGTATTGTATGTTCACCACCCCAAGTCAAATCCCTGTCCATCACTATTTACTCATTAAAGAAGTATTTATGACCCTGGCTGGTGTTTCTCAGTGGTTAGAGTGTCATCCCATGCACCAAAGGGGCTTGAGTTTGATTCCCTATCAATGGCATGTACCTGGTTGCAGGTTTGATCCCTGGCCCCGGTCAAGACCCCTGCAGGAGGCAACTAAATAATGTGTCTCTCTCACATTGATGTCTCTCTCTCCCTCCCTCCTTTCCACTCTCTCTAAAAAATTCAATGGAAATATATCCTCCTGTGAGCATTAACAACAACAATAAAAGAAGTATTTATGTAGTTCCAGACCAATACCAATCTGGAAGTATTGAAGGGGGTGGGGATACAGATAATGCCCTTCCTTTATTTATTACTTTCATTACACTCTCACACAAGGATGACAAAAAAATAAACACAGAGGATTGATAATTTTAGATCATTAAAAAAACAATATTAAAAAATATAAAGCCAAGTGCCATGATATTGACTGAGATCAAGGGTGACTTAAGGTTTGGAGAGGTGACGCCTGAGTGGAACTTGATTAAGCAGCCAGCCATGCAAATATCGGGGAGCCGAGCTCTCTAGGCAACCATGGCCATGGCCAGAGGTAGGAATGAACTGGGCACTTTATCTAGGAACAGAAGGGTGGTCTGCATGTTTGGAACAGAGTGAGCAAATGGGAGAGTGTCATGAGATGAAGTTGGAGAGAAAGGATTCATCCTTTTCAGCTTCATAGCAAGAGTAAGGGAGTTTGGATTTTAAATATAAGGAAAGTTTAAAGCAGAGGGTGACATAATCCTGTTTACATTGCTACAAGTTTACTCTACTAGTAGTTGTTATATGCAAATAGACTTCAATGGGTTAAGAATAGAAGAAAAAAGTGGAAGAGGGGAGAAACCAAGATGGCAGCATAGGTAAACACCGGAAATTGCTGCCTCCCACAACAAATTCAAAAATCCAACTAAAAGACAAAACGGACATCATCCAGAACCACAGGAAGGCTGGCTGAGTGGAAATCCTACAACTAGAAGGAAAGAGAAAAATCACACTGAGACTCAGAGTTAGGTGCGGAAGTGCAGAGGTATGGAGGCGCACGCGGCAAGGGCTGGCAAATGAGGACACAGCTGTCTTTTTAAAGCGGGAGGGAGTCACAAGACCCCGACTGAGCCAAACCGGTCAGGAGGAGCTGATCCTAATAACCAATTTGTTTGGGGATCAATACCTCCCAGTAATGCCAACATAAATCAAGGCTCAACTACCAGAGGACAGTGCACACAGGGGTGCATCTGGAGTGCCCAGCTCAGGTGACTGGGGAGTCTGAGCCACTGGGCCCTACAGAACACATACTATACAAGGCCACTTTGCCAAGTCCAGGAGACATAGAAGAACTATCTAATACATAGAAACAAACACAGGGAAGCAGCAAAAATGCAGAGAAACAGAATCATGTCACAAATGAAAGTACAGGAGAACTCTCCAGAAAAGAACTAAATGAAATAGAAGCAAGAAAACTACGAGATACAGAGTTCAAAGCACTGGTTATAAGGATGCTCAAGGAACTTAATGAGAACTTCAAAGAACTTAGTGAGAATTTCAAGGAATTTAGTAAAAACATCAACAGCATAAAAAAGGACCAGTCAGAAATGAAGTATACACTAAATGAAATAAAGATTACCACAGCCAGATAGTGTGGCTTAGCTGTTGAGCATCAACCCAGGAACCAAGAGGTTGCCAGTATGATTCCTGGTCAGGGAATATGCCCAGGTTGCTCTCTCATCAATTTTTCTATCTCTCTATCTATCTCCCTTCCTCTCTCTCTAAAAATCAATAAAAACATATTTTTTAAAAAAGAATAATTCACAGGGGATCAACAATAGAGTAGAGAGGACACTGATAATCAAAACAAGAATTTGGAATATGATGAAGCAAGAACACTCAATCAGAACAGCAAAAATATAAAAGAATCCCAAAATATGAAGATAGTGTAAGGAGTCTCTGGGACAATTTCAAGCGTACCAACATTCGCATCAGGATGTGCCAGAAGGAGAAGAGAGGAAGCAAGAAATTGAAAACCTATTTGCAGAAATGACAGAAAACGTCCCCTACCAGGTGAATGAAATAGGAATACAAGTCCAGGAAGTGCAGAGAGTCCCAAACAAGATGAACCCAAAGAGGCCCATACCAAGACACATCATAATTAAAATGACAAAGGTTAAAGACAAAGAGAGAATCTTAAAAGCAGCAAAAAATAAAAATAAAAAAGAGGTTAGTTATATACAAAGGAGCACCCATGCAATTGTCAGCTGATTTCTCAATAGAAACTTTACAGGCCAGAAGGGAGTGGCAAGAAATATTCAAAGTGATGAATAGCAAGGGCCTACAACCAAAATTACTCTACCCAGCAAAGCTATCATTTAGAATTCAAGGTCAGATAAATAGCTCCCTAGACAAGAAAAAGTTAAAGGAGTTTATCACCACCAAACTAATATTACATGAGATCTTAAAGGGTCTTCTGTAAGAAGAAGAAATAAAAAATCAAAAATATAAACAACAAAATGGCAATAAATTCATATCTATCAACAATTGAAAATAAAAATAAATGAACAAGAAATCTAATGAACAAAACAAATTGATGAATAAAATAAAACCAGAGGCATGGAAACATGGAACAGACTGATGAATTTCAGAGGAAAGGGGTAAGGGGGCTGGGAAGAGATTAACCAAAGAATTTGTATGCGTTACCTATGGACACAGACAATAGGGTATTGAAGGCTTGGGGCGAGGCAGGAACCGGCAGATGGGGGTAATGGGGAGGGTGAGAGGGATGGGAGGGGACATCTATAATACTCTCAACAATAAAAGTTTGGGGAAAAAATGAAGAAGAAAAAAAGCTTGAGAAAATCCAACAACGGGTGTTGAGCAAAGGGAAATTTAATTAGTTCAAGTGAAACTAACTCAGGCAAAAATGCTGATTAACTAACTCCACCAGGATCTGATTCTCTTTTTTTTTTTAATTAAATCTTTATTGTTCAGATTATTACAGTTGTTCCTCTTTTTTCCCCCCATAGCTCCCCTCTAACTAGTTCCCACCCCACCATCCTCCCTTACTCCCCACCCACTGTCCTCATCCATAGGTGTACGATTTTTGTCCAGTCTCTTCCCGCATCTCCCATACCCTTCCCCCCTCCCAAAAAAAAAGTCAGTCCACTCCCTTTCTATGCCCCTGATTCTATTATAATCACCAGCTCATTCTGTTCATCAGATTATTCGCTTGATTTTCAGATTCACTTGTTGATGGATATATATTTGTTGTTCAAAATTTGTATCTTTACCTTTTTCTTCTTCTTCCTCTTAAAGGATACCTTTCAGCATTTCATATAGTACTGGTTTGGTGGTGATGAACTCCTTTAGCTTTTTCTTATCTGTGAAGCTCTTTATCTGGCCTTCAAATCTGAATGATAGCTGCTGGATAAAGTAATCTTGGTTGTAGGTTCTTGGCATTCATCACTTTGAATATTTATTGCCACTCCCTTCTGGCCTGCAAAGTTTCTGTTGAGAAATCAGCTGACAGTCGTATGGGTATTCCCTTGTAGGTAACTGAGTTTCTTTCTCTTGCTGCTTTTAAGAGTCTCTCTTTGTCTTTTGCTTTTGCAATTTTATTTTTGG
>NW_006288121.1:810758-816102 GCF_000327345.1 Myotis davidii | reverse complement strand
CACACTGAGTCTGCCCCCTGAGTGTGTCCTTTATGTTTCCATGGAGCTGCAAACTGGATGGTCTCACTCTGACCTCTGGGCTTCCTCGCTCCTGGATCTGTAGGGAGGTGCTGATCTAGCCTTTACCTGAGGCTATCCAGCAAAAGCCTCCCTGCAGGGCTTGGGCGGGGCGGGTCCCATGAGATCAACAGGGCAGGGCTAGCAGTTTTGGCTGCTCTCAGTCTTGCCCTCGGAGGCTTTGCTTCTCAATGTCCCGGTAATCGCTGCAAGCCCCTCAGAGAGAAAGCTGCCCTTGATTTCCGACCGCTGCCAGACAGTCCCGCTTCTCCCATATGAGTCTGGGTCCCTAGAGACTCGCCTGGAACTGGAGCTCAGAGCCTGAGACTCCCTCCTGATTGAAAATGACAACCGGGCCCTCAGCCACCAGCCCACTCCACACGCACCTCTGCACCTTCATATTTTACTTCCACACTGTGCCTCCTCTGAGTCTTGGTATGCTTTTCTCTTTCCTTCTAGTTGTAGAATTTCCACTCACCCAGCCTTCCTGTGGTTCTGAATGATGTCCGTTCTGTCTTTTAGTTGTATTTTTGAAGTGGTTGTGCGAGGCAGCAATCTCCAGTGTTTACCTATGCTGCCATCTTGGTTTCTCCTGATTCTCTTGAGAACAAACTTCCCCTGCTGTTTTGTCTAGGCTCACTTTTGACTTTTAAGTCACATTTGTGACTGTAGATTGTCACTCATCCAACCATTTGCAGCCAAGATTGGTGTGGGTTTGGTGACAGAGAAGAGCACGCAGACAAGAAAGGTAGGCCTGACCTCACTCAACAGAGGCTGTTCTCATGGTCAAGCCAAACAGAGCTCCTACCAGGTGGGGAGAAATTTCACCTACTTCCCCTGAAGCCACTGAGAAGACATAACAAGCTCATGGCAGAATTGGTCCTAATCAAGATGTCGAAGTACATGTCTGGGCTCATTTGTGAAACAAGATTGGGGGTCAATGTGAGGCAGGTTGTGTTTGTTTTATAGGCTACTTAGGGAGAAAAGGCCATCTTCTACCACACTGCGGTTACTTCAGGAACCATTGGGCAAGTGAGATTACATTTTGATCTGAAATAATAAAAAATATCTCCCAGTACCTCTGAAGCAGCACCTCCTTTGAGAACTGAAAGTGTCTAGATAACCTGAGGCCCCAGATATAAAATATAACCAACATTTGTCTCAGAAGCTTTCATGGGAAGAGCCTAGGGGTCTTTGAGTCCCCAAGACTAAATTCCAAGATTGTCTGAAGTCCTGTCTGTTGAAACATGCCTCTTCAAAATTGCAGACTCTCCTCTCCTCCCTTCCCTTTCCTGTGTGGAGAGAGCACACTGGGGAAAGAAGAAAGAGTGCAGGAGTGGTGAGCAGAGGTAATAGTAGTGTGGACAAGAGATTGGGGTCATAGAGGAGGCTGAGAAAACAAATCAATATATTGGGGTTAATGGAAGCCAGGTCTCTTACTGTTGGACAAGGAACTGACAGATGGAGAAAGTTGAAAGGCCATAAAGAACTCTGCTGTTAAATTGGGATATTGGTTTTTGGTGTGAACACATGACTTTTAGTATGTACATATACATGAGAAGCGACATAGAGATAGACATTGAAGTATTTGTATGTGTCTGTGTGCAAATATATGTGTACATACATATACACATACATTTATACCTTTTTTTCTAGCTGATTCTAATTGTGGGGTGGGGGATATATAAATTGGGCAGCTTCTGGGTCAGAAAGTAAGGAAGTACTCATGATGAATTTGAAGAAAAAACAAACAGAATGGGGACATGTGAAAGGGATAAGGAGCTGGTCTGAAAGAGCTCCTAATGCCCAGATCTGGGACCTGGGCAACAAAATAAGCAGGAGTAGAGGATTGTAATGCTGTGGGAACCACACCAGAGGCCCTGGATAGTCAAGGCTAATTAGAGTGTACAGGCCTTGTTAATAGTATGCAGAATGGTTAGAGCCACTCTGAACATGGGAATCGTAATCAGAATGCCAAGGACTACACAGCTGCAAGGCCACAGCGATCTCACAGTACGCTGTGCCCTTCTAGAGCCAAATGATTGATGCCATTGTTGGCTAGAGGCCTCTTTTGTCTAAGTCAGTGATGGCATACCTATGACACGCGTGTCAGAGGTGACACACTGTCAGGGCTAGCCTGACAGGTTGAGCTGGGCTGAGGCAGGGAGGTGGGAATTGAGAAAAGAAAGAAAGACAGGAAAGCGGGGTCGGGAGGACTACAGCTCAATCGAGGAACTGAAGCAAGTTTATTAGCTATACAATCCTATTTATACACAACACACTGAATAGGAGGTCTGTCAAGAGGAATGTATTCATTGTTCCTCTCAATCTCTAAGGGAGGACACAGCAGAAGGACATTTCTCAGTACAGCATATCTCAGTAAATAGTGAGAACAGCACCAGAGTTAAGTTAGGGTTTTTCAAAATGCTGACACGCTGAGCTCAAAAGGTTCCCCATCACTGGTCTAAGTAGTAATATACTTGTTGTTAAGCAGCCAGTGGGCTAGGAAAAGGGCTAGAGAGCTCAGACAGAGCTGAGAGCTGGTACTGCTATGGTGTAAGGCTAAGAGCTCATTGAGAGCTCAGATAGAGCTGCCATGTTATCCAGCCAGTGTGCTGAGAGAGAAGCTCAGAGGTAGTTACTATGTGAGGCTACAGAGACCGCCAGTGTGCTGGGCAGGGGAGACAGGAGAAGCTGCTGAGCCAGAGAGGCAAGAGAAGCCATGAAAGCTGTAGCTCTAAGGGAGAGCTCAGGTATCACTATGAAAAGCTATAGGTCTAGAGACAGCATGCGGCTACTCAGATAATAGCTAAGGGTACAGAGATTAATGCTACTATGTGAGCCCTAGCTGGTTTGGCTCAGTGAAAAGAGTATCGATCTGCACACTGAAGGGCCCCAGGTTTGATTCCGGTCAAGGGCATGTACCTTGGTTGCGGGCACATCCCTAGTGGGGGGTGTGCAGGAGGCAGCTGATTGATGTTCCTAACTCTCTATCCCTCTCCCTTCCTCTCTGTAAAAAAAATCAATAAAGTATATATTTTTTTAAAATGCTACTATGTGGGAAAGATAAGTATTTACCAGCTGGTGTACAACTGCCTGCATGGACTTTGCTGTGAAGGGCTGTTTTGTCTGAAGGCTATATGGCCATTGGCTTCTGCAATACTCATTCTTATTCACCCACAACTTCTCATGGCTTCTCCATCTAAGACCCTGCATCCTACAAGGTCCAGCCCCAGACAGAGGGCCTCAGAACTGACACCTATAACTAGAGAGCAGGAGCTAAAGGAGGAACTTGGACTAAATTCCCAACAGTTAGTGTAGCAAGTAGGGTTCGAGAAGGGACCTACTCTGGCATAGTTGGGAAGGATTTAGAAGAATATATGGCTCAGAGCACCAGAGCTCTGGCAGGGCTTTGGTTGTCTTTGACAAATGCAAAGAATAAAATAAATATCCATTATTATTGAAGACATAAATAAATGGGGGCAAAGGGACAAATATTTCTTACAAAATTACCTCAAATAATAAATGTAGAAGGAATGAGAGAAGTAGAAAAGCAGCATTAGAATCCCACAGTAATTTTTGCTGAAGGGAAATTTCATGAATGGATGCTAAAGGTAGTGGTCAAAACTTTAAGAAGAGACAGGATATTCACATAGCCTCAAAGTATCACTTCATAATATTTATTAATTGTGGTCCCCGTTAATTATTGTGGCTCTAGGAGGTGGAGCTTAATTACCCTTCTTTGAGTGTGGTCTGGATTTAGTGACTAGCTTCTAATGGATAGAACATGGAATGGGACCAGACAGAAGCCTGGGAGACACCACCTTAATCAAATGATCAAGGTTAACATCACCAGTATGAGTCATGTTGATAGCATGTACCCACTAATACATCAAGATGAGAAGGGCGTGTTACCTCTGTGGTGTCCTTCCCAGAAGTCCATAACCTCAGTCGAATTAATCGTGAGATATCAGACAGACACAAGTTGAGAGACATTCTACAAAATGTCTGTCTGGTACTCAAAATCATAAAAAATAAAGAAGGATGGAGAAACCAGAAAAGATTAATGGACATCCAGGAGCCATGATAAGTATATGTAATGTGTTATTCTAAATTGGATGCTGAAACAAAAGGACGTTATTTAAAAAGCTGGTCAAATCCTAATAGTCTGAAGTTTAGTTAATAGATTTGTTCCAATGTTAATTTCTTAATTGTGATCATGTACCATGGTTATGCGAGATGTTAACATTAAGAGAAGCTGGAGGAAGGGTGAACAAGAGCACTCTGTATGAACTTTGCAATTGTTCTGTGCATTTAAAATTATTTCAAAATTAAAATATTTTGTTTTAAAGACTAGAAAACAGTCAAGCCACTTAGTGTTTTACAGGGCAAGCATGCACACACACACACAAAACCTTCTTTGGCTTCACAGGTGCTACTTATCATTACTTCAAAATTTTAACTCTAACTTATATGTTTTTAATTTAAAAGATTGACCTAGGTCAAGAGAATGGGAAGGCAAGCTACAAACTGACAGAAAATATTTGCAAAAGACATACACTGAGTGGCCAGATTATTATGACCACTTGATGTTTTTAGGCAAATTAGCTATAATTTCGTGCTGACCATTATAAATAGCGAAGCAGATTGTTTACCATGACAGTAGAAGTAATTTTTTCCTGAAGATATGGGTAAACAATGCGATTTAACAGCCTTTGAATGTGGGAGATTTCATATATATATATCTCCTATCTAATAATAGACAAACATGGTAATTGTCCATACCTCTGCTACGCTTCCCATTGGCTAATCAGCAGAATATGCAAATTAACTGCCAACAAAGATGGCAGCCTGTAGCCACGCAGCTGAAGCGAACATGAAGCTTGCTTGCTCCAGTGATGGAGGAAGCCAATGTTCCCCACCTGCCATGGCCCAACTCTGAGCTCTGGAAGCAACAATGTTTTAATTATAGAAGCTAAACAAACCCAGATACCTGCTTTCAGCCAGCCGCAGCCTCAGAGCTGGAGCCAGGCCTCAGAGCTGGAGCCAGCTCTCAGCTCCAGTGACAGATATAGAAGGTAAACAAATCCCAGAATAAAAAGAAAAAAGAAAAAAAGGAGAGGCTGGGAGCTTCAGTCACTGACCAGCTTGAAAATGGCCCTCAACCCCTCACCTGGACTGGCCAGGCATCCCAGTGGGGACCCCCACCTTGAAGGGGGTGTGACCAGCTGCAAACAGCCATTTGCCCCTCACCCAGGCTGGCCAGGCACCCAAGCGGGACCCCCAC
>NW_006288121.1:807852-810642 GCF_000327345.1 Myotis davidii | reverse complement strand
TAGATATAGATATAGATATAGATATATAGATATACACACACACACTGAGTGGCCATATTATTATGACCACCTGACATTTGTAGGCAAATTAGCCATACACTGCATCCTATGGGATATGGAAGCTGAAGGCCTGTTCAAACACCTTTGCTGTCTGCAGTTACCAAGATAAAATGTCTCCAATTCACACAGGAACACAAGGATTGGACAGTCGAGCATTGGAAAAAAGTCATGTGGTCCGATGAATCACATTTCCAGTTGCATCATGCAGATGGCAGAGTGAGAATTTGGCAAAAACAGCATGAAAGCATGCACCTCACAAGTATCAATATAATCCTTCAAGCTGATGGGGGTAGTGTTATGGTTTGGGGCATGTTTTCCTGGCATGATTTGGGCCCCTTAATTTGTGTGGAACAATATCTGCATAGCACAGCATATCTAAGTATCATTGCTGATCAAGTTCATCCTATCATGTTGAAGGCATATCCCAATGGAGATGACTTCTTCCAACAAGACAATACGCCATGCCACAGTGCTCGTTTTGTGCAGGAGTGGTTTCAAGAACATGAGGGAGACTTTACCTTGCTTAGGTGGCCCCCGCAATCACCAGATCTCAATCCAATTGCGATTTTGTGGGATGAAGTTAAAAGAGCCATCAGGCAGCTGGTTCCACAACCATCAAATCTCACAGAACTGGACAGTGCTATTCATCAGGCATGATGACAGATTCCTCGCATCACCTTTCAAAATTTTGTGGAGTCAATGCCAAGAAGAATTGCCGCAGTATTGAAGGCAAAAGGAGGCCCAACGAAGTACTGATGGGGTGGTCATAATAATCTGGCCACTCAGTATATATATCCCACATTCAAAGGCTGTTAAATAGTATTGTTTACCCATATCTTCAGAAAAAAATCACTTCTACTGTCGTGGTAAACAACCTGCTTCCCTATTTATAATGGTCTGGCCCTCTAGCAACTTCAGCACGAAATTATAGCTAATTTGCCTACAAACATCAGGTGGTCATAATAATCTGGCCACTCAGTGTCTTTGATAAAGTAGTTACCCAAAATATACAAAGAACCTTTAAAACTCAACAATAAGAAGAAGAAAAAACAATTAAAAATTTGCAGAAGAATGAAACAGACACCCCAATAAAGAAGACAGACAGGTCCTATGGCAAGATGTTCAACATTATACCTCATTAGATAGTTGCAAGTTAAACAATTGCAAATCAGATGCCACTACACAATTATTAGAATGGCCAAACACTGGCAACACCAAGTGCTGCTGAGTATCTAGAACAACAGGAACTTTCATTCATTGCTAGTGGGAATGCAAGATGGTACAGCCACCTTGGAAGACAGTTTGGTCAGTTAAGTCTAGGTAGGGTTGACAACTATCTTCATTAATATCAACTCTTTATTTTTAAATTTTATTTTAGTTTTTTACTGATTTTAGAGAGGAAGGGAGAGGAAGAGAGTGAAACATCAGGCAACCCAGGCGTGTGCCCCAACCAGGAATTGAACTGGTGACCTCTTGGTGCAGAGGATGATGTTCAAACAACTGAGCCACATCGGCCAGGGATGAAAGTAACTCTTTAATCAGTGGTAAAGATAAGGGAGGAATAGAGAGGGAACAGAACATAAAGAAGAAACAATGACTGATTTTGCCCTTTTTTGTTCTTAACTTTGATGGCATCTTATGACAAGTAAAATCATTTCCAAAGTCCTTAGCCTGTCTTTCTAGTTCTCTAGGAATCACTGATTCCTAGGCAGCATTGCCAATCATGATTGCCTAGGTTCCAATTCACAAAATTACTCAAATTCTCCAGATTCATTCATTGTTTTCTAGCCTCAGTGCCTTTTTTCATGTTATTCCTCCGTCTTAAAATATCATCTTTCAAAATCTAATGTAAAGGCCAGTTCAGCTGAAAAGTTTTCCCAGATTATATTTTATTCTTCAAGTAAAATTTATCTTTCTTTGTTTTTCCTGTATTAAAAATGCATTTTATACATATGTAAGAGCACTTATCACATCCTGCCTAAAACAGCAACTGGCTGAGACAGTCATACCTCCTTTGCAAGGCTGTAACCTGAGAGCAGCGACCACAGCTAATTCACCTATACTCCCCAGCACACCTATTGCAATGCCTGCCACCTAAAACAATCCTTGAAGTTTAAGCTCAGAGTTGGAAGGAAACTTAAAGATCAAATAACCATTGTTATCAGGTGTCAAAAATGTTGATTGCAAGAATGATGGAAGATCAGGGGAAAGTCTTGGAAAAGAATATTAGAAATGGCAAAAATAATAATAAATGCTAATTTAGAACGTATATGCCACCCAATTCCAAGCCCGTTGTGTATATTATCTCTTCTTTTAAAATAAATCTTTATTGTTCAGGTTACTACAGTTGTTCTTCTCCCCCCGCCAGCTCCCCTCCACCCGGTTCCCACCCCACCACCTGCCTTTACCCCCCTCACTGTCCTCATCCATAGGTGTAAGATTTTTGTCCAGTCTCTTCCCACACCCTCTTACCCCCTCCCCCCAAGAATTGTCAGTTCACTCCCTTTCTATGCCCCTGATTCTATTATATTCACTAGTTTATTCTGTTCATCAGATTTTTTATTCACTTTATTTTTAGATTCACTTGTTGATAGATATGTATTTGTTCTTCATAATTTTTATCTTTATATTTTTCTTCTTCCTCTTCTTAAAGGATACCTTTCAGCATTTCATATAATACTGGTTTGGTGGTGATGAACTCCTTTAGCTTTTCTTATCAGTGAAGTTCTT
>NW_006288121.1:800739-806799 GCF_000327345.1 Myotis davidii | reverse complement strand
TGCAATGGAAGAGCTTCTGTGCAGGAGACACCCTTATGGGGCAGCACTTGCTTCGGTGGGGCTTTGGCACTCACTGAGTCTTCCCCCTGAGTGTGTTTCTTATGGATGTGAAGGGTTGTAATCTGGATGGTCTCACTCTGACCACTGGGTGCACTGGCTTTTGGATCTCCAAGGAGGAGCAAAGTCAGCCACTGCCTGAGGCCTCCTGTCAGGAGCTACAGAGAGATGTGCAGATTCCTCCTCTTTGTTTGGGGTTTGGAGGTGCCGAGATGAGGCCCAGCTGTGAAGCAAGGCAGGCTGCTGCTGTTGAGCCTTGAGCCTTCTTTATATTATCTCATGTAATTTTCACAAAAATTCAACAAGGTAGTAAGAATTGTTATCATTATCATTCTAACAGAGGAGCTAACTGAGAGAGGTAAAATGGTTTGCCCAAAGTTGAACAGTTACAGAATGGTAGAGCCAGAATTCAAACCCAGGCAGCTTGAATCTATTTATACTTTCCAGTAAAATATAGTCCAGCAAAGGGACATTTCACACATACCATAAAGAGAAGAGCCCTTCAAGAATGGGAAAATAAAATTTCCATCCTTAGTAACCTTTGGATGCCCACACTAAGCACACTGGGTGTAATTATCTTGAAGTTAAAATCCTTACCCAAAATGATCAACATTCACATAATGTAATAAAACATCCATATAATATGATATTTTCAGAAAGCACATTTTTGTGATTTTTAATGCCCAAATCCCTGTGAAAGCAAAACATTTGATAACCAGCCCAAGCATTGTGGCCACATAGAGGAAACTCGGTGAATTTAATCAAAAGCATGTCCCCAGCCATCAGGGCCCTTTGGGAATGCTTGCTAGGAAAACCACATGTAGCCTTCATTTCCTATCATCTGCCCCTAATATGGCCCTTGTTTTTTCTGCTTAGTAATAATTCAAAGCACATTGCCTATAAGAACAATTTTTTAAAGACTGATTCTTTTATAACTTCCCTGTTAGGCAAATTTTTCAAATTTTCCCTTTCCAATCAATGCTCCATAAGATACTTATAAAATACTGAGGCTGATAGTTTATTATTTTTTATTTTTTTAACCAAAATGGAATAACACTGTGTATTGATGTCATGTACATTTTCTGTGGCCATAACAGGGGCTAGTTGTTAAGCCTAGTTGACTATAGGGAATATGGGGTCACTTCAGCTTTCAGAAACCTTCTTAAATTCAGCCTGGTGTAATAGCAGAACAAATTTTAAAGTTGATCATGGAAATTTCTTGGGAAGTGGTATAAAAAGTATTTGATAGGTAAACAAAATATATCATCAGTTCGTCTTCAATTAAATACACACAATCACACACACACACACACACACACACACACACACACACACACACTTTGCCCCAACTCCCTGCCTACTACTGCATTGGGCCCTTTCAGGAACACCTCTCACATTATAGTCTAAGTCAGAGATTTTCAACTGATGTGCAAGAAGTTTTAAAACATGCAACTCCTGACTATTTAGTCAGTGGCACTGACCTCTTTGTCCTTAGATTGTTAAATAAAAATAATGACAATAGCCAACAGAATAATAGCCATCCCAGTGTGAATAAATAAAAATTATACCTATGCTAGAGGCCCAGTGCACGGATTTGTGCACACTGAAAGGAAATTAATTAGAAGAAATATTTTAGAGGCCAGGGAGGGACCACAGGAGGTTGGTTCCAGGGCATGTTCAGCCAGTCTTGCCCAGTCCCGATCGCTGGACGCAGCAGCAAGCTAACCTACCAGTTGGAGAGTCTACCCCTGGTGGCCAGTGTGTGTCATAGCGACTAGTCAAATGGTAGAATGAACAGTCGGACACTTAGCATATTAGGCTTTTATTATGTGATTTTTATATGTTGGCAAAATATATTTTTTGGAGTGCTGCAGAATTTAAGTAATTAGCTTGTGTATGCCACGTGAAGAAAAAGACTGAAGTTCGCTGTTTTAAGTAAATGCTCCTATTTGTGTTCCTCCTGTTTCTTACTTATAGTCTCTTCCATCAAGTGGCCTCACAGTGATCTCATTTCCTGGGAAAACCAGATTGCTACCTTTCAATCATATTACAAATACCATGACTGATTTAGAGCTTACAGATCTACCCTTCCTGTGTTTTAACAGGAGAAAAAAAATACTCTGACAGGATTAGACCCTAACACTTAAGGCTCTGGAATTTCAGGCATCATTTAGCAGAGAGCAGAAAATATCTGGGGACATCGAAGCATCTCATCCTTAATAAGAAAGTATACAGATGAGTACCCAGCCCTCTTATATTAAGCCAGTGCTGCTGCCGATTTTCATGAGCCTTCCAGTCCTTCCTGCCCTGTGTTTCTGCGGGGAAGTGGAAACGTGGTCTGCCATAAAGAGATGTGGGTGGAGAACCAAAGACCTGGGCCTAAAGTTCAGTTGTCCCTGCTTCTCAGTAGCTCCAGCCTCAGTTTCCCCATCCTTGGGCACTGTGTGGGTAGTTGGTTCATTCATAAACCCATGTTTATAAAGCTCCAAATGTAAAATGAGAATAATAATATACTATGTCATAGGGCTGTGGTGAGTTTTTGGTGAGTTTACACTTGTAAACATTTACCACAATACCTGTGGCATTCAATAAATGCTAATAATATCGTGACATATTTATAAAGTTATATGGAATTTGATCTCTAAAGAAATTGTCCCACAATTTACTTCTAATTTGCATTTACTCTTTCTGGGTTTTCATTACTCTCTCCCACTAAGATGACAAGACTCCAGATGTTGTTTCTCTTTTCTCAAATTACATAACACCTTTGACGTCTCACTTTCAATCAGGACTAATAGGCTCTAATTACAGACCTTATCAACTCGAATGGTGCTACTTCTTGATAAATGAGCTGCCGGCACAGGGTGTCCTGCCATATCATGTAGGTGAACACAAGGGGAGCAGTGTCTTTCCCCAAATCACTCTTGGCACCCAGGACAGGGCTGAGGGCAGCTGGCAGTCTCCTTGTTTCAGGCACATGGCTTTGCCAGCCACTGATGGTCATCAAACAATACACTCTAATATGATTCTTTGGTTTGCTTTTGCAAAGAGATCCTTTCTAAAACAGTTGAGTTGATTCATTTCCAAGCTCCTGGCAAACATAATCACACAGCGCAGACAGAATAATAGAACATTCGGTAGTTCTCCCGTTTTCTGGAAAGAAATTAGTAGAAAATAAAAGACTGTGCTTTAACTAAAGTTTGAGAAATGGAATTTCTAGGGTCAGAGTATAGACACACACATGACTTGATGGTGAGATTTTTCATAAGGATTTTGAGTGAATCCTTTGATTAACATTCACACTGGAAATTAAACATTGTTACCACAGAAGTTACGCTACAGCTGTTTTAAGATTGAGCATTTAATCTCTCAACTTCCCCATCATGTTAATGTGTCACAGATAATTCTTAATAAATAGAATAGCCAGGAATGTACTTGATTTGAACCAAGTACAATAAGCCCAACCATCAGTGAAACTTGAAAAAAAAAATGCATCTGATCAAGTTCATTTTGTAGAACATTGACAATATTAAGGAGAGCAGTCAAAATCAAAAAGAAAAAAATTCTTTCATTTCTCCTGTTGAATTTGGAAATATCTAGTTGGGGAAATTATCTCTTCTGCAAAGCCTCTCTGACCATAAGATGGTGGTCAGAGACGATGGACCCTGGAAGGTCAACCTGCCTCCAGCTACATGGTCTTATCTCAATTCCTCCAACTCATTCCATTTTCACCTCAGCGCCTCCCATTTGCCATTCTCTCAATCCAGAACCTTCTCCACGCCCTCACAGTGATCATCTCAGACACAGTGTTCCCCAAACCTGGGTTTCCTACCCTCACACCCTTAAATTATCACTGCTGTCCTCCCTGCCTCCTTCGTAATGCTTTTCACACTTGACATGGCTTTACAGTGTGGCCGTCTCCCATGACCTGTATTGTCTATGATGACTGATGTTTGTGTCTCTAACACCTAACATGGGGCCGGTCACATTTTAGGCCAGAGGTGGGCAAACTTTTTGACTCGAGGGCCACAATGGGTTCTTAAACTGGACCGGAGGGCCGGAACAAAAGCATGGATGGAGTGTTTGTGTGAACTAATATAAATTCAAAGTAAACATCATTACATAAAAGGGTACGGCCAAAACCGGTTTGGCTCAGTGGATAGAGCGTCGGCTTGCGGACTGAAAGGTCCCAAGTTCGATTCCGGCCAAGGGCATGTACCTGGGTTGCGGGCACATCCCCAGTAGGAGATATGCAGGAGGCAGCTGATCGATGTTTCTCTCTCATCGATGTTTCTAACTCTCTATCTCTCTCCCTTTCTCTCTGTGAAAAATCAATAAAATATATTTTTTTAAAAAAGGGAGTACGGTCTTTTTTTTCAATAGTTTTATCCATTTCAAACCGGCCGGATCCGGCCCGCGGGCCGTAGTTTGCCCACGGCTGTTTTAGGCACTTGATAAATATTTATTGAATGAATCTAGGCATTTTGATGCACTTTTACAGGGTCGGCTTGAATTGACATCAGGAGACTTGCTTTTAGAAACATGACATCTTAGAAGTGTTACAGTCTCCACCGTAGTGTATTCTATGTCTAGACACTCAGGTGCATAAAATGTGGCCTAAAAGATCAAAGTGAAACCAAAAGGCCCACCTTTTGTTCTGGACTGCTCCATAGCAGTCACCAAGATTAAGAAGTCAAGTCACCAGTCACCAAGACTAAAAAGTAAGTTGTTCTTCGCTAAAGCACATAGTTTATTAAAGCAGATACTCTGGCCATCTGTCATTTTCAAAAGAGCTGACGAGATATGAGAATTTCTCCATAACCTAAAAGAAAAATAAACAATCACACAAAATAATACTAAAAATATGGGCGCTTCGTAGACAAGTAACGTGGTCATCAAGGTTAGGGGGGAAATGAGCAGAGTGTGCAAGTGGCGCTGATTTCCAGGGCACAGATCACACCCAGGCCCCTCTACACTGTAACAGACCTCTGTGGCAGAGGAGAAAAATCTTCTACTTATGAGGAGGGAAATGAAAATATGCAAAGAACCAGCCCTACAAAATGGACTAGTGCTATTGTCTCTGTATATATAGTCAGTCGGAATACTTAGAAACTGTTGTTCCAATGGACACGCTGCCCTTTGCATTGTGATGATTTCTGGGTTTAATATCCAGGATACAATAGACAACAGTATGGTAACAAAGAACATCCAAAATCTTAGTGGCTTTAATACAAGTTTATTTCTTCCTCTTGTCGCATGTTTCTTCCATCTTAGAGTCTCGCCAACCTCTGGCTTCAACTTCAGCCAGAATTTTAGGGGAAGAAATCAACCCAGAAACAGTTCGCTTCTGCTTACCTTCCACTGGACAGAACTCAGCACCTGGCGAATCTAACTGGAAGAGAAGATGACAAATGAGGAGCACATGGATATGGGTATTAACATTCTCTACCAGTTGGGTCTCATAAGCAATTCTGCTTTTTGACACATGGTTTTGATGATTTAGCTAAAAGGACTATTTTCTTTTATATATATATATATATTTTATTGAATCTTTACAGAGAGGAAGGAAGAGGGATAGAGAGTCAGAAACATCAATGCGAGAGAAATATCAATCAGCTGCCTCCTGCACACTCCCCACTGGGGATGTGCCCACAACCAAGGTACATGGCCTTGACCGGAATCGAACCTGTGACCCTTGCGTCCGCAGGTCCATCCGGGACCCCTTGGGGGATGTCAGACTGCCTGATCCCTATAGGCCAGGCCAAGGGAACCCACTGGTGCATGAATCTGTGCACCAAGCTACCATGGGAAGGCTCCAGGCTGTGTCCGGCCTATCTCGCTCAGTCCTGATTGGCTGGACCCCTGCAGCAAACTAACCTACCTGTCGGAGCTTCGGCCCCCTGGTGGTCAGTGCACATCATAGCGACTGGTTGACCAGGTAACTAACTGCTCCCTGGTGGTCATTGCACATCATAGTGAGTGGTTCAGTGACCTCTGCCTCTC
>NW_006288121.1:787979-799093 GCF_000327345.1 Myotis davidii | reverse complement strand
CGTTCATTATTTTATTTTAAATATATTTCATTGATTTTTTACAGAGAGGAAGGAAGAGGGATAGAGAGTCAGAAACATCAATGCGAGAGAAATATCAATCAGCTGCCTCCTGCACACTCCCCACTGGGGATGTGCCCACAACCAAGGTACATGGCCTTGACCGGAATCGAACCTGGGACCCTTGCGTCCGCAGGTCGACGCTCTATCCACTGAGCCAAACCGGTTAAGGCAAAGGGCTATTTTCTTTATAATAATTGGAGTTAGCCCAGACAATTTAAAAATATACTCTCAGAAATCCATAGCTTTGCATTTATATTTTTTGGCATTGTGTGCCAGGATATACTTAAGGTATTGTATTACTTATTTATTTCTACACTAAAGGCCTGGTGCATGGATTTGTGTATTGGTGGGGTCCCTTGGTCTGGCCTGTGCCCTCTTGCAATCCGGGACCCCTTGGGGGATGTCAGACTGCCTGATCCCTATAGGCCAGGCCAAGGGAACCCACTGGTGCATGAATCTGTGCACCAAGCTTCTAGTATGAATATAAGATCTTTGGTTAATCTCTTCCCACTCTTCCCCCTCATCCCTTCCTTCTGAGATTCATCAGTCTGTTCCATGTTTCCATGCCTGTGCATTGAGCATCTGCTCCCTGGTGGTCAGTGCATGTCATAACTACTGGCTGATCAGTATAATAGGAGTGTATATGAAAATCTCCCTCCTGTCAGAGTCTGAGGCATGCCGCGGAACCCAGAATCAAGTTCATACCCACCCACGCGTGCCTCGAAATCGCACAAGACCCAGACCCGGCCGGCCCCACCCCAGTCAAGCCCCAGAGGGCAGGGGGTGCATCCTCAGGTCCTCTGGCCCAACGTCAGGCTGGGGGCACAGCATCAGGTGCCCCATCCCCAGCACCAGGGTCGGGGGCATGGCCTCAGGTCCCCCTGCCCAGCCACAGGTCTTCAGGCCCTGGTGCAAGGGTGGGAGGGCACAAGGGTGTGAGGGCGTGATGACTATTTGCATATTAGCTCTTTATTATATAGGACTAGAGGTCTATTGCAGGAAGATTCCTACAAGAATAGGGCTTCCTTGGGCCTATTCCTGCAAGAATAGGTCTTCCTGCGACTGGAGGGAAGCAGAGAAGGGTGCAAAGCCCGCCTCGGCAGGCTTCCCTCCCATCTCTGCCACCCCGCTTGCTTCTCCGCAGCTTCGCTCCCTTCTGCAGTGCTTGGCTTCCTTCTACACTGTCTTCAGTCTTCACTCCATGCCTGTGTATGCAAATTAACCGCCATCTTTGTTGGGTTTATTTGCATACTTGCTCTGATTGGCTGGTGGGCATAGCGGAAGGATGGTCAATTTGCATGTTTCTCTTTTATTAGTATAGATACCCAAGTACCTCAAAACTTCAAACAACTTCAAAGAAAAAACTACTTCACAGAGTCTATGGGCCAGGAATTTCGATGAGGCTAAGTTGTGCACTTCTGCTCAAGGTCTTTCATGTGCTGCCAGTCATGCTGTTGGCTTGGGTGAGGACACATCTGAAAGTTTGATTGGAGGAGGACCTGCTTCTCAGTTCACTCACATGGATTCCCTTCCTCACAAGTGGTTGGACTGAGGGCATAGGCTCCTCACTGCCTGTGGGCTGTAAGCCTCTGTCAGGTCCTAGGATAAGTGTCTCTCCAGAGGGCAACTCACAGCATGGTAGCTAGCTTCTCTCAAAGCAAGTGAGCAAGAAAGCAAGAGAGAAAGCCAAAGATGGAAGACACCACCTTGTGTAACCTAATCTCAGAAGTGGCAACCATATGTGTCCCATTCTATTCCTTATAAGTGAGTCATGAGGTCCAGTCCAAATTCAAGGAGACCAGATTACACAAGGGCATGGATCCTAGGAGGCAGGGACCACCTGGGGCCACCTCAGAGGCTGCTTGCCGCTCACGTTCTGTCCATCTGATTTTTGGTTATCCTACTTCAACTCTTTTATTTTGTTTCTTATTTTCCTTTCAAGTTCAAGCCAGCAGAGCCCTTTTAGTGCTGTGATTCAAATAAGTTTTAGAACCCTGGTTTGACTTTCTTCTCAGGCCATGACTTTGAACATGGCCTGTAGACCATGGAAATAGTGAAATCAGTCTAGGAAAACTGTTGTAGATCCAAGTTGTACAGTCATCTAAAAAGTAAGAAGTATAAAAAATAAAAAGTATAGCCTTTCTTCAACTAGCTAGTACTGTCATGCTATGTTATGATATGTATACTTTTGTAGTTAATCTCTTCTAGAACTTATTAAAATTTCATCTGATTTTGCTTTGTCAATTAAAGTACATATCTATAATAATAAAAGTGTGATATGCTAATTAGACTGGACATCCTTCCAGATGATCTTCCGGATGAAGCCGGGGCTGCGAGGGAAGCCCAGGTCCCAGGTGCCAGAGGGATGCCAATGCCGACAGCCAGGGGAAGGAAGGCCTACTCTTGCATGAATTTTGTGCATCAGGCCTCTAGTCTGAATAAGTGAAATGGCTTGTTTGCAAAATTGAATGAAAGCATGACAGTTTGTTATTCAGTGATATCTCCACTCATAAAGAATATTTTTACCTGCTTAAGAAGGTAGGCTATTCAGAAGAAGAAACAACCTCAAATTTTATGTGGCATAAAGCCACCAAGATTCACTTCCTGCCCTTGCTCCATTTCCTTCAAAGTTGAGATAGAGGAAAGAAGAGGGGGGGGCGGGGGGAGGATTTGCTTGTTGTTATTACTAGGAGACTCAGGCTGATTGGGAAATACCTAAATGTTGGTCACGAGACCAGAGGAGGCAGAGAGCTCCAGAAGGTCTTATACAGGCAATTAGAGTTTTGGCCCCAAAGTGCCAGGCATCATTTCCACTCTCAGTTCATTAGCCAGAATTACTTACATGGTTTTCTAACCACAAGGGGTTGAAAAATTCAATTTTTTCATGTTCCCAGAATGGGATAACCAGAAATGCTTGCAAACAACACTAATGACTGTGTAAATGTTTGTTCCCCCACGTTCCGCATGGTTCAGGGTTCAGGATCTGGAAGAGGAGCCGCACACAAATGAAAGAGAAGAGACAAGAGATAATTTGGAAATACTGGGGGGCCAGGCGGACAAGTCCAACTCAAGGGGAAGGACTTCCACTGGTGCTCAGGCCTCCACAACCTTTTATTGGTTTGGGATACACCCATAGCCCTTAGGCAGGCAATTTCCAGTAACAGGCAGACTAGCCCATCAGCAAGGATTTACATAATAGTAAATGGGGAATTTGCTTCAGCTACCATTGTCTGGACTAACAGTGGGTGCACAGGCCTGACCTTTGCAAGGGCTTCAAGCATCACCAGTCTTCCGGGTTCCTTGTCCACACTTCTCTGCTAGTGAAGACAATAGGCAGCTTCCCACAAATGACAACCACCATCCCCGGCACTTATCAAATATCACTGAGAGGAAATCTTTTATCTTTATTTCCAAGTTAAAAGTCAAATAATTCTATTAATATATTCAAATTTAGGTTTTGTAATAATAACATTAATATCCTTTCTTAACATTCTATATATTCTTAGAACTGCTATCTAAACTGCTTCGGGTCCCAGATGTAGGTTTGATGAGTCCTAGACATATTTGTTTTGGTTTCCAATAATCTCAAACTGAGCATCATCAATGTTTGTACAAAATCTGGTAAATGGGCCCTGGGTATTTGTTTTGTGCCTCTTAATATCTAATTACAAAATCACTGGTTTTTATCTATTCTTTCAATTCTGAAATATCATATGATATGTAGATATTTGAGCTATCATAAACAAGATAAGGGCTAACTAGCTTAGAATTCATTTTAAAATGGCTTATTTCAATCTCTGAGAATATTGACAATAATACATACTTATATATAATGTGTAAAAATATACCTCTTTTTTGAAGGGGATCAATTGTATGATGCTGAATAGTAACTGGACTGTTTGTGGTAGAGACTGTTGCAAAACTTTTTTTATAGTAAATCTTTATAGTTGTTCTATTTTATTACTAGTTATTGTTGTTAAACTCTTACTATGACAAATTTATAAATTAAATTTTATCATAGATATGCACATATAGGGAAAAACATAGCATATGTAAAATTCAGTACTACCCAAAGTTTCAGGTTCTTGGAATGTACCCTCACAGATAAGGGAGACTATTGTATTAATCAGTCTTAAGCAAAATTATCAGAGTGTGAGAAAACCCAAATTAGTAATTTTCTCTGCTACCTAACACAAAAAATATAGAACTCAGATCTCAATATAGACAAACCTAAAATTCAGAAAATAGTCTGTGTTACTTTATCTCCAAATTGGTGGATAAAGAGTGATTTTTATTCTGGGAACCATGAGAGCCAGCATTTGGGGGGGAAGGGGGGGGCGGGGCGGGTAAACAATCCTTCTTAAGAAAAAAAAAATTATACTTTAACTCTTGAGTATATCTCCTTAGATGTTTCAGATCAGAGCTGTGAATGTCACCTGTGTTCAAGTCCATTCAAATGCATAAGTATTTCTTGAATGTCTGCTATATGAAAAATGCATGCACTGGTAGGGATAGGTTATTAAAAGATGAAATGAAGCTAACAGATCCCCATTAGCAACTGTATTTATTTTTTAATATATTTCTATTGATTTCAGAGAGAATGGGAGAGGGACTGAAACATCAATGATGAGAGAGAATCGTTGATCGGCTGCCTCCTGCACACCCCACATGGGGGATTGAGCCCACAACCCAGGCCTGTGTTCATAGATCAAGGCTCATCCACTTAGTCAAACCGGCCCATTAGCAACTGTATTTATTTATTTATTTTTAAAATATATTTTATTGAACTTTTACAGAGAGGAAGGGAGAGAGATAGAGAGCCAGAAACATCGATGAGAGAGAAACATCGATCAGCTGCCTCCTGCACATCCCCTACTGGGGATGTGCCCACAACCCAGGTACATGCCCTTGGCCGGAATCGAACCTGGGACCTTTCAGTCCGCAGGCCGATGCTCTATCCACTGAGCCAAACCGGTTTCGGCTAGCAACTGTATTTAGAGATGACATTTCATATTATAAACTCTTATAGATAATGATTGCTTAAGGGCCTTGATAAACCCTATCATTCATGTGTGACCAATCCAAAATTCCTAATAACTAAACCAGATCTATTCTAAAGTTTATTTTTGAAATTTCTTTGGGGGGAAAATATATTAGTAAGCAAATTTACAACACAAAGGCAAATGTAACAGCATTTTTAACCTACATATGATAATAATTTTCAACGACGTGGGCAATATTTTATTAGGTAGCAACAATAAATATCAATTAACAACAAGTCTTATCTACCCATTAAAGCTGGTCCATCAGGATCTACGTTTTGGCAAGATAATTAGCGATTTATTCAAGATAATTAACAACTTGAGAACATCAAACATTTTGGATTTTTAAAACATTCTTTGTTCAGATTTTCAACTAATGCACCTTGCCTCTGTGAGGTGTTATCTGTATCTCTATAAAAGAAATGTTTAAACATATGTTGCGTCTTTTGGTTACCAAATCACGGGCACTTTCTGCAATAGGAAACCAGCAATTAAATAGCAAAGGAAATTCAACAGTGCAAATTGAAATCCTGGTCTGCCATCTAGAGGACACATACTAACTGCTTAGAAAAATCCCTTAACTCCTAAGGGCCCCTGAAGCTTGAATGATTCTTTATTTTTCTCTATAGCACTATCAGATTTCATCACACACACAGAAGAAAATAATTTATAAGCACTTTTTATTGTATCTAAATGAGGAAATGGATGTTAGCTGAACCTATTGTAATCATTTGGCAATATATGAGAATCAAACGATCATGATGTATGCCTTAAACTTATACAGTCATGTATGTCAATTATTTCTCAATAAAACTGGAGGGGAAATTCTATTTTATTAACTATCAAGAAAGTAGTAAGTCTGAATCTTGTCATAATTAAAATCTGAGCTCACTATAGGTTACGACAATTGTTTAATCTCTTTATTCATCCATGCACACTGAAGAAGAAAGCAGCCTGTGAGATGCTAGTAAGCTGACATCTATAAAAGCAACCATGTTATGTTAAAAGAACAAACTTAATTATGCTTTCATTTTATCTCTTTTCTGATGCTGTAAAGGTTACATGATTTGTTTTTTTTCTTCCAAAAGCTTACATGTGAAAGAACAACAACAAAAATACATAGAAGTTTCCATTTGAAAGATTAAGAAAATAAGTGAAAAGCACTTTTCTAAAAACTGTGGATTAGATATGTATCAGGTTGAGGTGTTACGCCTTGCCAAATTTGCTTGGCCCCATCAGGCCTCCATAGTCTTGGCCACGTACAAATGCAGAGCCTCTCCGTGGCTATAGCTCCTAAGAACACTCTCCTACCCACAGTAGCGCATGGGCACAACCCTCATAACTGTAGTTTTTGGGGGGGCACCTGGGTTTGACCTCACCAAACAATCTCTCAGTCTTTCAAATGTTTCTAGTGTGACTATAAGTTGACTCTCCCCAAATAACTCACCCCAGCATTCTTCAACAATTCCTCATATTTTTGAGATATAAGCTTTCCCACCATTCATCTGTGTGTCTCTTCCAATGTTATGGCCATATTTCAACTCCTCTGGAGTTATTTGTTAAATGTCAGATGACCAAAAAAAAAAAGAGAGAGAGAGAGAGAGAGAGAGGGAGAGGAGGAGGAAAAAAATAAATCCTTTATCTTAACCTATGACTTTGGTTTACTGACTCTCAGCTTTCCCTTGTGCATAATATTGACAAAAAAAAAGGTGGGGAGGGTTCAATGGAAAGTAACCTCACAGGGTAATCTGTTCACAAATTCCTAACTGGGCAGGTCCCAGTAGCTAGTCATGCCCCAGGCATATAACTTCTTTAGCTAATGGTTTATCTTGGCATTAAGTAAATCCTGTCCAATGTTTCTGTACATCTAGGTTAACACACCTTTAAATAAACCAGAACCACCTTCCAGAAAGCACATAATCTTGTTAACTTCCTGTAACCCAATCCCTGCCTTGCTTTCTCACACCTTCATGTAATCTTCCTTAGTCCCCTTCTTAATTCAAATGCATAAAAGAAGCCACAAAACTGTTATGCTCTGGAGCATTTGAGATCTTGCTCCCCAGCCTATGTTAATTTGGCCCAATAAACTCATAAAAATTCTCTACAGGTTTGGATGTTTCTTATGTCGACAATAGCAAGAAGGAGGAGGGGGGCAGGAGAGAGACAGAGAAAGACAAGAAGGAAGAGGAGAAAAAAGAGGATGAGAAAGAAAGAAGGAAAAAAAGAAACTAGAGCTGAGTAAAGAAAAAAAATAGAGCTGAATACATGTTATTGTTAATGCGTCAGCTGCCTTAAACTATCTTTCTGTGATTGTTTCTGTTTAAATTTTTAGTCCCACATTTTAAGATTTTCCTAAATTATTTTAGTGAAAAATATCCACTGTTAAGCAGTATTATAAATTGCAATGTGGTATTTTACAAGTTGTCCCTGGGTATCACAGGGATTGGTTCCAGAACCCCCTGCAGATATCAAAACCTGCTGATGCTCAAGTCCCTTGTGGGAAATGTTGTATTTGCATGTAGGCTACAGCAGGGTATGCCTACAAATTACTTCATCATAGTGCTCAGTGTGTGGCAAATTCAAGTTTGGCTTTTTAAATTTCTCTGGAATTTTTTCCAAATATTTTTGATCCCTGGTTGGTTGAATCCATGAATGCAAAACCTGCAGATATAGACAGCCTACTACTGCACAAAGTCTTTGCTTTTCAGAATATTTTACAACATAATATGTACTTAAAAAAAAAACAACAGGTAACAGATGGCCATCCATGTAATCAAAGAACTTCAAAACTGAAAGGGACAGTAAAAATAATCTACTTGAGTTTCTTCATCTTCAGTAAAGAAACTGAGGTCAATAGAGATTCCATATTCTGTTCAAGTTCACACATATAGTCATTGGTGAGGCTTTCACTATAACCCGCATTGCCTACTCTACAGTCCAGTGTTTTATTCACTTCATTTTTCCATTCATTCCACAAGTATTTAATGCATGCCTCCCATGGGCTAAGCATTGTGATAGGCACTAAATGGGAAATACCACACATGACAAAGGGACAGCCCCTGCTATCTAAGAGCTAACAGTCTTCAAAGAATGGAACACTAATCAGAGTCATATAAAATTACAAAACACCAGATTAAAAAAAGAGTTTAATGAAAATAGGGCTTGGTCTAGTCTAGGAGATCAGGCACAACTTTTCTAAATAAATAACATCAACCTATGAACCAGGAGGTCAGGGTTCAATTCCCTGTCAGGACACATGCCCAGGTTCTGGGCTCAAACCCCTGTGGGAGGCATACAAAAGGCAGCCAATCGATGATTATCTCTCATCATTGATGTTTCTACCTGTCTCTCCCTCTCCCTTCCTCTCTCTAAAATACATTTTAAAAAAGATATTAAAAAGGAAGTAATTTTTAAACAGAGATCCAAAGGATAAGTAGGTGTTATCTAAGAAAGTCAGAAAGAAAGAGCATTCCTAGCAGAGTAAGCATCATTTGCAAGGGTCTTGAGATGGAAGGAAGCATAATGCTCTTCTGGAACTAAAAATGAGTATGAAATGGGCCTGCATGATGTCTGGGATCTAATCACTGGGAGACTAGGAGACCAAGTGACAGGACAGTGAGCAAGTTTTGAAAAGTTTCAAGAAAAGAAGTTAATCAGATTTGCCCTTTTGAAAGATTGCTGGGGGGGGGGGGCTGTGTTTCCAGACGGCCGAATGGGTAAATGGAGTACTTGAATCCTCCCACAACTGCATCAAAATTACAACTAAACTACAGGATAACCATCATTCAGAACCACCTGAAATCTAGCTGAACAAAAGTCCTACAAGTAAGGATATAAAGAAGAAGCCACATCCAGACTGGTAGGAGATGCAAATGAACTGGTCCTACTTTCACATGTGGCAAATCAAAATGGGAGTGATATCTCAGACGCAGAGGTCCCCCTGAGGAGCAAGGGGTCCCAGCCCCACACCAAGCCCCCAAGAAAACAGCTCCAGTGTCAGGAAGGAAAGTCCCTATAACTTGTGGCTGTAAAACCCAGCTTGGATTTTGGCTGAGTGAGACAGAGGGCTCCTGGAGTCTGAGGTTTTCCTCTTAAAGGGCCATGCACAGGCTTACTCAGACTCATTCACTTTGAGATCCAGCACTGGGGCACCAGGAATATACTGGGAGGAACTGAATTTTCTAGCATGAGCTGGAGGGGCAGCTTTTGCCCAGACAGAAGTGCCGACAGAGGCCATTGTTTCTTTTCTGGGCCCTTCCCCCTACAAAGCCAGCAGGCAAGTGCCATGTCTGTGACTCCATCAACCTGACTAAAACTGTTCACCCCACCTTGAGACCCTGCCCATCCAACTTGCAGACCCAACCAAGTGGCTTTTTTGTATGAATGGCCTGTTTTGGCTTATGCATCAGAGCCCTGCCACTGGACCCTATAGGACACCTGCTACAGTAGGCCACTCTACCAAGCGTAGCAGACCTAGCAGCTCTACCTAATACATAGAAACAAACACAGGAAGGCAGCCAAAATGAGGAGACAAAGAAAAGTGTGCCAAATGAAAGTACAGAGCAAAACTCCAGAAAAAGAACTAAACAAAATGAAGACAAGCAATCTACTAGATACAGAGTTCAAAACACTGGTTATAAGGATGCTCTATGAACTTAGAAGAAGAGTAGGTAAACTTAATGAGAACTTCAACAAAGACATAGAAATATAAAAACAAAGCTAGAAAACATAAAAAAGAACCAGTCAGAAATGAAGAATACACTGAGTGAAATGAAGAATATATTGTAAGGAATCAACAGTGGACTAGATAAAGCAGAGGATCAATCAGAGATTTGGAAGATAAGGAGGCAGAAAACACCTAATCAGAATAGAAAAAGGAAAAATAATCCAGTGGGAATGCAGACTGGTACAGCCACTGTGGAAAACAGTATGGAGTTTCCTCAAAAAATTAAAAATGAAACTCCCATTTGACACCATAATCCCACTTCTAGGAACATTTCCCAAGAAATCATAAATGCCAATCAAAAAGGATATATGCACTCCTTTGTTCATAGCAGCACAATTTACCATAGCTAAGATATGGAAACAGCCTAAGTGCCCATCAGCAGATGAGTGGATTAGAAAACTGTGGTACAGCTACACAATGGAATACTATGCTGCTGTAAGTAAGAAAGCACTCTTACCGTTCGCAACAGCATGGATGGAACTGGAGAGCATTATGCTAGGTGAAATAATCCAAAGAAAGATAAATTCACATGATTTCACTCATTTGTGGAATATAATGAACAACATAAACTAATGAACAAAAATAGGCCCAGAGACATAGAAGCATGGAACAAACTGTCCAACCTCAGAGGGAAGGCAGGAGTGGGGGGGGAGGGTAAGAGATCCACCAAAGGACTTATATGCATGCACATACGCAGAACCCATGGACACAGATAGTAGGGGGGTGAGGGCATGTGCGGGGGGGTGGGGGATGCGAAGGGACAGGGAGAGGTCAATGGGGGAAAAGGAGACATATATAATACTTTAAACAATAAAGAACTTTTAAAAAATCAATGGAAAAAATGTCCTTTGGTGAGGATAAAAAATAAATCCAAAAAGATAAAGATAATATAAGGAGCCTTGGGACAACTTCAACCATACCAACATTTGCATCATGACGGTGCAGGAAGAAAAGAGAGTATTGAAAACCTATGTGAAAAAAATGACAGAAGCCTGGCTGATGTGGCTCAGTGGTTGAGCATTGACCCATGAACCAGGAAGTAAGGGTTCAATTTCCAGTCAGGGCACATGCCTGGGTTGCAGGCTTAATCCTCAGTAGGGAGTGTGCAGTAGGCAGCTGATAGATGTTTCTATCTCTCTATCCTTCTCCCTTCCTCTCTCTAAAATCAATAACATATATATCTATACTAATAAAAGGGTAATACGCTAATTAGACTGGAAGACCTTCGGGACATCCTTCCAGGCAAAGCCATGGTGGCAGTACTGAGGCAGAGGCGGTTAGGGGCA
>NW_006288121.1:787425-787924 GCF_000327345.1 Myotis davidii | reverse complement strand
TGGGGGCGAGCACACTGGCACGGGGGGGCAGGAGGGGGTGATCAGGCTGGTGGGGGGGCTTTTGGGGGCAAGCAGGCCGGTGGCGGGGGACAGTTGGTGGCGAGCAGGCTGGCAGGCAGAATGGTTAGGGGAGATCAGGCAATGTTGCTCAATATTTGGGAAGGAAAGAGGGTGGGTATACCCATCAGTGGACAGTATATGTAAAACCATTTAGAAATGAGGCTATGTCAGCACATGTGAAGAAAATCCAATTTAAGTTACATGAAAGCTATGGCAGTCCTCTAAGAGTTGTTACTTAAGCTTCCATGTAAAGCAGGATGGGACGATTTCAAAATAATCTACACTAATAAAAGAGAAAAATTGTAATTGGTGTACGACGCTACCCTTTTCATTGGATAATCAGGGTTATATGCAAATTAACTGCCAACTAAGATTGGCAGTTAACTGCCAACAAGATGGCGGTTAATTTGCATATGTAGGCACAATGCAGGGAGGCGAA
>NW_006288121.1:779109-786644 GCF_000327345.1 Myotis davidii | reverse complement strand
GCCCAGGCCGGACGCCTCTGTCAGAGGCGTCAGGCCTGGGCAAGGGGCCGATCCTGCGATTGGAGGGTGATGGGGTTCAATGCCTGAGGGCTCCCAGTGTGTGAGAGGGGTCAGGCTGGGCTGAGGGACACTCCCCCCACACACCCACCCAGTGCACGAATTTCATGCACCGGGCCCCTAGTCATTAAAATATTTTTCATGGATCTTAATGAAAGATCTGTAACCTGGTATCATTTATTGTAGCTGTTTCTATCAAACACCAATGCGATGTCTGGAAAAAAAGGCAATGGTTTCAGAGTTCTATGATGAAATGATATTTCCAGACTCAATAGCAATGAAGCAACAGTTATTAAAAACATCTTGTCAGCTAACATTAGGAGCCTATAAGCATGAAACAATACTTGCAGAACTTGAAGTGAAAACTACAGAAAAATTAGAAGCTGGAAAAAAAAGCTTTGAAATTGTAGAGCTTAAGGAAAGATTTAAAGCAAGTCATGAAACTATAAATTGATTAAAAAATGAAATCAGGAAACTTGAAGATGATCAGAAAAAAAGACTTCTAAATTGCTCTGAAGAGAACTTGACAATAGGCTAAACTGAAAATAAGGTGGACTTTAAAGGCAAAATGGACTGCAATGCTATAATTTTCTTAGAGGAATTGCATATATAGTAGTTGAGGATAGATTTCTTAGCAATGAGATCAAAGCATTTGTACTTTTCAAGCAACCTTTAATATGAAATATACATATATATCATAAGAATGAATGCTGCATAGGCCTTTTATCATCCCATTTTAGGGTAATTTATGATGCTAAGCACAATTTTTAAAAATTTTATTGCATTGTATATATAGCTTATCCTTTTTTGTTTTGTTTTGTTTGTTTAGCTTATACTTTTTAAATATATTTTATTGATATTTTACAGAGAGGAAGGGAGAGGGATAGAGAGTTAGAAATATCGATGAGAGAGAAACATCGATCAGCTGCCTCCTGCACACCCCCCACTGGGGATGTGCCTGCAACCTAGGTACATGCCCTTGACCGGAATTGAACCTGGGACCCTTGAGTCCGCAGGCTGACGCTCTATCCACTGAGCAAACGGTTAGGGCTAGCTTATACTTTTGACAGGCATCAAAATTCATTATAAAGCATAACTTGTACATATTTCAAACTTCCCTGTTAGTTAGCATTTGTGGTAAAATTTATGTATTTAATTTTTAAGTTCTTACCTGCCCTCATCCTGATATTTTGTGTCTGATATGACCAGTACCCAGTAAATACTCAATAAATGTAGTTTACTGATCCTGTTTTAAAAAATGGATACATCAGGAGTCCTCAAACTTTTTAAACAGGGGGCCAGTTCACTGTCCTTCAGACCGTAGGAGGGCCGGACTATAGTTTAAAAAAAAACTATGAACAAATTCCTATGCACACTGCACATCTTATTTTGAAGTAAAAAAAAACAAACGTTTTCGGCGGGCCGCATGTGGCCCACAGGCCGTAGTTTGAGGACCGCTGGGATACATGATATACAGTATATTCTCAAAACCCCTATAGACTATACAATACCAAGAGTGAGCCCCAATATAAACTATGGACTTTGAGTGATAATGTTGTATCAATATAAATTCATTGATTGTAGCAAACATTGACAATAGGGAAGCCTGTGCTTGTGGCGGGGGCAGGGCAACATCAAAAATTTCTGTACCTACTCCTCAATTTTGCTATGAACTTAAAACTACTCTCTTAAGAAAAATCTATTGAAAAAGAAAAGAAAAAGACTTACCCCTGGCAATGATTGGATTCTGCATTCCATCATACCTCCTTGCTAAGAATATATAAGACGTTTACCCACTCCCAAGGTATTTCTAGTCTCACCATTTGTTGGGTAGGGTTTGTGTCTCTCTCACTGTCACCACTAGCCTGGAGATAATCACCTCAAAGTCCTGACATTGCAATTTTCCAGGCTCCTCTTTCCTACCATGGTTCCAGCAAGCTTGGATTGTGGTGGCTAATGTTCGTCCTAACACATGAGTTCCCAATCAACATTAGGCTGAGGAACCCTTCTTTTCCTTTTCCAACTTCTTCCCAATCCCTGTAAGATGAGTCCTACCCTCTCCCCTCCACCAGCTTTCTGCCCACACTGAGCTTGGTCCTTCTCTCGACCTTTCCCGCAGAAATAGTGAGTCTCACTTTGTTGAGGGAAGAGGTCATCAGTCAATATCTGAATAGATATTTCTTCTGAATCAAGGAAGAGTTGAGAATATAAGCCAGTGGTTCCCAAACTTGAACATGCCTCAGAATCACCTGGAAGGCTTTTTGAAACGCAGGTGCTGGGCCCTCACCTCAAGCATTTCTGATTTGATAGGCCGAAGATGGGGCCTGAGAATTTGTGTTTTAATATCATATGTCAAGATCCACTGTTGTAAGAGTTAGTCTTTATGAACAAAGCTAAAGGTGACCTTATATACAGTTTTGGGTGCAATTTAGGGATTGGGAGAGTTTGAGATTATCGAATTCCCCCAAAGTGGAAGATGGGTGGTCACTGTGTTATTGACCGACTTTCAGAGCATTGAGCCATCACTGACCGCCAGAGAGGCATATGCCCTCATGCGAGGCTGTCATTGATTAACTGGGATTATTTTCAGCTGTGTGCTTACCTGTATGGATTAGACCCAAACAACAGTCTTCTATTCTTGAATCTGGAGCAAAGAACTTTTTATTCTCACCTTCATGCGCCTATACAGTACTCATGTTGTTCCTCCCCTTCAGAAGCAGGCATGTGCAGTATTTCCCATAGGAAGAGCATCAACATTTGTCTCTGAGTGCAGGGTATCACCAACGGATGTCATTAGAAATGCAGGGGCATTGGAAGCTGTAACTCATGGGCATTAACATCCACTGCTACTGAGGATTTCACCCTTCAGTCAAATCTATCAGAGCTGAATTGCTTAGGTTCTCTTTGTTTCTCCTTCTTAGCTCAGATCTGAGTACTCTATGCCACAGCCTCCAGGAGATAAAGGGATGGATGGGAGATCAAAGCCTTTATCCCGTTAGATTTCTCCTTACCACAATAGTGAGTGTTCTCGTCACTGGGGAGTCCTGTGGGTTCTTTGGGAGAGGATCAACGGCAGCACTGTGCCCACCCTGAGAAACCTTTGGAGGTAGAAGATGGTCTTAAGTGCGTTGCATGAGGGTGGCATCCATAGCTGTAAGAAGCTGGCCATTTCCAGGGAGTAATACTGCATAGACCACAAGGACAATAAGTGGGTACAGTCACTTTGTTTATTAAGTTGTACACAATTTTATGTACTTTATGTAAGTTACAATTTCACAAAAAGAGAAAATTGTAACACTGATGAGGAAGGAAAACATAAAAGAACAGGTTTCCAGAATCATCAATGGAAAACTCACAGGAGAGAACCCTGATATCCAAGGACCGAAGGTGGAGACCACAGAGAGACTACTAGGAGGGGTGAAGGTGCGAAAGGGCTAGCCGGGCCTCCATAGATGGCAACTGAAATCCCAGAGAGATGTCTCAGCTATCGGGGGGTGCTACTGAGAACTCTGGGATCTAATCCCAAAGCTGGGCTCCCCAGCAGAGAGCACCAAACTGAGGAGGGTACCCACATAGCATCTGGCTGTGAAAAGTGGTGGGGTGCTGTCTGCAGGGGGTGGCAGCTGAAAGTTCGGGCATCCTCTTAAAGGGCCAACGCATAAAATTCCCTGTGGAGCCACCCACCTTGTGCTCTGGCAGAGGGAAGGTGAAGTGAACTGGAGCTGTTAGAGCAGAACCCAGCACTAGGGACTCGGGGGATAGAGCTCAGAAGGCAGACACCCCAAGTTTCCTGAGCTGAGTCATTCCCTCACACAGTGGAGAACATCTTTCCCACATAGACATCTGCCTTGCCTGGGGGAAATACAATAACACACCCTATTGGAAAATACTTTGCCCTGAAGCCACTTAAGAGATTAAACTTAACAATTAGCCTCCAGGCAGAAGCAACAGCCCCACCCTGTTGAAAAAAACTCCTGCCACACCTGAAGGCGATTGCCTGGGGGTGATTCAAGTTGGAATCCTATAGTCTGTAGACAGAGGCTGTCTCTGGAGGCTTTGAGTCTTTGATCCACTTAGTCAGAAACAACCTTTAACACTGTCTTGCACTAGAGACTGAGAGGCATAGAAGATCTACCTAAATTCCTAAAACATAGTTACAAACCCAAACAAACAACCAAAATGAGAAAACAAAGAAACAACACCCAAATGAAAGAACTAGTGAATTCTCCAGAAGAGATAAATGAAGTAGAGATAAAAATTTTTCTGAAACAGAGTTCAGAGTAATGATGTTAAAAATGCTCAACAGTATGAAAAAAGATATAGTAACTATGAAAAAAGAACAGTCTGAGATAAAGAATGACATAACACAAATTAAGAACACATTGGAAGGAATACACAGCAGATTAGGGGAATCTGAGAATTGAATCAGTGAATTAGAAGACAGAGTTGAAAATATCACTCAATTAGAGAACTAAAAAGAAAAAAACAATTAAAAAACAGGAGGACAGCTTAAGGGAGCTGTGGGACAATGTGAAACGTAACAATAATAGAATAGTAAGTGTGTCAGAAGAGGCAGAAAGGGAGAAAGGAATAGAGGAGGTGTTAGAAGAAACAATGGTAGAAAACTTCCTTAACCTGGTAAAGGAAAAAGTCACACAAGTTCAGGAGGCACAGAGAACCCCAAACAAGAAGAACCCAAACAGACCCATACCCAGACATATCATAATTAAAATGCCCAAAATAAAGACAAAGAGAGAATCTTAAAGGCAGCAAGAGAAAAGAAAACTGTTACCTACAAAGGATTTCTCATAAAGCCGACACCTGATTTCTCAACAGAAACTCTGCAGGCCAGAAGGGAATGGTATGAAGTACTCAAGGTAATGGAAAGCAAGGATCTGAGACCAAGATTACCATATCCAGCAAGGCTATCATTCAAAATAGACAGTCAATTAAGAGCTCCCCAAACAAAAACAAAAAAGGCTAAAGAAGTTCATCACCACCATGCCAGCATTAGAAGAAATGCTAAAGGGATTGCTGAGAAGAAGCCATACAGAATTTAAATGGCTATAAATACCTCTCAATAATAACCCTAAATGTAAATGGATTAAAAGGTGTAGGGTAGCTGAACGGTTACAAAAACATGACCCAACTATATGCTATCTACAAGAGATCCACTTCAAAACAAAAGACACACACAAGAAGAGAGTGAAAAAAAAAAAAGAAGAAGAAAAAAAGAAGAGAGTGAAAAAATGGAAAAAAAATTTCCATGCAAATGGAAAAGAAAAAGAAAAAAAGCTGGAGTAGCAATACTCATATATGACAAAATAGACTTTAAACGCATCATGCTAAGTGAAATAAGCAAGTCAGAGAAAGATAAATATCATATGATCTCACTCATTTGTGGAATATAATGAACAACATAAACTGATGAACAAAAATAGAGCCATGGGGGAAAAATATTCTAGAACAGCGGTTCTCAACCTGTGGGCCACGACCCCTTTGGCGGTCAAATGACTCTTTCACAGGGGTCGCCTAAGACCATCCTGCATATCAGATATTTACATTTATTGCAGATTTTTAATATTTCCTACAATGTTTGTGATATTATACTATGTTAGTGCAGTTTGGGTAATATTATTATATTTAAAATCTTTTTCTTTAAATATTAATGTTTATTGCATGTAATATTATTATATGTAAGATCTTTTTCTGAATAATTTGTGTTATTGCATGTAACATCATATTTAAAATTGTTTTTCTTGAAATTAAAAAAAAAACTGTAAAAAAAAAGAACAGGTTTCCAAAGGAGCCACTGTTTCTGCTGTTTTTGATTTGTTTTTAAGCAGAGGAATTCAGAATCCCTATGTCAGGTGTATTGCTAAAATTTCCCACAGAATGTGAAATCCTTCTGCAAGCCTCTTGTGAGCATAGGGTCCTTGTTCTGAATTTAAATTGTGCAGTTCTGATTGGACAGGGCTGTCCATTGGTACAAAGATAAAATCAGGGTTTCCCTGCAGTGGTTGACTTAGATGCATAAACAAATGAAGCATGCACAGGAAGCCAAGAGTTCAGTCTGAGATTTTTCCCCATATAGAGCATGTGAGGAGCCACTAGATTCTTATCATTTATAAAATCTGGGCAGTCTATCTCAGCAGATAAGTTCCTTCTTGGAGTTCACCTCAAGTCAATCTTTCTTTTTAGGGCTCCCATCTGCCTAAGACTCCCTCCTTGCCTCTAAGGCAGTGGTTCTCAACCTTCCTAATGCCGCAACTCTTTAATATAGTTCCTCATGTTGTGGTGACTCCCAATTTCATTGTTACAAATTGAACATAATTAAAGCATAGTGATTAATCCCAAAAACAATACGTAATTATATATGTGTTTTCCAATGGTCTTAGGCAACCCCTGTGACAGGGTTGTTCGACCCCCAAATGGGTGGCAACCCCAGAGGTTGAGAACTGCGGCTCTAAGGGAAGGCGTCCTTACTTGAAATAATCTGCCCTTTTAATGTTTTAGTCCCACACTAGTTAACTCTTATTTCTTAGTTCATCCTCATCCTATCAAAACCTTCCCTTTTGTACATCTCATCAAGTGACCTTCTAGTTCAGCCGTGGGCAAACTACGGCCCACGGGCCGGATCTGGCCCGTTTGTAATGAATAAAACTAAAAAAAAAAAGACCGTACCCTTTTATGTAATGATGTTTACTTTGAATTTATATTAATTCACACAAACACTCCATCCATGCTTTTGTTCCGGCCCTCTGGTCCAGTTTAAGAACCCATTGTGGCCCTTGAGTCAAAAAATTTGCCCACCCCTGTTCTAGTTGCTAGATGGTGGGGTGGTGCCTGATTCTCAAATCACTTAATAAAGTCAATTAGGTCTTCAAATTTACTCATTTAAATTTTAACAACTGTAAACATGTAGTTTAAACTTAATTTTATCTACCTAAAACTGTTTTTAAAAATTGGCAGGATGAAACCCTATGTAGTTTTGAGTGTTTATCAGGAAAAATCATGTTCACCTACTGAAGTTCTATAGCAGAACTCAAATTGAGGTCAAAATTCCTAAACTTCTATACCAAACCTGTACTTTTCTGGAGTGGCTCACAGAACTCGGAGACATTTACACTTACCAATCTATCCTATCTAATAATAGACAAACATGGTAATTAACCGTAAATTTGCTACCTTTCCCATTGGCTAATCAGCGAGATATGCAAATTAACTGCCAGTCAAGATGGCAGCCAGCAGACACACAGCTGAAGCGAACATGAGGCTTGCTTGCTCCAGTGACAGAGGAAGCCAAGGTTCCCTGACTGCTGCAGCCCAGCTCTGAGCTCCAGATGCAACAATGTTGCAATTATAGAAGCTAAACAAACCCAGATATTTTCCTTCAGCCAGCCACAGCCTCAGAGCTGGAGCTGGCAATCAGTTCCAGTGACAGCTATAGAAGGTAAATAAATCCCAGAATTTGTCAG
>NW_006288121.1:778592-779044 GCF_000327345.1 Myotis davidii | reverse complement strand
GGCCAGAGGGATGTCTGATTGCCAGCTTAGGCCCAATCCCCCAGAGAGCAGGCCTAAGCCAGCAAGTGGTCATCCCCTGAGGGGTCCCAGACTGCGAGAAGGTACAGGCTGGGCTGAGGGACCCCCTACCCCCGAGTGCACAAATTTTTGTGCACCGGGCCTCTAGTATATATACATACACATATATATATGCCTAAGTGACTGTTACCACCAAACAACTGGACCATCTGGTTGATGAGTTGCTATGATGTGCACTGACCACCAGGGGCAGACGCTCAATGCAGGAGCTGCCCCCTGGTGGTCAGTGAACTCCCACAGCCAACCTCCCTCAGCCTCCCACCTCCCCCCTCCCCATTCCCTGCCTGCCAACCTCCCATGGCCCCTCCCCCCTGCTGGCCAACCAACCTCCCTGGGGTCCCTACCCCTGACCGGCCAACCTCCCACGGCCCCTC
>NW_006288121.1:775185-778506 GCF_000327345.1 Myotis davidii | reverse complement strand
ATTATATATATATGCGTAATATGCAAATTGTCCCCTTGGGAGTTCAACTGGGAGACCAGGAGTTCAATGACTCACTATGACAGGCACTGACCACCAGGGGGCAGCATGGAATGAAGGAAGCCCCTGACCAGCAACTGGGAAAGGGAGGCCCCGAATGGCAGCTGGCAGCTGGGGAAGGGAGGCTCCAGCTGGCAGCTAGAAGGAAGGCCCCAGCTGACAGACAGAAGGCCCTGATTGACCCTGGTCGCCAGCTAGACCTAGGTACCCTGCCTGTGCATGAATTTCGTGCACAGGGCCTCTAGTCCTATATAATAAAAGGCTAATATGCTAATAGACAGAACAACGGAACAACCAAACAACAGGTTTCTATGACGTATGCTGACCACCAGGGGGCACGCATGGAACATGGCATCGGCAGCAGGAGGCAGAGTGCGAACATGGCAGGCGTCGGGCATGGAGGGATGGTGGAGCAGGTGAGTGGTGACAGACCAAAGCAGGGTGCTGGTTACTGTCATTGGGGCCAGCCTCTGGTTATTACTGAAAATTCTTTGCTCCCGTGCCCTGCAGTCCCACCCAGCGCTCGCACCTGCTGCCAGCGCTGGAGCTGTTGCTAGCACCCACTGCAGGCACTGGCTCCACTTGCCCCCACTGCCAGCACCCAAAACCAGTCCCGATTGCTAAAAGCCATCAGTGGGTGTGAGGGGTGGCTGCCAGCCCAGATTGCCCCTGAAGGCTTCTCCACCTTCCCCTGATACTGAGGAGTGATCGGGGCCAGCAGCCGCCACTCACACCTGCTGATGGTGTCAGCCCCGCTCACACCTGCTGCTGGTGCTGGCCCCAATTGCTCCGCACCGTCAGTGGGTTTGAGCGGAGCTGGCGCCATCGGCGCATGGGGGTGGCAGCGGCAGGAACAGGGCTGCCAGCAGATAGGGGACTAAGAGTGTGGAGGAAGGGCCAAGACCATTACCTGTGCCCATCACTGCCTTGTGGCCCCACAGTTTTTCAAAGTGCATGAATTCGTGCACTGGGCCTCTAGTTTTTTTATAATATACTAGAGGCCCGGTGCACGAAATTCATGCAGTGAGGGGGGGTGTCCCTCAGCCTGGCCTACACCCTCTTCAATCTGGGACCTCTCGGGGGATGTCCAACCGCCGGCTTTTATTATATAGGGTAATATAAAGGTAAAGGATACAGAACAGCCAATGGAGGTACACAGGATGAGGTCTGTAAGGGTCCCCAAGGAACTGGGGTACACCACCCTATTGGCACATGGATGTGTTCACCCACTTGGAAGCTTATCAAATGTTGTTGTTTTCATGTAACTTCATTGGGAGTACCCGCTGCCCCCACCCCCCCCAAAAAAAACAACCACCACCACACACACACACACACACACACCTTCCCCTTCCCAGAGGTTGGTGGGTGGGGTTGAAAGTTCCAACCTTCTGCTACCTTGATCTGATAACTAGAGGACTAAATGTATTTTCTATTACATTTGGGCACCTTCCTGGTGCCCAGGAATTCCCCTTCTCTGTTAAATGTGGGCTAGGAAACAGAGAATCCATTCTAGTGAAAGATTCAGAAAGGGGAGATGGGTAGAACAATAACTTCCTGGTTTCTTCTCGTGTTTCTAGGTCTCTGGTCCCATCCTATTCCAGAATCCAGCTGTATCCTGACCTTGGGTTCCATGAGCACTCTTGGGAGTACAGATACTTCTCTGCTAGGGGTTGTACCCCTGTGGACGCCAGGTAGTGGATGAAGATGATACGAGCAGTTGTGGGCATATAAGAGAGACTTTATTGCAGATCAAGTAGCCATTGCTACCAAGGAGCCACCAGACAAAACAGTTCTTCAAAGTAGCCTCACAAAGGAGGAGCCAGCCACCTGCTGGTCAGTAGCACACTCTTCTACTAGCTCAGACAAAAGAGGTTTCTTGCCAAATGGTGACGTCTGTATTTTGGGTTATAGAAAAGTACCCCTGTCCAGTGTATACAGTAAGATTGCTGTGTCCTTGGTTTTACACCTGCATATGGCAAATTGGCCTTGAGCACCCGGCGTACTCTGGACCCCCACAGCACTGATAAAATTCCACTCTCTTTGTTAGATGAGATGGGTTTCTATCACAACAAAGAAGACTATTAAAACGGACTTTAAAAGAAAACACTGGTTTCACATTATATTGGAAAAGTAATTATTTATTATGAAAAAAATAAAACTGTTGACTGAAAACAAATGAATGTTATACTGTATTGCACCATGATTGCAAATGAGGCAAAATTTGTCTAAACGATGAACATTCCAGAGTAAACAGCATCCTTTTACTTGAGTATGTAGACATGCAAACAACTCATTATAATGTAATTGCAGACATAAAAAATCACGAGTAGCAGCAACCTAAACTTAACACATCAAAGAAGCCTTTTATGACAGTCATGAAATTATTAAACATTTAAAACATGTCTTTTAAATAACCCACATTAGAAGCACATGCTTTGAACCATTTTCAAGTGATGATGTAAATGCTTTGCTTTTTAAATTTTTTAAATTAATGCTTATATAATGGATCAATAGCACACATTTCAGCTGCTTGGATGAGGTTAAGCATAGGCTGTGGTGTGAAAGACATTTTTTCCCCCTCTGTACAATCAGGGTATCCACAGAGAGTTCCAATTCATAATTTTGGCCTTATTAACACCATCTTCTATTTGACCAAGCATAATAGCTAAGATATTGTTACAGCTTTTGCAGAAAGCCTGAAGCTTGAAGAACGGCTTGTATTTAAATCTTAAGAAATGAACATAAATATAAATAGACACTTTAAAGTAGTTTTATATTATGAAGCAAAAGTACATTATACAGGGCCTGCTGTTTCCTCCTTAATGCTCTAAAGCACCACTTTATGTTAAGATGGCAACATGTGATTATATTAATTATATTCTGATTAGAATAAATGCAAGAGCAAGGCTGTTGCTTTTAATTTTTCCCTTTTTAAACCATGTTCTGTGCAATAGATAAAAAGGGTAAAATTTATAACTATTACATAATTGGAAAAAATATAACCATAATTTTATTTCACACTCTTAATGAAATAACAGTTAAAACTTTTTTAAAAATCAAAATTAAAAGTTTACACTGAACAGTTTACTCCAAGAGAACATAGGGGTTGTAGAGTCCCTGAATGTCCTGAGGGAAAACGTAAGATTAAAATGATTAAAGTATCTTATGAATAGGTCCAAAATATGTAAATAAATTATACACAATCAAGATCAGCTGATAGTCATTTGATAGCTTACCAACACCAGTGGAAATATATTCACAGTA
>NW_006288121.1:758804-774708 GCF_000327345.1 Myotis davidii | reverse complement strand
TATTAAACTAATTATATATTGAGAACTTGCTTATTTGCTTTAATGAAGACAATATTCGGACCTGCTATGCCAGGCTAGCCCTGCTGGTGGTAAACAAGAATAAAATAAAACAAAATCTCCAAGGAATACTATCCCTTAGTTGTGAATTTTGCATATTTCAAATAGAGTTTGGGTGAAGGGGTATTTATGGGATGGTTTAACATCCCACAAATTTGAGCAAAAGCACCTTATTATGGATTGGAAAATGAGGTAATTTTCAAATTAAAATTTTGTAAGTACGTGCAAGAGAAGATTTCCAGTCTTCTAGAACTATTTTCTATTTCAAAAGACATGCACGACACATTTTATTTCACTATTTCTGAGAGAAAATGTAGATTACTGATTTTAAAAAATGCAAAAGATGCCTCTATGTGACTACACTCCCAAATTCTAAAAACCTGATCAGTCTTCAATCCTTTGGCCACATTAAAAATAACATAGGTCCAACCAGTTCTATACTAAAATAATCTACTTTCTAGCCTAGTTTTAAAGGGCGCGCACGGGCGGAGGGCGGATTCAATTTTCAAATTTTCTATTTACTTAATATCCTTTTTAAGATTTTTCTACTCATGGTTATCTTCACTATCAAGTGTTTTGATTTTTGTTTCTAGGTATGCCTCTATACCTCTCAATTAACATTTCCCCAAACTATATACATTTAAAGCTGAATTTAGGTCTGCTGACTACAGTAATTTTTCTACCTTAAATATAGTTGTATTATTTTGTTTTATTATTCGCCTTCTCTATTTAGTTTTGGCCACCTAGTACTCTTAAAAAATACTTCTTGGGAACCTGACTTTTGGATTTCAGTCTTCAGTAATGCTAAATAAATTTAATGTTTGTAAAATATTGACATTCTGGCTGCACTATCCTTTCAATGCTAGAAAGTCAAACAGAACTGCAGTTTGAGATGGCATGAGGCCAATAAACTCTGAATAAACTAACCCCTTCTAATTAAATTAGTAAAAGCCAAGAAAGCAAGGCATTTTCAAGAAGAGAGTATTACCAGCAGAATATGTTGTTTCCTAAGCAGCTTACTAGCATGCTCTTAGCAATATGGCTTATTTTCTCTTTTGCATTGTTATTAGCTCAATTTAAGTTGATTAGCAGTTACTAGTTGAAATTTATTTTCTTATTCGATTGTATTCATATACTAAATGAAATTAGAAGGTGGGAATAAAATAATAGATTAAAATGAATTTAATTTCACATTACATGTATTTTTTTTTTTGGTTTTTCAATTTTAATGTAGCAAATGAAGATTCAGTATTTTAAAATCAAAAGACATGTTGGAGTTCTAGCGCTAAGTTCCTGGGTATATGAAAAACAATAGGGAGGGCACAAACAGTAATTGCTGAAGGTGAACTAGACAAGTAATGGCCAAACTAAGATTCAAATCCATCCTTTAGCTAGCTAGCAAAATATTCTACTAGATACAGATTATCATGCTATACATCATTTTGTTTTTCTTTCCTTACCATACCGTATCTTGAGATGACTTTACCCTAACAAAATATAAAGGATGTGAAATGTTTTGGATCCAAAGCCACAGATGAAAAGTCAGATTCATGAAGCTGGTCTTCAAATATAAATGTCAATGGAATTCACCATCTCTATATGCATAACAACAGTACATTTTTTTTTCACCATACCAAAAATTTTTCTTCAGTATTTTATTTTCTTTAAAATTGTATTTGCTTTGTGACTCCCCATAACTCTTCAGAAAATATTGTATGCCTGCTGCCTATATCATTCACTGTTTCCATAGGAAAAGAAATGTATTTTTTCTCTTTATGTTATAAATAGTGAAAGTTAACTTATGCTTAATGAAAATGACTATGGCTATAGGGGTCATGCATGTGTAAAAATTATTTTTAACACTAAAACTTGAATTTGTTAAAAAAAAAACTTGAATTTCTTATCTTTCTTCCAATGAACATAGAATAAAATTAGACCTTTAAGCACACTAATACAGAACCTAAAAGCAAAAGTTATGTATTTAATGAGCTTTTCAATAGATTATAGATATATATTATTTCAGATTATAAAAAATTAAATTACACTAACAATATAAAATATGCAGTATAATCCCATATAAAAGGGCCTGTAATTCTAAAAGAGTTCTCAAAAAGGTTTCAATAAGAGAGATGGGGCTAAATATGAACACAACATGCTCAAAATTAAGAAAAGTACCATATTTGGACTTGTTAGGGTAGCAATTACATTTTAGTTACAGCATATTTAAAAGACAACATTGTTTCTTTACACTCAAATTAAAAACAAAATGTACAATAACTTCCCTAAACTAATGTTGGTAGGTCCCTTGCTTTCCACTATCTACTAGAAACTTTGCTAGGCAATTGAGGGGTTGATGGGTAGGATAAAAACTCCGATAATATCACTGTTAATTAGCTGCTAACTTGATTTCCAAAGAAAAGGTATAGTACAAAATTGAAAACTCATCTTAAAATATGAACATAGGCACTAATCACAAATTTACATTTTTCATCAGACAATATCCTAGAGTTTGTTGATTTACAATGAATGTCAGAATCAATGCTTTAGCATTAGATACATGCTTGGGTCAAAACATTCTCTTGGAGTAAAAGGTAATCAGTTTTTATATTACTGTAACAGGAAATATCTATTTAGGACCTACAATATACTTTTAAAAAGTCTTACATTAGTTTCTTAATTTAAATTCCCAATCGGCACAAAATCTAGTTGAATGCCATTTCATTGTCAACACACAGCTAACATAAATTATTTCTAATCCAAAACAAAATGTTTTTTAAAAGGATTCAGAAAATAAAATAAATTGTATTTTAAAAATTAAATAGCAAACTTGAATCTATACTAGTAGTTGTTCACTTTCAATATAATGCTGACATGGTAATATAAAGAAAAAAATAAACATATAATTTGGTAAGTGAAAATTGAGCCAGCCAATCTTGTTAGATATAAGACAAATTTCAAAGTATAAACAAGGAGTATTAATGTTTTTTCTCAGGATAGAGTTAGGAAAACTATACTCAGTATTTGTAGCTAAATTGTCTAACCAAGAGAAAAATTTGGTAAGTGTGCTTTGGGTAAATAGTATTTTCATAATCTCTTAGTTTCACTGCCACATACACACCACAAAGCATCCACATTGATATGTCTACTCTTCTCTCAGGTTCCTGATTATGGGTTATATTAAAAAGAAAAGTTATCCTCTACTTGCTATGAAATCACTAAGAAAAAGGTTCAAAACAATGTTAATAACAACTAGTTCCCAAAGTCCCAAAAGCTTTCATCTAGCCATTTTTCAGTTCTAGTGTGTGCTACCACTAAAAAGAAATCAGAAAATTATTACCACATTCAACTACATATTAATTAGACTAAATAGAATAAATCAAATATACCTGAAAACAGCAAAATTTAAACCAACTTACAATAAAAAAATAGAATTAAAATACCATTTTTGAATAGGTATTTTGATATTCTTAAGAACACTGAATCCTATTTTTGACCCAAATGAAAAAAAAATACTGCAAAGATGTATTATTATTCTCTAAGTATGTATTTTATCCCTTTCATTATAGCAAAATCATACATTTAAGATAAAGAGGATTAAAATTACCATACCTGTCCTCCTCAAGGTATGCATTATTTACTGTTCATATTAGACAACTGCCTTGAAAACTTTTAAATATTATCAAATAAACAGACTTTTGATAGTTATGACTTTTTTCCTATTTTTTAAATTTATAAGTTGTTAGTGTATTAACTTTGAGTCTCATAATACTATTCTAAAAGCTAGGATTAAATTTAGCAGTTTTCCTATACTCCAGCAAAAGACTTTTGAGCAAGAGGCATAACAATAAAGATGAAAATTGTTTCAAGCTTATTACTACAACCTCAAATAGATATAAGAAAAGCCATATAGTTTTTTTAAGTAATATACTGCTGGTGGTAGTAAGAATATTACAGACACAATTTCAAATTTTAACAAATAAAATGAACTCTTTATATTCTGATTTAGCTTTGCCCAAAGGAGATGGGATGTCCCTTGCAAATGGAATAGTTGAACTTTAGGCTGATAAAGTTGTTGATAATTGGTAATAAAATATATTCCAAGTGGCTGGTTTTAATATTAATGCTGGTATGCTTTAATAACTACCAATATTTATATATGCATTGAATAATGCGCATTCTTAAAATACCATGTTTATCCACAGAAGGGTATTTAAACAAATATTTTACCTTGATTAGTTTTTAACCAAAACAAATGCCATGTTATAGGCAGAAATGTGGACTTAATTCTTTTAGATAATAGCCTACATAATTCCCATGCTAACAGTAACTTAAAATTATTCCATGACTTTCAATGATGTAGAGGAGTTAACTCATTTAAAGTCAATTTTCATGTTGTTTAATCTTCCTCAAATATATCTTCTAGGCAGATTTCTTTCTCTATAAATTCTGTCCAAAAAGTAAGTGGTTTATAGAGGGAGCAAATACTTAGTGCTGGTTAAGTTTGCAAGCAGTACCCAATGATTTCATCTAATACTTTGTCAAACCAGTCATTATCTGGTGGGGGAGGGGTGGTCAAGAAATGAGAGAACTTGGTCATTAAAGTCATTACAATACTTCGGGAAACATTAGACATATGACAAACATTTCTTACAAGGCAGTCATTGAATAATTAGAATAAGCAGTCAGAAAAGTTCTGTTGCTGAAAACACAGTTATACATTAGTGTTCATCCAACTGAAGATTAGTGCATTAAAAAAAAAGTTAAGAAAAAATCTTCCACGTTCCAGTTCAGCTGCACTTGATTCAAGTGTTGCTCATAGAGGTTTGTGTTGTTATAAATTAAACATGCTGCTGCCTTAGCAGCCAAAGATACTAGGAAAAAATGTTCATGTCACAGAATAAATAGAGCAGTCTCTTTCAAGCAAAACAGTTATCTCACACCAATTCTGGAGGTCATCCACTCTAGACCTTGGCATAACCTGAAACAAAAGAGAAAAATATTTTCAAAATGAAAAAGTTTGGGTCACGTAGGTAAGGACCATATCGCAAGCATCTTTAAAACCTCCTCCCACCCTCCCCCCGCCCCCCCTCCCCCAGCAAACAAAGAAAAAAAAAGTTTATACTTAAAAATTGAAAGCATACTTGGTACTACAAAAATTATTTATACACAAGTGACAATATTCGGGTAACACTAAAATAAGTGGACATTTTAAGTGGAAGAGTCACTTAAAATGACCTTACTCAGTTGAGTAATGTGGGAAATGAAATAGCTTCAGTCTCACCTAGAGGATGCAGCTTTGGCAGTTTTTCAGCAAGATTGCAAATACTCCTCACCCCCACTCCTTTAAGATGAACTAAAACTGCAACCACTATAGAAAGATAACAGTACTTCACCTTACCCTCCTAAATTCTAAAGAATGGAGGCTTATAGCTCAATCTTAAAAGTATATTTCAGCTGTTGTCATACACCCTTTCATATCCTGTTCATTTGCAAAGATAAGGACTGCAGCCTTCCTTAAATCCTGCAATCAATATGAAATATTATAATACCTGAAATATCCCAACTCAAATTAAACTAATGAACACAAGGGTAAAATGTACTCTACTGCACAGTTACAATGAAACCCCTCTACTTTAAAATGATTAGGCACAGATTTTTTAAAAGTATAGGTCAATCTTAGAAGTATAGGTCAAAAAAGTCTACATGTAGCATTATATTACAAGGTATTTCTAGTATGAAAAAACTAAGAAGGTCAAGTTAATTTGAGCATAAATAAATCCCGGAAATAAACTGGGTAATCCATGCTTAACACACTGGGTTCTCCTTGGCCTATTTATCCAAACTCAAGTTCTTAGAAAAGGAAGAAAATACTATAATGGCATTTATTTCAAATGTTTATTGTTTAGAAATATGCATCCCAAAATGACTCCTGATAATAAAGGGGATGTACTCTGTGGAAAGCTAGGAGTTTAAGCTTAATTACGCCTTTGCAGAAAAGGTGAAATTTCTTTGATGCTTCCTCTTTAAGTCAAGGGATATTATAATTTTCTCCCAGTAAGTAAATGATAAAACCATGAAATGAACAATAACTAAAAATTAGATTGCAAAAATTTAATTTAAAAGTTTATTACTTTTTTGGTAAAACATTCTGTTTGTATTAACAAAAAATTTGTCACTAACTTTGTGAAATTGTAATTTAATACGTTAAGTGCCCAGTTGGGTGACTGACACTGTATTTTCCATTCAGAAGACAAAACAGGCTGGGCGCTTAACATATTAACAACTGTAATTGACTAAAATTATTTCCTGAAACATAACATAAAAACCATCTTTAGTTAAGGACCAAAATGAAGCAGGATCAAAAAAGAAAACAAGTTGGCATAAAAAAATGGAAAGTAATTAAAGAAGTCATACCTGCCCCATTCTGATTAGCACTTACCCTTCCCCTGTTAAAGCACAGCAGGACTGAATGTGCCATGGGTGGTCCTTAATTGAACTAAGGGTGAGGTATTTGGATATTTCAGCTGCTGTCATACACCCTTTCATATCCTGTTTATTTGCAAAGATAAGGACTGCAGCCTTCCTTAAATCCTGCAATCAATATGAAATATTATAATACCTGAAATATCCCAACTCAAATCAAACTAATGAACACAAGGGTAAAATGTACTCTACTGGACAGTTACAATGAAACCCCTCTACTTTAAAATGATTAGGCACAGATATTTTTAAAAAATATATTTTTATTGACTTCAGAGAGGAAGGGAGGAGAGAGAGAGATAGAAACATCAATGATGAGAGAGAATCACTGATCAGCTGCCTCCTGCATGCCCCTTACCGGGGATCTAGCCTGCAACTCGGGCATGTGTCCTTGACCAGAATTGAACCTGGGACCCTTCAGTCTGCAAGCCGAAGCTCTAGCCACTGAGGCAAACCAGCTAGTGCTAGACACAGATGTTTAACTTAAAAACTTTATGGAAACAAAAGGAAAGATCTCAAATAAACACAATTTAATAATTCAGTCTAATAAAGATAGATTAATCATTACAGTTTTATAAAGATGGCACATAATATTCTGTACAATTGGCAGGTAAACAAAAATTTTAAATATAAAAATCTGTAATAAAAGGGTAATATGCTAATTAGACCGGACATCTACTGGATGTCCTTCTGGACAAAGCCATGGTGGCTAGGGGCGATCAGGCTGGCAGGGGAGAGCAGTTAGGGGCCTGTAGGGGAAGGCAGTTAGGGGTGACCAGGCCGGCAGCAGAGGGCAGTTCAGGGCGATCAGGCCAGCAGCAGAGAGCAGTTAGGGGAATCAGGCTGGCAGGGGAGGGCAGTTGGGACGATCAGGCTGGCAGGAGAGCAGTTGCAGTGGTTCTCAACCTTCCTAATACTGTGACCCTTTAATACAGTTCCTCATGTTGTGGTGACCCCCAACCATAAAATTTTATTTTTGTTGCTACTTCATAACTGTAATTTTGCTACTGTTATGAATCATAATGTAAATATCTGACATGCAGGATTATTTTCATTGTTGGCGACTCACAGGTTGAGAACCGCTGAAGGGGGTGATCAAATCAGCAGGCAGAGGCCCTTAGGGGTGATCAGGCTGGCAGGGAAGCAGTTAGGGGTATCAGGCAGGCAGGTAGGCGAGTGGTTAGGAGCCAGAGGTCCTGTATTGTAAGAGGGATGACCCCCAAGGGGTCCCGGATTGGAGAGGGTGCAAGCCGGGCTGAGGGACGCCCCCCTCCATGCACGAATTTCATGCACCAGGCCTCTAGTATTTTTATAAAAGTGTAAAAATATTCATAGGGATGATAATCACTATTTCACCACAGTGGAATTCTTTTTGGTTTCCTTGAGAAAGGAAGACAATCAAATTGGAGAAGTCTCAAAAGATATTTACTATCTTATACTGAGTGATGGAAGCATGAATGTGTTTTATTTTTGAAGTTTTTTGTATATTTGAAATATTCATAATGAAGGGATCTCAAATTATTCACTAAAGAATTTTCAGTTCTTATAAACTCCCAGAATTTTATTATTTTATTTTTTAAAATATATTTTTATTGCTTTTTAGATAGAGAGGAAGGGAGAGGGAAAGAGATAAAAATGAGAGAGACATATCAAATGGCTGCCTCCTGCATGCCCCCTGCTGGGGGTCAAACCTGCAAAGCAGGCATGTTCCCTGACCAGAATCGAAAAGGGGACGTCTTGGTCTATGGGATTACGCTCAATCCACTGAACACCACCAACCAGGAAACTCTTGGGATTTTAAACACTTAAGTTTTCCCCTTTCCTGCTTTGACCTATCAGCTTTTTAAGGCATACATCAGTAGTTCCAACTTTGAAAAATCTTTTCAATAACATTAATCTAAAAATTAACGTGCTGGATTTTTTTAAGTTTGAAAAAGTAATGAAAAATTTTATTAATTTAATATATACAGCTTTGTTAATGATGAAATAACCAATACCAGAGCATATTAATATTTGTAAAATGCAAAATCAGTATAGAGATACCTTACTCCATTATTTATGTTTACTTTCAAAACTTACCTCATGAGCCAACATTCTGTATAATTCTTCTTTCGTAATAGCTAGTCGTTCCCTGTCAATGCTATCAACAACAAGAATGATGAACTAGAAGACAATTAAAAAGAAAGAAAACTGAATGGGTTGACGTTTTCTACAAAACTATTTTCAAGTGATAGAAGTACTTTCTTCACATGGCATCATCTTACTATAAAACACTGTACTACTTTTTCATCATAAAGGGTTTATGTTACATGGAATTACATCGAGCAGCACAAAATAACTTGTAACTTCATCAAATACAAACCACGCCCAATTTTATTTTTTTAAAGTGTTATTTGAATACATAATATTTCGTAATACTAAGATTTATTTTAAAAACCAAGTAATAAGTAATTTTAAGAAAATCACAATAAGTAAAATAATGTTTGCTAAACCTTAAAAGTACTCTACAACCTCTCATTTAGGCAAGCAATAATTATGTTTACACAGTCTTCTGTCTATTTGAAAGAAGTACACAAAGTAGTTTGAAAGATAAACATTAAAAAATAATGACGCATTTTTTACATAACAATATCAACAATAAAAGCACAAGAAAAATGTGTTACTTAGGTGTTAATATGCTAAAGATGATGCAGGTGAAATTAAAGAAAGCAAAGGAAATTGGAAAAAACTGTTGGTAACTGTATATAAGAAAAGGCAGGTCTCACACACATTAAAAATAAAAACATCTTTGATAAGAAAAATAAGGAGATATAATGAGAAAGAGCTCCTAAACTGAGCATCTTATGTAAAAGGAACAGTTAAGAAATGAGATTAAATGGTGTTAAGGATTATAGTAGAGAAAGTGATGCAAAATAAATCAAGACAAAAAGGGTAGAATCAGATTATTCAGATGACTGTAAAATTAGGGTAAGAGACAACTAGGGTAATCTGAATATAAACTGAGAAAGGCTTAGAAAGGGATAAAAAAAAAATAGAAGAGATAAATGTAAGAACCAAGGCAAAGTTAGAATGGAAATAATTCTGTAAGTTAATGAGAGTAAGATATCAGAAATTAGTCATCAACTGTGACTCGTATTACAAATGAGTCATTTCATCTTTTGGATGACTCCTCAACATAAAGAACTTAAGAAGATGACAAGGGTGAACAAAGCCATCAGAACACTACTACAAAGATAATAAGATCCTTACCTAGAATCTAAGATTGCAAATGCTATATGTTATACAGGTGTGCTGCAATAAAGGCCGATGGTTCTTTGTAGTAATTTTGCTATTCTTGTAGAAATAATTAAAATATCATTTCATGCAAATGGTGTCAGCAATAATGTATGTCTTTCTGGACGCATGCTAAGTCAATTTTCAGCAATTTCAGCAACTACACTTTTCTAATTTTACAAAAGTGTGTGGATCAGCAAGAATCATTTTGACCTGTTCTTTTTACAGCTGCAGTTAACTGTGAGCTTTGAAAAAGTACCAACAGCTATGCTGCTTAAACAGTCATAATGCTAAAATGTTTTTTTCTCTTACTTTCCAACAAAAGTTATTTTACTGTAGAAATAAATATATTAAGCTAACTTATAAGCATAATATTTGCTTACCAACCTATCCTCCCTTGCAAAGAAAAAAAATTAAGTGCTTCCACAACTGCTAAATATCTACATTATGCCATCCTGGTTTTATCAGTTATACATGGCACTAGACCAGCCGTGGGCAAACTACGGCCCGCGGGCCGGATTCGGCCCGTTTAAAATGAATAAAACTAAAAAAAAAAAAAAAAAGACTGTACCCTTTTATGTAATGATGTTTACTTTGAATTTATATTAGTTCACACAAACACTTCATCCATGCTTTTGTTCCGGCCCTCCGGTCCAATTTAAGAACCCATTGTGGCCCTCGAGTCAAAAAGTTTGCCCACCCCTGCACTAGACTATATACACACGTATACATATGCTATCAATATAAATCTAAAGGAATACATGTTTTTATTTAAAAAGGCAAATTATTCATCAAAAAGTCCTTGCATCCCTTCCACCCCCCACAAAAAACCCCACTCAATTTAAAAGGCTTCATTTTAGAAAAAATAATTTGTTTGTTGTACTTCTGTAAGGAAAAATTATGCATGTAATGGTATATTAATATTCTCAACGATAAGCCTTTCTCGACAGCATTGCATCTATATTTTATTATTTTTTAAATCTGCTTCTAAGAAAAAATAAAAACAGAAATAGAAGATATTCTAAATTTGTTCCCTAGGTTGGCTATGAAATAATAAAATAACGACTAAGTGACAGAAGTCTGGGGTCTGGCCTGCAAATCCATTACAAAAAAATTACAATATAATCACAGCAATATTTTGAATGTTCAAATGATATTATTTGAAAATCTGTATTAAATTATGCTCAAAGCATTTTATTACTCCTCTAATAAAGCTGAGATCTTGGGAAAGATATATATAATTTATCCTCATGTCCAATTTCTCCAACAATGGAAATACTACAGTATTAAGGTGAGGGTAAACTGGGAGCCTGCACACCAGTAAGTACTCATCTAATAAAAGCTCCCATTGCTCTTTCTCTTTTATTTGAAACCCCAAATTCCTTACTAAAAAAGGCCATTGTCAATATGACTTATGTATAGCCTATCTATTTTCTGGGTTTACTCTCTGGTTCTTTTTATTAAATTTACTTTAGTAGTAACTCTAGTATACCTCTGTGTTTGAGTAATACGTGTTCCAGGATGACCGCAGTGACTCTTGACCACCAATGTCCCACATAAGAAAATGAGTGTTCTTCACAACTATTTCTTCAACATTGCTTCCTATGGTTGGAGATGTATGAACCACTTCATTCATTAAGCTGTTGAAAGATAGACACCATAAAAGCTCTTTTTATATTTTGAGAATCTGAAGCAACTTTTAATCTCTGTATTTAACAGGAATCAATCTTCCTTATTTGTACCAATGATGGTAATTACATGCATCAAAAATAGAACCTTAGAGAACATTTGTGCAAACAAATATCTAGACAAAGAATAACTACAAAAGAAAACTGTTCTTTTGTTAATGGAATAAACTACGGGCTTGATCTGGATAGAAGGGAACTCTGTGGTGTGAGGTTGCATTTCTGTGGCCAAACTTTTAATACCTCCATGTCCTGTTATCAGTCAGAGCAGAACCAGTGCTCCATCCTGGAAGAGCAAGTTTCTAGGTGACTGGGACACCAATACTTACAGTGTAGCATCCATGGAATAGTAGGCTACTTATAATTTTGAAGACTGTCTATGTGAGAAAACAGACTTGGCTCAGCCATAAATATTAGTTCAGGCCTATTAACCTCAATTATCGTCTTTTAAAAAAATATTTTATTGATTTTTCACAGAGAGGAAGGGAGAGAGATAGAGAGGTAGAAATATCGATGAAAGAGAAACATCAATCAGCCATCTCCTGCACACCTCCTACTGGGGATGTGCCCACAACCAAGGTACATGCCCTTGACCGGAATCGAACCTGGGACCTTGCAGTCCGTAGGCCGATGCTCTATCCACTGAGCCAAACTGGTTAGGGCTCAATTATAGTCTTAAAAAGATAAGGCAATGGGCAAATGAAAACTTTAATTAAAATTAATTCTAAATATATTTAGTATACAGATACTCATATCACATGTATTAGCATAACCATTTGTTAAGCTACATTAATTTATTCAACAAAGATAAATTTGCTTCTAACATGCCAGTGTTGTATTGGAAGAAACATGCTAATCCCTTCTGGGTATTATATATATTTTTGAAGCTGTGCACAAAATTATTTCAACAATAGTGACAGTTTTCTGAAATGTTTATATTTGACTAGAGGCCCAGTGCATGAAATTTGTGCACAGGCAGGGTCCCTGGCTGTTGGCCGGGGCCTCCCTTTGCCGGGTGGGGCCGGTTGGAGGGAGGAGCCATAGGTGGTTGGCCAGCCACCCCCGCCTCCTGGTCGAACTCCTGGTTGAACTCCCGGTCAAGGGGACAATTTGCATATTAGGCTTTTATTATATAGGATTTTATATAGGATATTAAAAAAAACACAAAAATTAACAAGTAGCTACTCAACTTAAAACAACAGCCATAACTTAGAAACTTTATAGCAAAGTAGCTGAAAAATATGTTAAGCACTGCTCAAGTGAAGTATTTCTGGAGAACTGTCAGCTGATATATTTAAGATGAGGTGGGAAGACACAAGAGCCACACAATGGTGCACTGTGTTTTTTATAACCACTTGTTAAAATGCTTCAGACACAGAGCCATTTTCATTGCTTAACACGGACCATTTCATTGGCAATAAAAGGATAATGGTATATACTTTGACAAGTGGACTGATGTGCTGTTAAAATTTCCTTAAAGTATTAATGTACTTCTCTGAAAGTCTCAAGCTTCTTCCTGTTGCAAAGCTACTAAAGCAATATTTTCAGGGGCAATCTTCATTTCTTTTGATTTGACAAGACTGGCTATGATAAACATTTCAAGAGTTATTAGGAGAGTGGCAATAATTTCCTAGAGATAACAATCTATTTACATAAACCTCACTGTGAGAATAAATTAATGAAATGCACTTTATCACCTCACTCTAGCACTATAATATGTGTTTTATTTATCCTAATTTTATATTAATTCTTTCTTTCAAGGGCAGAAAATAAGTTTGTGAAGGCTTTAATAAGCATAGAGTTTTTTAATTTTTAAAATATGTTTTTGTTGATATCAGAGTGAGGAAGGGAGGGGAAGAGATTAAAACATCAATGATGAGAACCATCAATTGGTTGCCTCCAGCACACCCCATACTGGGGGATCAAGCCAGCAATCCAGGCATGTGCCCTGACTGGGGATCAAACTCTGACCTCTGGGTTCATAGCTCAATCATTGGCCACACCAAACAGGCATTTTTTCATAAATTTTGTGTTCAGTAAAATACAAAAACATATGTTCAAGTTTTTCCATTATGATACCTTATCCTTATTAATTATACAAATTAGTTCCAATAAATAAAATAATGAAACTATTTAAATATACACTCATACTTACAACTGATAAAGAATGGTAGTTTTCCCTGCATTGTCCAGTCCCACTATAATCACTTTGTGCTCTGCAGAGAAAGCAAACGAAAAACATATAACACTGCTGCTTACTACAATTACGTGCTTTCAACAATGATTATTAGTTAGCTCTCGAATGAGAATCATGCACTGGATATTTTAAGAATGTTAAAAAACGGAAAAGAAAAGAGAACTTACTTATGATGCCAAGACTACTTGCCTTAAGTGATACAATCTATTACATTCTTTACCTAGCTCTCTTACAAAGGAATGCTGGAGATAGGAAAGCAGGGAGGACAGGAGAACCTGGCCACTTATATTGAGTTTGGGGTGATAAAACCCAGTACTAGTCTTGACAAAATATTGTAACTTAAAATGTGTGTTTTGTTTTTTATTAAGTGTTTCATACACACCTGCCTGCCATCTCTACTAATCAAATTAACTTTTTCTCAAGTTGTTTTTACACCTGGAAGTTTTCCCACCTTCATGCACCAAGATTATTTTTTCCATTTACTTCAAAGCTCAATTTAAAATGTAAATCTGAAAAGTTTCCTATTACTAATAAGACACACATACCCTTAACCAGTTTTCCATTCCCTCCATTAATCTACAGATAAATACACAATTACTTAATCTTTAACTTTTTTTAACTGGATTTTACAACTCTTTTGAGCAGATACTGTTTTGGTTCTGTGTACAACAAAAACCTCTTCATTCTCCTCCTTCTGCACTAAACAGTAACTTCATTCATAAGTAGTTTTTAAGCCCAATTTAATTATTCTGTTAAGCGATATTTTAACCTATACAGAATACTTAAAGATAGTTCTTCCCCAGGGGAAGAATGTTTCAAAAGCTACTCCTCAACAGGGAATGTGAGGAAGCTTCCATAAGAATCACAATGCAATCAACTGATCTAAAGCCAATGATATGACACAGTTCATATCAGAACCCCGCTCCTCTTGTTAACCTTTCATGAATGTCAAAATTCTCATTTTATATCTAATCAAATATCAGGTCATATTTCCACTCTAAAATGTTAATATTGCATCAAAGCGTGGGGCCATAATTTACAGACAAGTTCTTAGGTGATAAACCATCTTTGTATCTTCTAATGACTTGTCTGCTGTAACAACATAATATCGCAGGGCAAATGACATGATTCTCTGTAAGGGCTATTATCACTATGGTAGAAGATGCTTTGTAAAACAAAACAAAACTTGCTTGCTTATTATAACTCCTAATTCTCCTTTTCTGACTTTCTCGGTTTGTAGTCTCTAATTTCTAGTGGAGCCAATCTTGGAGTGTTGCTCCATCTTTCTCCCTTATAGTATAAGAACAAGAGCATTCTTATCAGTGGAGCAACGATCCCACCACCCGGCACCAAGCAGTCTAAATTTCGGTGACAGCTGGAAACCACCTGCCTAGCACCAGGAGACCATGGGGGTCCTGAAGGCATGAAAGGGAAGCCTAGTCTAGAGGTAAGCTAAATGTCAATCAGATAAACATTAGAAGTTTAACATCATTTTTACTTATAGAGTAGGTAGTAGAGATTTCCATTTCACTAGAATTTAAATATCTAAAGCTGTGAGAAAATTGTATACTTTTACAACTTCAACTGATCTTCAACATATATTTATTTCTAAATCTTCAAACTACTCTCCAAAAAAAAATTATTTATTTGTTAGACTCAATCCCAGTTAACCTTAAAAAGGGCAGAATACACATGGATGATACTAAATCCTTTATTTAGAATAAATCTTGCAAACAGAATTATAGAAAATTTACTTCTTCTTGCTCCAAGTCACTGTCACCCAACTTGGTGACTCAGCAAATTTGGTATATCGGATACAATGAAAATAAGTCTGAATTATTGCAAAATTTTATAAAATTTTCAGAGAATGTGGTGTCACCATCTGAGACCCGAGTCCTGGATCTAAGGAAGTCTAGCTCTTCAGAGGAAAATTAGCCATTAAAAAAAAAACAAAAGAAACTAACTGTTCAATATTATACTGATTATAAAATACTAGAGGCCCGGTGCACAAAAATTTATGCACTCGGGAGGGGGTGGGGGGTGTCTGTCCCTCAGCCCAGTCTGTGCCCTCTTGCAGTCTGGGACCCCTCAGGGGATGACCACCTGCTGGTTTAGGATCACTCCCCAGGGGATTGGGCCTAAGCTGGCAGTCAGACATCCCTCTCGCAGCCCGGGAGTCCTTGGGGGTGCCTGGAGGGAGTGGGCCTAAGCT
>NW_006288121.1:756033-758487 GCF_000327345.1 Myotis davidii | reverse complement strand
CAGAGCAGGGCGGATTGGGAGGTTGCGATGCCACCCTCAGTCATGCTCAGGGTAGGGCCAATTGAGGGGTTGGGGCACCATCCCCCGTCACACTCACGGTAGGGTCGATGGGGAGGTTACGGCGACCCAGGATTCAGTGGGTCCAGCTCCAAGGGTGGGTTCCTGCCTCAAACCCCGCCCTCACCAGAAATAGCTCGGGGGAGGGCTCAGCCGTTGCCAAGACAACCCCTGCAGGACTGACTTCCTTCCGCTTGGTCGCCAGGCCCAGTTGTGATCAACACCACCCAGGGTTTTTATATAAGTAGATTAACTCCCCTTTCCAATTCTTCAGACCCTTCCCCATTCCCACACCTCAGTAACCATATTCCCGGATGACAAAATTTTGTTAAGAGCAATTACATAAATTTGATGATTCAACAACTCAACATTTATTGAGCTCATTATATACATGACTGTAATATTTGCGATTAAGACAGATAAGCCAAGGTCTCCACCCTCAAAAGTTTTGTAAGCCAGGCATGTAAACAGGTACTTACAATATAGTGTCATTAGTACAAAGCAACAGATAGAAGTATCAAATGGTAATATTCTTACAGATAAATCAGATCTAGAATCCAACTCTCAGCTAAAGAAATGTCAATTTTAAAAAAAGTAATATTCTAGACTGTCAGTTTAAGTGTTTTCCATGAACTATGTAAGTTACTCTGTAAGAATGTGATATCATTCCTCATTTCCCTGATGAGGAAATTGAATGTTAGGTTAAATAACTTGCCTATAATCACATTGTTGGAAAATTTGGCTAATAGTCTCCCAACTTGATGTGTTCCCACTTTTGTGACACAAATTAAATCTTACAATAATAAGTAAGAACAGCTTATCTGACAGAAGAAAGACAACGAACAGGTAAACAAGGGGATTAAATGTAGATAAGGAAAGAAAATCAAAGAACCTAATTATGTTGAACACTCTAAGGCAGTGGTTCTCAACCTTGGCTGCACATGAGAATCTTTTTAAAATCCTGATTTCTGGGCCTCATCCTCCGGAAATTATGTTTCTTTGTTATGGGGTGAGGCCACCACATTAGTAACAAAGAGGAAGCCTGTTTGAGAAGGTATGGGCAGCTATACACCTGCATGGCTCCCTTCTCACATGGCTCCCTCCTCGGAGGACTTCCGTATATAAGATGCCCCTCGATTTTCAGTCTAATGATTTTAGAAAAAAAATGGCATCTTATACACAGAAAAATATGATAAATGCTGCTCAGGGGAAAGTTATCTGCAAGGCAGATGTTAAGGAACATAGAAAATCTAATCACTGGTTTTCAAACTTGTTGAGCCATGACCACAGTTAAGAAATACATTTTAGCACAGGGACATGTTGCGGATGGAAATAGCTACAGTTTCCATGTGTATGACCTTTGACCTGGCGACAAACATCATACACCTATAGATGAGGACAGTAGGGGGTAAGGGCAGAGGGTGGGGTGGGAACTGGGTGGAGGGGAGCTACTAGTAGGAGGTGTGCAGGAGGCAGCTGATTGATGTTTCTCTCCCATCAGTGTTTCTAAGTCTCTATTCCTCTCCCTAACTGTAATAATCTGAACAATAAAGATATATTTAAAAAAAATAAAAATGTAATGTGGGTAAACTAAATAAAAAAGAAATACATTTTATGTCATGACTCAGGACACACATAACTGAAACAGAAGTTTCACAAAACAGTACTTTTATTGAGACACGTTCTGATTGTTTCCATTTAGAATATTCATTCTTTTTAAAAGAACCTGAATCCAATAAAGCTTTTATTTTTTAAATATATGTATATTTTACTGATTTCAGAGAGGAAAGGAGAGGTAAAGAGAGACAGAAACATCAATGATGAAAGAGAATCATTGACTGGTTCCCTCCTGCACACTCCCTACTGGAGATCGAACCCGAAACCTGGGCATGTGCCCTTGACCAGAATTGAACCTGAGACCCTGTAGTCCACAGACCTATGCTCTATCCACTGAGCAAAACCAGCTAGGGCTCTTCATTCCTTTTTAAATTGCTGGTCCTCACTAAATTGAATTTGGGTGGAAAAAAGTATGTTTGAAAAATACAAGTTAACTGGGCAAGTACCAAAATATAAACATTTCACAAATTCAAAAAGTTCAGCAATCCCGAAATAAGATAAATACAAAGAAAAGAAAAACTAGGTAGTTCATGGTTAACCTGCTGAAAATCAAAGATAAAGGGAAAATCTTTTTAAATATATTTTATTGATTTTTTTACAGAGAGGAAGGGAGAGGGATAGAGAGTTAGAAACATCGATGAGAGAGAAACATCAATTCAGCTGCCTCCTGCACACTCCCGACTGGGGATGTGCCCGTAACCAAGGTACATGCCTTGATCAGAATTGAACCCGAGACCCTTCAGTCTGCAGGCGGACGCTCTATCCACTGAGCCAATCTCG
>NW_006288121.1:750425-755888 GCF_000327345.1 Myotis davidii | reverse complement strand
GAGAGAGAGACCAGAAGACAGTGGAATGACTAGAGCAGCGGTCGCCAACCTTTCAGACCTCACAGACTACCAGTGGTCCGCGGACCACCATTTGGCAACCACTGGACTAGAGCACTAAAGGCAAAAACAAACAAACAAACCCAAAAAACAAAAATAATAATTAAAAAAACACACCAAGCTAAGATGCTGTATTCAGAAAAAATATACTTCAAGAATGAAGGCATTTTCAGATAAAAGGAAACTAAGAGAATTAATTCATCATTACCACAGCTACACTATAAAACCACCAGAGTTCTTCAGCTTGAAGTAAAATTATGCTAGGTGGAAATTCAAAACATCAAAAATAGTAGTATGAGTAAATATGAGAAATTTTACACTCTCCAAAACTTTAAAGAACATGTGACTGTTTATAGCAAAAATTGTTAACACTGTATTGTGAAGTTTATTAACATATTTAGATGCAATACATACAACATATAACCTGTATGGTTACAAAGGACCAGGGGAGGGGAGAGTGCAACTGTGTAGTTTCAAGGTTCTTATCCTTTAAAAGTGTTGCATTACTAAGTAGATTGCAAAAATATAAGAATGTACTTTGCAATCTCTTGAAGGACCATGGAAATAATGCAAAAGGCAATTGTTAAAATAGTCAGTGGTTAAGCATCGACCTATGAACCAGGAGGTCATGGTTTGATTCCTGGTCAGGGCACATGCTGGGACCGTGGGCTCCACACTCAGTCAGGGTGTGTGTGAGGCAACCAGTCAGTGATTCTCTCTCATCACTGATGTTTCTATCTCGCTCTCTCTCTCCTTTCCCATTTGGAAAAAAAATTACCAGAGATAAGCAGAAAATTCTAAAATCTACTAGATAGAAAAAAATCAGAGTAAGAATGATACTTGTAATGAGATACCATCTCACACGTGTCAAAAAGGCTACCATCAACAAATCAACAAATGACAAGTGCTGGAGAGGATTCGGAGAAAAAGGAACCCTCGTGCACTGCTGGTGGCAATGTAGACTGGTGCAGCCACTGTGGAAAACAGTATGAAGTTTCCTCAACAAACAAAAAATGGAACTTCCATTTGACCCAGTAATCCCACTTCTAGGAATATATCCCAAGAAACCAGAAACACCAATCAGAAAGGATATATGCACCCCTATGTTCATAGCAGCACAATTCACCATAGCTAAGATTTGGAAACAGCCTAAGTGCCCACCAGCAGATGAGTGGATTAGAAAACGGTGGTACATCTACACAATGATTCGAATACTAAGTTTCTGTAAAAGGGGAGGAACTCCTACCATTTGCAACAACATGGATGGACCTGGAGAGCATTATGCTAAGTGAAATATGTCAGTCAGAGAAAGATAAATATCACACGATCTCACTCATTTGTGGAATATAATGAACAACATAAACTGATGAACCAAAACAGATCCAGAGACAGAGAAACATCGATCAGATGCTCAAACCTTAGGGAAGGTAGGGGAGAGTGTGGGGTAAGGGGGAGAGATCAACCAAGAGACTTGTATGCATGCATATAAGCATAACCAATGGACACAGACAACAGAGGGTGATGGTGAGGGTGAGAGTGAGGGCAGGATTGAGGAGGTGGGAGGGGCAATGGGGGGATAACCACACATTTGCAGTTCCTTAATGAAAGGATACATGTAATAATACTTTAATCAATAAAGAAAGAAAATGATACTTGTCTTCTCAACAGCACTGAAAACTGGAAGACAATGACACTGATGTTTCTATCAATACCCTCAAGATTCTGAAAGAAATGTTTTTCAATTCAGAATTATATATTCAGCCCAATTATAAGTAAAAAGTGAGGACAGACCAATACATTTTCAGGCATTTGAAACTGCATAAAAATTATCACTTTGGATAGCATCGCAGGAAATTTCTGAAGGATGTGCTTCATGAAAATAAGGGCAGAGCAAGAAGGACACAAGTTCCAAAAAAAGTAAATTCCTAGAATGATAGCAAAGACATGTCTAGAACAACTGTGTACCAGGCCCAGAGGGAAAGAAGTCCAGTTTGGAGCAGAAAGGAATACTGTGGGTGTGGAGAAGGATAAATCATCTGATAGGTGCGATGTGGGAAAACTTCTATGGAGAGTTTTTGAATAACATGAAACGACTTAGTCAAATGTACAAATAAACTAAAGCAATGAGATGTAATTATTTATTCTGGGGGGGGGGGAGTTGTAGAAAAAATGAAAACAATATGGCATATAGTGCTCAGCAGTAACAAAACTTCAGTTCCAACAATGAAAAGACAGTGTGGATTAAACAAAAAACTACACTGGAATGAAGGAAAAGGTCATAAAGGTACTAATTTCTCTTCTACCATAATAAGACAAATGATTTGTTCAATTTCATATCTCAAAGTTCATTCCTTTAGCAGTTATGTCTATTGAGAGAAACAGATAAACAAGTAAACAAACATGATTACAGGTGTTGGCTATCAGTGCTCATTGATAAGTGTGTCTTGTACCTTAAGTTGTGTACTTTGTAATAGCTTTACTTAAATAACACATGCTTTAGTATGCTTATTCCCAGAAAGGTATCAAATTTATGAAAAGATGCTGAGTGCTCTAAAATGTTACAAGGAAAAAAGATGGAAGTGAGGCAAATAATACAAGATACGGGAAAGGAGTGTTTAAGATAAGTAGTTCTCAACTCTGGCTGTACATCTGAATTATCTTGGCACTGATGCCCAGACCACCCCACCCCATTCTGATTGAATTGGTCTGAGGCATATTATTCTAATACACAACCAAGATTGAGTGATTTGAGTATCTCTGGATTAGATGTGTTTTAGTGGTTAAAATGGAAAATGCTGAGGTTGCCATTAATTCTGTCAATATAGAAAGTAAAACCAGAGGCATGGAACAGGCTGGTGAATGTCAGAGGGAAGGGGGAGGGGGCAGGAAGGGACCAACCAACCAACTTGTACTGCATATATGCATTACGGACAATAGGGGGTGAAGGACTGGGGCCAGGCAGGAATCAGGAGGAGAGGGGCAATAGGGGGACATCTGTAATACTCTCAACAATAAAGACTTAAGAAAAGAATGGTTGCATCTTTATAAAGTGAAAAAAGAAAGTAAAAATACAAGACTACTAAAGTAGCAATCCCTTGCTTCAAAATAACATACCATGACTAAACTCTTCAACTGCCCCCATGGCTTGCTCTGTATAAAGTCTTAGTCAACATACAAGGCCCTCTGTGACCTGGTTCCCCTGGCTACCTTTCCAACCTCATCTCCTCTAACTCCCCCACAGGCAAACTAAAATACAGCCAAACTAAACTATTTTCAGCTTCCTTCCATGTACCAAACTATTTAATTCCTCTCCCATTGCATATTATTAGTCCTTCTGCCTAAAATAACATGCCCCTTCTACTCAGTCTGCCTAACATGCCTTAGTTATAAACTTCTACTTATTATTAAAGTCCAACTATACCTTTTCCTGTAGTCTTCCAGGAACCACGTTAGAAAAATTAATCATTTTCTTTTGGCACCATCACCACACTTTTATACATATCAGTTAATAATTTATCACATTTTATTCCCGCCCCCCACTTCTTTCTGTTATGTACTGATGTTTGAGCATTATGAGAGCAAGTAACTGTGCCTTTCCTGTTTGTCTTTAAATCTTTGTATCTCCTAAGTTTAACTCTAAAGACTGATTTATGCCCTATGCCCATGAATGATTGAGAATAAAATGACAGAAAAACTACTAGTACTAAATATACCGCAGGAAAGTTAAAGTCTACGTAGTAATGAGGATTTAGGAGACCTGAACAGTTATATGACTATAAAAGCAGCCTATGCATACTTTTCACCATCTCCCAAATTTCCCCTTTATCTTCTCCAGTCCCTTTTAACCTGATTAAGGAAGACAGAAACAAAACAACAACAACAAAAACCTGATAAAGAGCAGCAATAAAATAGAAGGGGAGAAAGAGGAATAGGACAGATTACCAAGGAGAAACAACGACTTAGGTAACGTTTTATTTCTTAAACTACAGGAAAAATAAGCAAGTGATTATTATATGGATCTTTATACTTTTCAGCATGTCTTAAAATGCTGCTTTATAGAGTAGCGAATTTATGTAACAAGGATTAGAAAATATGAACTGCTGAAAAAATAATACATTAAATTTATGTATGGATAATATTCGTAAGGTGTTAAACTCTGGCCACTTTAAAATCACTTGAAAAGTGTGGTAATTGGCCTTAGCTGGTTTGGCTCAGTGGATAGAGCCTCGGCCTTCAGACCAAAGGGTCCCGGATTCGATTCCAGGTCAAGGGCATGTACCTGGCTTACAGGCACCTTCACTGTCTGGGCCTTGGAGGCAACCAATCGATGCAACACATCGATGTTTCTCTGTCTTTCCCTCTCTCTTCTATTCGCTCTAAAAATCAATGGAAAAACTGATTGGGTGAAGATGTACTACAACAACAACAACAACAACAACAAAAGGTGTGGTAGTTGAATATGCCTACATATGTATACGCATATATATTTATAACCTTGGAAAGGATTATTTTAGTGTTCTTATCAATCTGTGAAACAAGTGAACTGAAAACACTTCCCTGTCTTCGCTTCTTAAATCCAGATAAAAGATACCACATTAACAGTAACATATTGGTATCATCCTAAAACAGTTTTTTTATTATGTCCAGGTATTAAATTCGAAATGAAACTAGTTGTATTGAAAAACCAGTTTCAACTACTAAGAAAAATATTTAAAAGAATACCTAAAACTTTACCGATTGTCGCCTCTCTTTTTTGTTGTTGTTGTTTGGGTATTTTCCCTTTTCAGAAGACATCCCCTTTCATTCTCTGACTCAGAACAGGTTTTACAGCTTGTTGGCCCTTTGGACTTGCAACGTCTAGATGTCTCATAACCAGCGCTGGAGTAATACAGACACGCAAAACCCTACCTAGCGCCACAGCCTTTGCTTTCCTAACGTCTAGGAGAGGAAGAAAGGGTTTGGGCGGAAGTTTCCCAGAAAGCCGCGGATCTGAAAAGGGCGACTCGTGCCCGAGTCCTGGAGGGTAGGCGGCATTAGAGAGAGCGGGAGGCGCATTGGCTTAACGAGCAGGTCCAAAACAAAGCAGCACTAGTTAAAAAAAAAAAAAAAAAAGTCCATCAGTTTCAGGGCAGACACTTATCCAGGGGCAAGACTTGGGATGTCTAATGAGAAACATAAAAGGCACCCACCCCATATGCCTCCAGGTGCCAGTAGGTGTTTCCCGCTGAGCTTCACTAATACCCCAAAATCCCTAGTTTGGATTCCGGGGCACCAAACGCCTCCCTTTCGGACTCCCCAGGTCCCCCCCACACCAGGTCTCCCCTGCTCCTTCTCCCAGCCTGAAGACCGAGTGTCTACCCGCTCCCGAAGTCACTTCTCCGCGTCCCAGAACGTCTGTCCGCCGAC
>NW_006288121.1:748408-750109 GCF_000327345.1 Myotis davidii | reverse complement strand
TTCGAGCCCAGTGAGCCCAACGCCGACCCGTAGCTCCCTCGGTCTGAACCCACCTACCCACCAAATCCTCCACCAGACCCAGGCCCCGCCTCCGCTCCGCCTCCGCACCCGAGCCCAGGACCGCCCATCGCCGGAAGGACGGCACCTGACGTAGCGCGCTGACGTCACCCACGCCTTCGACGTGGCGCTTCCTCTGGTTTCATTTCCGGTGTGCGGCTCCGGCGGCCAGTGATGGAGGGACAGGTGGGGGCGAGTGGGAGTTGGGAGTTTCCTTCTCGTCACTGCTGAGAGCCGCGCCGGGTTGCCTTTCTGGGTGATCCGGTGTCGGCAGGTGCGTCCCGGCCTCCACGCCCCGGGCCGCCCGCAGTGTCTGGCGCTGCCTCCTTTTGCTGCACAGAAGCGGCAAGTGCCAGCTGACCGCTGCCTGTCCCCTATGCTTGCCGGCAGGTGGGGTTCCGCCTGGATTCCTCACTGAACGGACTTGATTGGAAGAGAATCCATGAAATAAGAAAGTAACTTATTTTTTGAAGTGTTGATTGGAAATAACTTCTTTTAATTAAAAAGGAATCCCAGGAGTCTCTCCAGTTCAACAAAATAGAAGCAAAAACCACAAGTGCTGTACTTGAAGTAAAGCAAAAAAAAAAGTTCACGGCCCTAACAGGTTTGGCTCAGTGGATAGAGCGTCGGCCTGCGGACTGAAGGGTCCCAGGTTTGATTCCAGTCAAGGCCATGTATCTTGGTTGCGGGCACATACCCAGTAGGGGGTGTGCAGGAGGCAGCTGATCGATTTTTCTAACTCTTCCTCTCTGTAAAAAATCAATAAAAATATATATTAAAAAAAGTTTCACGGGAGGAATAAGTCAAGCTAGGGAATTGGGATGTATATACTGAATATAAGAAGAAACTATGGCAAGCTGAATTCAGTAAATACTTATAAGAACTGGCTGCAGCTGGAATTGAACTCAATTTATTACTCAGTTAACTCAGGAATCTGTGTGTATAATTTATAAACCAATTTGCTACATAATATGTTCACTTCCATTTTCTTTTTCATGGTTAGATTCTAACAAATTTAGACGCTTCACAGCCTCAGATAAAATGTAACTAATTACCCTGAAACTAGTTGAAGGAGCGAACTTAATTGAAAAGACTCTGGATTTTATTCAGGTGGATTTTACCACCGTAGCAAGTCCTTTTAACGCATCAAATTCGATTTATTGTGCTTTGCTTTATTGCTAATTGCAGTTATATTGCAATGTTTTTACTAGACCCTCCACCAGCAAAGATATGTCAACTTGATGAAGACTCAGATAATGGTCAGCATTTTTTAGCAATAAAGTATTTTTTAGTTAAGGTAGGCACACTGTTGTTTTTTTTTAAGATATGATACTATTGCACACTTAATATAGTGTAAACATAACTTTTATGTGCACAGGGAAACCAAAAATCTCATGACTTGCTTTATTGCAATATTTGCTTTATTGTGGTGGGCTGGAAACAAACCCATGATACCTCAGAGGTATGCCTCTATTTCATTACCTGTACAGAGAGACATATGATTTATGTCCTCCCAGTGTTATGATTCAAAGACCCTTTCAGCTTTATATATGGGGTAATGTGCTCCAACTCTCTGATACTAAAGGCAAGTTTTAACCTCGTATATAGAGGAAACTGTACTTACGCAAATTAGTTTAACTTTAT
>NW_006288121.1:743208-748119 GCF_000327345.1 Myotis davidii | reverse complement strand
TGAACATAGGGGTGCATATATCCTTTAAATTAGTTTAACTTTAATGACCATGCATTGGCCTGAAAATGAAAATGATTTTGTGTTTGTGTTAATAGAGACTTAAAGGAACGTTTTCTAGTCCTAATTTAATTAAACAATTAAGTTTAGATTTTGTAACTTAGCTTCAATTATTACACACTAATATAAACTGCATTTTTTTCTAGCTTTCAGATTTCTAATGAACATTATCTGAAAAAAGCATTTTTTGCAGAGCCTTGAAACAAACACCCCAATTAGATATTTCTTAAATATTTTTATGTTTGGCCTAAAATGATACTTTAGAGACAATAAATCGGAATTATTCCTTCACTTTTAATTAGGTGGAAAGAATATATTTGAGCAACACTGCTGATTTTTTTATTTCTGAAATGAAATTTTTGTTGATCAACTGTTCTAATTTATTCTTATGTTTTCTACAATTTACCTGACAATTCTGCTGTGAAATTTTACAAATAATTTTTTTCACATTAAAAATTTTATTGGTAGATTTATAAATTTTTACTAAAGGAAAAGAAAACTGAAAAATGACTATGATTGATTAACAAACTATAGCTGTGGTTTACCTAAACAGAAATGATGTGCCATAAATATCTAAGTGTCCTTCTGACCAGTAGCTGTGACGCACACGGACTATCAGGAGGCAGACTCTCAAAGCAGGAGCTGCCATGACGCCCACTAGCCATTTAAAAATAAAAGGCACCAGGGACCTGGCGCCAACAAACTGACACTGGGCTTCCGCCAAGTGGGTCACAGGCCCCGCCACCACCCTGGAGCGACACCCCACCAAATCACAGCTAACACTGCCAAGTCCCCATGGCACAAAATGCGGCCCACAGCCCAGCCCAGAAACGGTGGCTGTGGGCACCGGCTAATGACGTCACATAGCAACGCCTGGCTTCTTCTCCCTAGCAACTAGCCTCCTTGCAGTTTCTTCAGCCCAGGAACACCACATGCTTTATAGCCAGGTGCAAACATTTTACACTTTAACCAAATGTCTGTGAAACGTTTTCATGTGCCTCCTCTCATTTGATCCTCACAGAAGTGCTGGAGTAGGTAGATAAGAGACTTGGTGAAATCCTATTTTCTTTTCATTAGCCAGAACATGGAGATTTAGAAAGTTCAGAAACTTGACCCGACTTTAAAGAAGTAAGAAATGGTGGAACTTGAAAATGACTTCTCATTGCACACAATATAGTCAAACACTGCTACAGCTAAGTACCCTTTTTTCTCCCTGCTTGATCTACTGCCAACCAATATCCTAGGAGCTATGCTAAAATTGCCAAGGCATTTTTGCTGATTTTACAGCAGTTTAGGAAAAAAAATTATGAATCGCAAGTAAATGAAGTTACATATTCAAAAACTTAAGGAAACCTTTACTACATTGACATATTTAGCAATATCATCATCACTAATAAAAGCAGACTTAGGACTAGACACCATTTCGAAGCTTTGATAGCGCTCCTGGCACTTTTGGCGAAAGACAGGAGGAGCGCGATTGCGCTCCCCAGTGCTCTACAGGTTAAGCAAGTTTATATCTATAAATGGCTAAGTTGACACGTGCATGCGTGATACATAGAAAGCTCTCACTGGTGCCAATCTCATGGATGTGTTTCTGTCATTGTCGATCATGAATTTGGTTGACACTTCTATTATAGAGAAAGGACAAATAGTGATATTAAAATATTTCTTCTAATTAATTTCCTTTCAATGTGCAAGAATCCATGCACCAGACCACTAGCTGATGTTAGAAAAAAATACAGGTTCAAAGTACATTTTTTATCAGTATATAAATTATAGTCAGAATACTTGTCAATAATTCAAACTAGAGAATTCTGAGTAATATGCTTTTGAAATGTAGCACTTTTAACACCTTTGTGATTTTTTTCTTAAAAAACATCACTTTAAGAACTTTTAAAAACTAACTTTGGTGTAGCTCTTGATCCAAAGGAGGGAACACTGTTCTATGGAATGTTACAAATTAAATATAAATATATTTTAAATTCATGAAATAAGAAAAATGTAATAAAGGAGAATGATAATGCAACCATTAGGGTTATAACATATTTTCTGAAGTGTTCATTGAAATAACTTTCTTTAATTGCAATGAATGCCAGTAATATTTCTCTCCAGTTCAACACATTTTAAGAAAAAGATACAAATGGTGTACTTAGAGCAAAACAAAGAAGCTGAAATTTCAAGGAAAAAAATTTCAAACAACTAGGGAATTAAAAAAACATCTAATATCCTATCTAATATTCCTTAGAAGTAATTATTCTAAATTAACTTCAGATAGTACTTGGAAGAACTGGTTATAGCTGGAATTGAATTAAATTTATTACTCAGTTAAGTAAGATAAATTACGTGGCTTGAACCAAAAGCCTAGGGACAGCATGTTCTGCCAATGAGGAATGAAACACTTTTTTGTTGTTGTTAATCCTCTCCAGAGGATTTTTTTCCCATTGAATTTTAGAGAGAAAGAAACATCCACGTAAAAGAGACACATCGATTGGTTGCCTCCGGCACCCACCCTGGGGCAGGATTGAACCAGGTATGTATCCTTGACTAGGAATCAAACCCAATACCCTTTGGTGCACTGGCTAATTCTCTACCCACTCACCTACATTGGCCAGGGCAAAACTTAGACTCTTAAAAGAAATCAGAACAAAACTCTCCTAGCCCTGGCCAGTGTGGCTGAAGGATCCCTGGTTCGATTCTGGTGAAGGGCACATGCCTGGGTTGTGGGCTTGATCCCTAGTGGAGGGTGTACAGGAGGCAGCCAATTGATGATTCTCATCATTGATGTTTCTAACTCTCCTTCTCCCTTCCTTTCTGAAATCAATAAAATATATTTTTAGAAAAAGACCAACTCTCCTAAGCCTTTAAGATAATGTTCACTGGGACTTTAGCCTAGTCGGTCAGTTTCCAGATGAATTGAGATTGAGCGATTTCCAGCCTTTCTAGACATATTTTTTCCTAATCCCCTCATGCTTTCTCTTGAAATTAAATACTGAGGAATAGTTGAGTTTATGTGTGTGTGTGTGTGTGTGTGTGTGTAAAGTTAAGATTTGGAGAATTGAAAACAGATTTAACACTATAAGCTTACATCTAAGATTTTTTTTTTGGTTCCTCTCCCATATTGGGGGCCATATTATCCCATTGAGAACAGCAGCCTAAATTATAGAGATCTTCCTTCGCTTAGACAATATGTATTCACTATGCCAGTTTCAGGTTTGTAATATGCTCTTCTTGGACCCAACCTTAGAACACCGAAGGCCTCTTCCTCAGCACAATGGTTAACACAATACTGTCTCGCCAAGGCGAGTTTAAGTGTCTTGAGCACTGTTCACAGGTGCTGAACTAGTGAACTAATTTCCAGCAAATATGTACTTTATCAGCATTTTCTTTCTCTACTAGTTCACACGCATGTCCATCCACTATTTATCTAGTCATTCACTACTTGAGTGTCTATTATGTGTTAGGCATGAGTATCAAGGGGTATGATAAAAGCTTTACACTCTCTGAGTTTACAATCTAGTTCAATTTGTTCATCCCTCCCTAACTCCTAAATACTGATTCCAACCATTATTGGTGCTATGGTCACCACAACCTAGGCTGCAGGTTCCTTTGGAAATGCCTGGTCTAGGCATGTTCCTCATCACTTGCAGATGACTGAAGCACGGAAGAATCCCATGAACTTATTGAAGACGTGTGCGATGGTGGAAAGAGTAGGTAGAGGCTTTAGAAACCAGGTGGCTATGGTGATCTGCATCCTGACATTCTCACTAATTGTGAGGCTGTGGGAGTTATTTCAGCTCCGTTAGTTAGTCTCGTGTAGTATTGTTTCACTCGTGTGTAAAAGAGATCATGATAACCCCCTTGCAAGGTTGTGTAGCATAGTGGCTAGAAGTTAAAATATATATATATATTTGCAGAATCTGGTTGATGTATCATAGAAAATAGCTGTTATACTTTAAAAAATATGTTCATGTGAGAATTAAAGAGAAAAGGACCCCAGCAAAATAGGTGGTTTTGTGTTAATGATTACAGTAACTGCAAAAAACACTTGTGTCAAGGAGTTAGAATTATTTTTAGTTTCCCAATCAATCATAAAATGGCGCAGTGACTCTCCTTAGGTACTTCTCCCTTTGAATCTTTTTCTTCATCTGTAGAATAAAAAGATTATGCCAAAGGTCTCCCGAGCTTTAAAGCATAAAGCAACTACTTATAAACACTACCTGTGGGCTTTTAAGTTTTGCCTGAGCATCCAGTAGGCCAGCTTTTGACAATGTGAATAATGTTGACTCACAACTGAAGTCAGATCTGTATGCCTGAAAAAGGTAATTTCCTGAAATCAAAGGATGGCTGATAAGTCCGAATAAACTTTAACTTCCTCCTTTCTTGGGAGGTCATCTAGCACGTAACTATGGACCCCTCACCTGTTCCGGCCAGTCAGGTCTCGGACTCATTCCGCACCCTTTTCCCCATCTCCCTGGACACCTAGCCCTCTTCCCACCTAAGTGCTAGATCTGCTCACCTGGGAAGTCACGCCCCCCACCCCCTGTCCCATGGCACGTGACGCACCGCCTACGCTCTCGGGGACCCGCCCCTCGTGACGTAATGCAATCTGCGGCCGCGGATTGGTAGGCCGGTGAGGGCGGGGCGGGCCGCTTTGCCGGAAAGGATGCCATCCGGAAGCGCTTTCAGCCGAGGAACGGCGGGCGCGGGTTTGGAAATCAGGCCTCGCGCTTGGGCGTTCTGAGCCGGCGCGAGCGTGGCTTCCGGTTCTCTGGATTCACCACGGATTCGCGCGTCATGCCGTTCTGTTCCCTGCCATGTGCGTGGCGGCGCCCCACAGAGACTTCGTGAGCGGCC
>NW_006288121.1:738697-743173 GCF_000327345.1 Myotis davidii | reverse complement strand
CGGCGGACCGGGAGGCCCCTCCGCACTCGGCGTGCGCGGCGCGCGTTTCCAGGGCACGTGTGGGTGGTCCTGGCCCAGCGGCTGCTCCCTGTAACTGGGGAAGAGGAAAGCCGGGGAGTTGCGCATTCCTCCTAGCAATAGCGAAAATGTCTATTTTCCCGAAAGTAGCCTTGAGACTTGAGGTTGAACACTACCTGAAAGAGGGCTTTACAAATAAGGAGGTAGGTCAGAAAGACATGCTTACGTGGTATTTGCAAACATTCAAGTATTTGCACACTTAGAGAAAAATAAGTCTAAAAGGAAACAATGTGTGTACAGCTTTTGTTTCTTATTACTTGTCCTTCTGAGTGTGAGAATGCCAGTATCTTCCCGCAGGGATTTAATTCATACTTTCCGAGGGGAGAGGTGAGTGAGCTGTGTTTTAAGGCATAGAAATGGGGAAGGAAGAAGGGAGAGGGGGAGGCAGTTTCGTTCCTGGCGGGGGGCACTGAAGATGAGCAAGACAAGGCCACCCGGAGCATTTGTCCTGTTGGAAGATGCGCGCTTGGTCCTAGCTCAGTGGTTCTCAACCTTGGCTGCACATTAGAATCAACCGGGAATCTTTAAAATCCTGATTTCTGGGCCTCCTCCTCCGGAAAGTCTGTTTCTTTGTTACTAATGTTGTGGCCCCACTCCATAACAAAGAAACAGAATTTCTGGAGAATGAGGTCCAGGAATCAGGATTTTAAAAAGATTCCCAGGTGATTCTAATGAGCACCCAAGGTTGAGAACCACTGCTCTAGAATTTTACTTAACATCACTGTCCCTCAGACCTTTGGAGGGCCGGACTATAGTTTAAAAAAAAAATATGAACAAATTACTATGCACACTGCACATATCTTATTTTGAAGTAAAAACACAATGGGAACAAATACAATATTTGTATTTGCATGTGGCCCGCAGGCCATAGTTTGAGGGCCCTTGCTAGAGGCTTGCTCTGGCCCTCAGGTGGAGGAGACGCTGTAATTCTCCAGTGCCTCTCACATGTCACTGGCTGTGTTAGGTGTTTGCAGACCTTGACCTCTTTCTCCTCAAAATCTTTTTTTTTGTAGAGATTTCCTCCTCTCTGATGGTTCTCAGGTCAGAGAACTGAGGGTCCAAAGAATCCTGTAACTGATCCACACTGACAGCTTTCAAATTACAGTCCTGAAATCCAAAGCTAAAGTTACAAATCCAAAGTACAGATTTCTGATCCCTCTAGGCAACTTCGTATTTTCCAAATTTTTGGTTTTCCATTCCAAATAAAGCCACTGTAGTGTTACTCGTTTTTGAAAATGTTACCGAAGCTATGACCTTTAGATTTGATTTCTACACTTCATTTTAAAATTAAATCTTTATTGTTCAGATTATTACAGTTGTTCCTCTTTTTTCCCCCCATAGCTCCCCTCCAACCGGTTCCCACCCCCCCCCGCCCTTACCTCCCACCCCCACTGTCCTCATCCATAGGTGTACGATTTTTGTTCAGTCTCTTTCCCCCCCACATTCCCCACCCAGTAGTCAGTCCACTCCCTTTCTATGCCCCTGATTCTATTATATTCACCAGTTTATTCTGTTCATCAGATTATTTATTCACTTGACTTTTAGATTCACTTGTTGATAGATGTGTATTTACTGTTCATAATTTGTATCTTTACCTTTTTCTTCTTCTTCCTCTTCTTAAAGGATACCTTTCAGCATTTCATATAATACTGGTTTGGTGGTGATGAACTCCTTTAGCTTTTTCTTATCTGTGAAGCTCTTTATCTGACCTTCAATTCTGAATGATAGCTTTGCTGGATAAAGTAATCTTGGTTGTAGGTTCTTGGCATTCATCACTTTGAATATTTCTTGCCCCTCCCTTCTGGCCTGCAAAGTTTCTGTTGAGAAATCAGCTGACAGTCGTATGGGTACTCCCTTGTAGGTAACTGACTATCTTTCTCTTGCTGCTTTTAAGATTCTCTCTTTGTCTTTTGCTCTTGGCATTTTAATTATGATGTGTCTTGGTGTGGTCCTCTTTGGATACCTTTTGTTTGGGGTTCTCTGCGCTTCCTGGACTTGTAAGTCTATTTCTTTCACCAGGTAGGGGAAGTTTTCTGTCATGATTTCTTCAAATAGGTTTTCAATATCTTGCTCTCTCTCGTCTTCTGGCACCCCTATAATTCTGATGTTGGTACGCTTGAAGCTGTCCCAGAGGCTCCTTTACACTATCTTCATATTTTTGGATTCTTTTTTCTTTTTGTTTTTCCGGTTGTGTGATTTTTGCTTCTTCGTATTTCAAATCTTTGACTTGATTCTTGGGATGCTCTTGTCTGCTGTTGGATCTCTGTATAATATTCTTTATTTCAGTCAGTGTATGCTTAATTTCTAGTTGGTCCTTTTTCATAACCTCGAGGGTCTCACTAGATATCTTGGGGGTCTCACTGAATTTATTCGTGGTTTCTAGAAAATTCTTGAAAAACCTTATAAACGTGGCCTTGAACTCTATATCCAGTAGTTTGCTTTCCTCCATTTCTGTCATTTGTGACATGTTTCTTTGTCTCCGCATTTTTTATGCTTCCCTGTGTTGATAGAGTGGCTTTGTGTGCTAGGTGTCCTATAGGACCCAGAGGCTGAGCCTCCCCAATTACCTGAGGTGGACACTCTTGGTGCACCCCCTTGTGGGCTTTGTGCACAGTCTTGTTGTAGTTAAGCCTTGATTGTTGTAGGTATCATTGGGACCTTGGGCCTTCTTTGGAAGTTTTGGGTCTCTCTGACCCAGCTGCAGTTTGTTAGGTAATTTTCAGATTGCAATGGGCCAGGCCTTATATATGCAAAAGCCTCTGCGGGAGGGGGGGCCGAGGGGGTTGTCTCGGGAATCAACAGGGTGGAGCAAGCAGCTATGGCTGCTCCTCAGTCCTATCCTAAGAGGCCCTCCTAAGAGACCCCCCGTCTCAGTGTCCTGGGGTAATCACTGCAAGCACCTCTGAGAGAAAGCTGCCCTCAAGTTCCGACCGATGCCAGACAGTCCAGTTTCTCCCTGTATGATTCTGGGTCCCCAGAGACTTGCCCGGAACTGGAGTTCAGAGCAGTTGGGAGTTGAGACTTCCTCCCGATTGAAAAAGACAACCGTCTCCTCAGTTGCCAGCCCTTTCCATCTGCGCCTCTGTACCTCTGCACTTTACTTCCGCAGCTCCTCTGAGTCTCAGTGTGCTTTTCTCTTTCCTTCTAGTTTCCACTCAGCCAGCCTTCCTTGGTTCTGGATGATGTCTGTTTTGTCTTTTAGTTGTATTTTTGAAGTGGTTGTGTGAGGCAGCAATTTCTGGTGTGTACCTATGCCACCATCTTGGCTTTTCCTGATTTCTATACTTTATTTCCAAAGATTATGTTAAGGAGCTGGACAGTATGATAAGAGAAAATATCTTCTCTTGATTTTAGAGAACTTAAACTATAAGAAACATAGTAAGAGAAATGGAGGCATTCAGCATTTTTTTTCTCAGCAATTTTTAAAATAGTCAACGTTGTTTTATAAAAGGAGATGCTAATACTTTTTTTTTTTTAACACCACCTCTGCCTCAAACCCACTATGATTTTACAAACCAAAATGTTTCTTTGTAAAGAAATAATCAAAGGTAAAGGAAAATTTATTTAAAAAATACAAAAAACTAAACCTGGAGAAAGTACTAATACTTTTAGGCTGGCAAATTTGTAGGCTGGCAAGTGGTTTGTAAAGAATCCGTGAGGCAGGGTATATAGTCAAAGATGACAAAAATGGGGAAATGTGTCTTGAAAAGCTTCAGTTAGTTATGAGGGAACTTGGTTGTTTGAATCTATAGCTTCATTTATTGACTTGTATTTTGCTACCCAACTATTTTTTAAAAATATATTTTATTGATTTTTTTACAGAGAGGAAGGGAGAGAGATAGAAACATCGATGAGAGAGAGACATCGATCAGCTGCCTCCTGCACATCTCCTACTGGGGATGTGCCCGCAACCCAGGTAAATGCCCTTGACCGGAATCGAACCTGGGACCTTTCAGTCTGCAGGCCGACGCTCTATCCACTGAGCCAAACCGGTTTCGGCTGCTACCCAACTTTTTAATTTTTTTTTACGATAATCTGTTTTTTACATTTACTAATACCATTTTAAAAGCTGATGTCATGTGGGATCTTTGGATGACAGTATCAGTGTTACTCAAATTCTGGTGTTTTAAAAGACTAATAGCCAGTTTGTTCTAGTGCAGTGATGGCGAACCTTTTGAGCTCGGGTGTGTCAGCATTTTGAAAAATCCTAACTTAACTCTGGTGCCATGTCACATATAGAAATTTTTTTGATATTTGCAACCGTAGTATAAAAAAGGTTTATATTTTTGATATTTATATATTTAAATGCCATTTAACAAAGAAAAATCAAAAGAATGAGTTCACGTGTCACCTTTGACACGCGTTTCATAGGTTCGCCATCACTGTCTTATATTCTCC
>NW_006288121.1:710286-736986 GCF_000327345.1 Myotis davidii | reverse complement strand
AAATCATTGAATTGTACATTAAAATAGGTGCAAATTATGGTATATAAATTAAACTTCAATAACGATGTTTTTAAAAGGGCATGGGGCCCGGCCAGTGTGGATCAGTGGTTGAGCACCGACCCATGAACCAAGAGGTCACCAGTTCGATTCCCAGTCAGGGCACATGTCCAGGTTTCGGGCTCAATCCCCAGTGACAACGTGCAGGAGGCAGCTGATATATTTCTCTCTCATCATTGTTTCTATCTATCCCTCTTTTTCCCTCTCTCTGTAAAATCAATAAGAAACACATTTTAAAAAAAGAGCATAGTGAAGAAACAAACAGAAAAAGAAGCGGGTGACATGATTGGTTTAAAAATAAGTTTATTTGTGTTGTTTCATGAAAGTTAGGCACAAGTGTGTGGTTTTATGAAAGTTTTATTTTTGTGTAATTTTAAAATCTGACAGAAAAGAGAAGAATAATCTCAGCTTGAAAAGGATTGATCTTTGTGTAAAATATCTCTGTAGTGTAAAGCAGATAGTACTTCTAAAACAAAACAAAAACAAATGACAAAGTTCAGTATCTTTCTTCTTGGAAATATCAGCTTACCATCATTTGGATATTGTAAGACCATCAACAATGAGAGAGAGAAGGAAAGGGAGAGGCAACTGATAGAATGAGAAGTAGGTTACCCTTCAAATTTCTTAGTACCTATCTGTTAGATATGGTTAGTCTGAAATATCCTTTGCCTGGAAGAAGCAGAAGTCAGGAGAGCTGTTAACTTGGTAGAAAAATGTAGTTAGATTTCTAATATATGAACAGTTTATTTCTCTTATCAACTTACTAATAAGTTGACTTGAGAAGTTCTTTCCTAGATAGTGTATGGTTACTATGGTGCAGTGCAAATACATATTGTTACTGTTCTTTCATGTAGTGTGTGAAAATTAATGAGTTGATAATTTCTAGTCTACATGGCAGAGACTTGTTCTCAAATATTTGCATGTTGCCCTTTGATGGAGTATGTAGTCCTTGCTATTCAATCCACTATTCTCTTTTTTTTTCTGCTGTATGGAGTGCCCAGTCATCTTCTGACTGCAATAGTGATGTGTTGGTACATATTTAACGGCCCATTTCTAGGAAAAATAATCCTTTGTGGTGTTTTGCTGATTTAAGTTGTGTAAATATTCCCACCGTGGTCAATTTCTTTTCTTTTTAAAAAAATATTTTTATTGATTTCAGAGAGGAAAAAAGGGAGAGATAGAAACATCTGTGATGAGAGAGAATCATTGATTGGCTACCTCCTGCATGCCCCCTACTGGGAATGGAGGCCACAACCTGGGCATGTACGCCTGACCAGAATTGAACCCAGGACCCTTTAGTCCGCAGACCAATGCTCTATCCACTGAGCAAAACTGGCTAGGGGTATGGTCAGTTTCAAGCTATCAGCATGACCATGGAGTTGGTAAGAGATGCACACAATTGACTATGATGAGACTTTGAATTGGCGTCAGCACCTGTACCACTGGCCCTGAACCTAATTCCAGTCTGACGGCCAAGTATGATAGAGGATACTGAAAGTCCTGAACTTTGCCAAAAAACATTCATTTCCCTCATCAAATTTGACATGGTATAGTGATAGTGCCTTCTTTTTAAAAGTACATCACTTAAGGTAAACATATTTTGTATTTTTGAAGCCAAACAGTAAGCAATATTGAGTGTTATAAGGAAGTCAGGACAGCATAGGGAATATAGTCAGTGATATTATAATAACTAGTTATGGTGCCAGGTGGGTATTTTACTTATGGGGGGGGGGGATCACTTTGTAAAGTATAAAATTATCTAACATAATAGCATATACATGAAACAAATATAATATTGAATATCATCTGTAATTGGAAAAAAAGTCAGGATACTTCAAAGTCAAATTACAGAAAACACATAGTTGTTTTGAAGTCTAATTTTTATAGTATCCCATGGAATAACATGAAAGTATCCCTAACTACACTTCATCCTCTGTTAGGTAATGATACTGAAAAGCTCCATAAATTGAAATTTATCAAATATGTTGATTGCTTTATAATTTCTGTGTGTTTACTTTTAACAGCAGTTTAATGGATTAACTGTTCCTATTCTTCAACACCCAGACCTTCAGGATGTCTTACTTATTCCTGTTATTGGACCTAGGTTTGTAATTATTTCATTTTCAAATTCTGTTATTCTAAGTAAAAGTTATCACAGGTTTTTTATTTACTGTTTGGTGGCAATACTGAGTTTCTCCATTAATAGTAACTTTCTATAGGTAGGAATTCACAAATTTGTAAATGCTGACTTCCATACTCTATTTTGGAAAACATTACATACCAAAGGTTTGTAATATTTTAATGTGAAAAATTCTAAGGAGATTTTCATCTAAAAAGTGAAAATCTTGCGGATTGAGCCCGCAAGCCAGGCATGTGCCCTTACAGGAATCGAACCATGACCTTCTGGTTCGTATGTCGACGCTAAACCACTGAGTCACACTGGCCGGGCTCTATTCTCTGTACTGGCACTCTGTACTTTGAATTTTCCATGCAGACACTCTTTGTGTTGGGGCACCCCAAGACAACCTTCAGGTTTGGTGATTGGTCAGAAGTCACAGGACTGAGCATGTAGTCATGCTCATGGGGAAGATTTATTGCACAAAAGGATCCAAAAGCAAAACCAGCACAAGGAAAAAGGTGCATGGGCGAAGTCTTAGAGGAAGCCAGCCACAAGCTTCTGAGTCCTCTCCCCATGGAGTTATCAGGATGTGCTTAATTTCTCCAGCACCCTGTGACATGTGTAACATGGTTGTCTAGTAGGGAAGCGCATGAGAGATTCAGTGCCCAAAGTTCTTATTGGTTGTTGGTCATGTAGGCACCCTCTGCCTAGCATGTACCAAAATTCCAGGCTCCCAAAAAGAAAGCAGTTGTTCACAATAAACTTCCTTGCTTGTATGAACAGGTTGGGAACAATATACCACTCTTACTATTAGGGAAAGTTTTGTATCAGTGTCAGGAACTTTATCCCAGTAAAGTTTCCAGGTGCCAACCAAGGGCCAACCTTGTAAGGAGGCCTTTCTAAGTATAGTCTCAAGCCTGTTGTGTTAACTCTTATTTTAGAGGATGTAGTGTCGTTTATTTCCTGAGCTTTGCAAGTTTACTTTTCTTTCTTTATTTTTATAATATAACTTTATTTCAGAGGGAGAGAGAGGTAGAAACATCAGTGATGAGAGAGAATCATCAGTCGGCTGCCTCCTGCATGCCCCACGCTGAGGATCAAGCCCGCAACCTGGGTAGGTGCCCTGACCTGGAATTGAACCGTGGCCTCCTGGTTCATGGGTGGATGCTCAACCACTGAGCCACTTCAGCCGGGCTCTTTTTCTTTTTTTTATCTTGTTCTTATATCCCTTTTTTGAGGTTTTTTTCTTTCAGCATCTTGGAAAATATAGAGAAGTATTTGAAAAGTTTCCCTTTTTTTGTTGTACTTTTAAAAAATCTGCCTTTTACTTTTTTATTATGGCTTTGTTTTTCTTGTACTAGCTGTGCATGGGCCCCATGTTGAATGAATACTTTTTGCTTCTCTAATTGAATGGAACAGTTACATTCACATAGACACACCTAGTTTGCAATTTGCCAGAGGATGATACAGAACGGGATGAAATTTGTGCCTAGACAACTAATCAGATGTTTTTTTAGAAATACTTTCACAAAGTCCTCACTAGTGACACATCTCTAACCCTGGTAAGCAGAGCTGATAAAGTCTGAGGCTCTCTGGGAAGGGCTTCTGCTTATAGTTTTTTTGTTTTGGGTTTAAATTTTATTTGTGCTTATTAGTTAACTTGGGTGAGGAGCAAGAAAGTTGATTGCTATTTTCCTTCTCCTCCTTCACCTACTTCTAGGCAGTTTATCCATGTTTGTTAGAGAAAACATTGTCTGCTTGTGCCCATTCTGACAGTCCAGTTCCTCTCAGCTTTATCTGCTGTGAACAATGCCTGAAAAGGCATTCTCAGTCTCCTTTTCTCTACGTGAACCGCTAGTCCTGGTTCTAAGTAATAAATATGTGATGAGGCCCCAGGAGCCTTTTCTTGTCAGAAACATTCATACCCTGCTGAGGAACTAGATTTGATTCAGATTTCACTGTGTCAGGAAATTATTCTTCATCATTGAAATTTCTTAATTTTATTGCAAATGGAATTTTGTTCTCAGATTTTTGTGTTTCTCCTCCCCCTCCATTTCTATGTGCTTCAATAAAAAACACATTCTTACTCTTACTAGACGTTCAATATCACACAATTGTTTAAAATACCAAAATATAGGTTAAACTTTATTTATAGGTAATAAATAATTTTAAAAGTAATTTTGAATCATAAATTTAGGTTTCCTCAGTTTATTAATATGATACTAAATATACTGATCAAGTGTATTTAAGAGTTGGAAAGGTTTTATCATTAGTAATTTAATGAGATTGAACATATGGTTGTAAGGCTAAATGTCATGTTATCAATATCACCTTTATTGAAAACCTTAGAAAAAATTGAATACTAGGCTTCCCTTGTTACAAAAATGTTTTTAACATTATGTCCCACCAGCATTTTCTAAAGAATGCATTTAGATCAGTACAGTTTTTTTTAGTCCAATATTCAATTTGTAATTGTTAAGGATTTCTACATTTTCTGTTAGTGCCCTTCCCTTTTTGATAAAAATTGCAACAAAATATAGAGTGTCCCAAATTGTATACACATACTTTGAATAATTATAAAGGTAGTCTTTATTACGATACATTTTATTTTCAAAATTGAACTATCAGCCTTTAAACTACATATGTGTTTTTTGGGACATCCTGTATTTGCAGCAGGTCAGGAAATTTACTTTCTTCACATTTGAATACACATTTCAATAGAATAAACCCCTTGAGATCCAAATAAGGCTGGATTTGCCCTTCTTGTTCAGCCTTCTTTTTATTTTATTTATTTATTTATTTATTTTAATAAATCTTTATTGTTCAGATTTTTACAGTTGTTCCTCTTTTTTCCCCCATAGCTCCCCTCCACCCAGTTCTCACCACCCCCTACACTTACCCCCCACTGTCTTCCTCCATAGGTGTACAATTTTTGTCCAGTCTCTTCCCTCACCCCCCAAACCCCCTTCCCCCTGAGAATTGTCAGTCCACTCCCTTTCTATGCCCCTGATTCTATTATATTCACCAGTTTATTCTGTTCATCAGATTTTTTATTCACTTGAGTTTTAGATTCACTTGTTGGTAAACATGTATTTGTTGTCACTTTGTTGTTCATAATTTTTATCTTTACCTTTCTTGTGTTCCTTTACTTAAAGAATACCCTTCAGCATTTCATATAATACTGGATTGGCCGTGATGAACCCCTTTAGCTTTTTCTTACATGTGATGCTCTTTGTCTGACCTTCAGTTCTAAATGATAGCTTTGCTGGGTAGAGCAATCTTGGTTGTTGGTGCTTGATGTTCATCACTTTGAATATTTCTTGCCACTCCCTTCTGGCCTGCAGTTTCTGTTGAGAAATCAGCTGACAGTCGTATGGGTACTCCCTTGTAGGTAACTAACTGTTTTTCTCTTGCTGCTTTTAAGATTCTCTCTTTGTCTTTTGCCCTTGGCATTTTAATTATGATGTGTCTTTGTGTGGTCCTCTTTGGATTTTGAAAGTCTCACTAAGTCCCTTGGAGGTTTCTAGAAGATTCTTGAGTAACCTTATATCTGTGGTTTTGAATTCTATATCTAGTAGTTTCCTTTTCTCCATTTCTGTCATTTGTGACCTATTTCTTTGTCTCCGAATTTTGTCTGCTTCCCTGTCCTCCTCTTTGCTTGGGGTTTGGAGGTTCCCAGATGAGGTTCAACTGTGAAGGAATGCAGGCTGTGATGAGCCTTAGGCCTTTTTTTGGAAGCTCTGGGGTTCTCTGACCCGCTGCAATTTGACAGGTTTTTAGCCGGAGAAAGCCAGGCCATTTGTATGCAAAAGCCTCTACGCACAGTTTGGGTGGGGCTATAATTGGGTGGGGCGGGGTCTCAGGGAATCACCAGGGTGGAGCAAACCTCAATGGCTGCCAGTTTGCTCTGCCTCAGAGAGGTCCCAGGTCTCTGTGTCCCTTGGCCCCATGCAGGAACAATAACCGCTGCAAGCACCTCTGCGAGAAAACTGCCCTCACTTTTTGGCCTGATACCAGACAGTCCAGTTTCTCTCCATATGAGCATGGGTCCCCAAATTCTCGCCCGGAACTGGAGTTTAGAGCAGTCGGGAGCTTGTGTCTCCCTCCTGATTGAAGAAGACACCAGTGTACCCAGCTGCCAGCCCCTTTTGCATGCCTCCATACCGCCATACTTCCACACCTCTGCACCTCTTACTGGACTCTGCGCTTTTTTCTTTTGTTCTAGTTGTAGAATTTCCACTCAGCCAGTCTTCCCGTGGTTCTGGATGATATTCATTTTGTCTTTTAGTTGTAGTTTTAATGTGGTTGTGCACGGCAGCAAGTTCATATGTTTACCTATGCCGCCATCTTTCTAGTTACTCCTTGTTCAGCCTTCTTGATTTCTGTCTTTCATATTGTCTTGCTAATAGTATCAACACTTTAAGCTTTCATTTGCTGTTTGTATATATGAAGTAATAGAGTAAATGCAATAGAATAGTCAAGTAATTGCACAATATTAAATTACTGATTAAATACAAGTGACAATGCTGATGAAAAGAAATATTTTCTCAATATCATCATATCTCAAAATTAGGTTATCTCCCATTTGGTGTAGGGTTGGTAACATGTACAGTTTAAAAAGTACCAAATGTTTAACAGTCCCTACTTTTTTAAAAAAAATATTTTTATTGATTTCAGAGAGGGGGAGAGAGAGAGAGAGAGAAACATCAGTGATGAGAGAGAACCATTGATTAGCTGCCTCCTGCATGCCCCACATCGAGGATTGAGCCCACAACCCAGGCTTGTGCCCTGACCGAGAATCGAGCTGTGACCTCTCCTGGTTCATAGGTTGATGCTCAACCACCGAGTTATGCCAGCCGGGCAACAGTCCCTACTTTTTATATCTCTTTAGTGGAGTAGTCCCATAATCTCCTAGTCACCTCACTTTTAGCTGTTTTAATAGTTTTCTGTCTCTTTTTTTAATTCTCACTCGAAGTGGGGTGGGGAGCTGCACCCGTTGCCTTGGCCACCAGCAAATTGACCAATCCAATTGGCCCAGCTCCACACACAAAGACCTTGTTCCCCAGGGTGATTCCAGCTCGTCGGCAGGTATGGATCCCCACAGACAGTGGCTCAATCAGGGCCCCTTCCTCAAAGGTGACATTGTCAGGAAGCTTGTAGCAGAAGTTGGCATTGTGCTTACAGAACCGGCAGAGGTCCCCATCATCGGGGGGCGTGGCACAGAAGATGGTTGGTGACCATCAGCCAATCTTGCAGAATTCATTGGTTTCTCGGGGAGCGCCAGGCTCGATGGCAATGCGATTGCCTTGTTGTAGGTGCTTTACCAATGACCCCACTTTTACGACTATTCCTGAAGCTTCATGACCCAGAACCATTGGCTTTTCACAATAAAATCCCCAATTCGACCATGCTGCCAATAGTGGACATGTGAGCCGCAGATTCCAAAGGAATGCATCTTCAGCAGCACCTTATTTGGACCTGGTTCAAGAATAGGGTAGTTCTCCAGGCGCAGGTCCCCGGGTCCGTGAACCACCAGAGACAGGTCCTCGGGCTTGGCTGCCGCCATGTCGCTCTTCCCTCCGGGGTGGAAGCTGCAGTCCGCAGGACGCTTGGAGGTTCTCTCTCATTGATGTTTCTATTTCCCTAACCCTCTTCTCCCTTCCTCTCTATCAGTAAGAATATATTTTTTAAAAAACTTTAACCTTTTTGATGTATGGGATGTGGCTTCAACCAACTGAGCCGTCTAGCTGGACTTCATAGTTTTCTCTTTATCAAAGTACTTTCATATTAATTTTCTCCCAATATGTATTACTGTAAAGGAAGATTCAAATCATCTTTCATGTAGTTGTTATACTCCTCTATTAACAAACTTTTCATTAAACATTAAGCTTTTTCGGCCTTACATCAGCTTTTATGTTTCCTGGCTAAAATCATCCCCTTCAGCAGAACTGATTTTCACCTTGATACTTACACGTAACATTTTATGTTTTTAGACAATTCTTATGTTGAGAGATCCTCAAGACCACACCCTGGTTCCGTGATTCTAGGAAGACTCAGAGGATTCAGCATATAATGGTACTGAGGACTGTGATTTATTACAGTGAAGGAATCTGAAGCAAAATCAGCAAAGGTGCATGCTGTGGGTCTAGGAAAAACCATTTGCAAACTTCCAGAGTCCTTTTCCAGTAGAGTCACACAGGACACGCTTAATTTCCCCAGCGTGGGTGTGACAGCATATGAGATGTTGCCAACCAGCGAAGGTCATTAGAGTCTCACCATGCAGATTTTTTTTTTTTTGTGGCTGGTCAAGTAGGCACTCTCTGCCTGGCTAAAGTTTAGCCTCCCAGAAGAAAGTCACTGTGTCATAAACATGTTGTTTGTACAAACAATTTAGGCGCAGTGAGCTACACCTGTCAGTTAATAGCGGGAACTCTCATGAAATCTAAGTTCACAGATGCCAGTCAGGGGCCCAGCTTTATAACCAGGACTCCCAAACAGGGCTAGTAGTTCAAACCTGTTATGTAAACTCTTCTCCATAGACTTTCATTCTCATCTCTCCATGAAATGGTTATTTTTATAAAAACACTCAGATTAACTTACAGGGTTCCATTTCACAAAACATTTTTTTGTGTTGATGCTATGTGTAAGACCCAAAGGTGTTATAAAGATGAATGAAATATAGTTGTTTAGTCTAAAAGCAGGGAACTTTGGTACAAGTCAGATTGTGCAGAATGTCACAGTAGAGGTATGAATTAAGGACCACCAGAACATAGTCTGGGAATGGCTGAGTACAAGGACATGGGTAAAGATTTTTCTCCAAGTAGATATTATTTCAGTTGGGCCTTGAAGGTGAGTAGGAATTAGGCTGATGAGGAGGTAAGGTGGACAAGGGCAAGGTAAAGAGAAAGCATATTCAAAAATACAGAGTCATGAAAATGTATGGTGGTTCATCACAAAAGTGATCAGGTTTGGCTATTCAACTGATTTTAGAGAGATTGGAGAAAGATGAGGTTGAAGAAGTTGGGAAAGGCAAGCTGTGATGTGTAAAGGAGTTTTTAACTAAGTAATGTTTTACTTATCTATGTTTTTGCATAGATCATAGCAGCTATTATGATTAAATCTGTATTTTAGGAACATAATATTGGTAGTAGCATAAAGCTCTGTTTTCCAAAGTGTGTGCAAATTGTGGTAGTAGGTTGTGAAATTAATTTCATGGGTTTTTTAATGAGCATTTTAAAAAGGAAATGGGATATTTTATAATGTATCATATTGCATTGCCTTTAGTAAAGATATTTCATGAAATGTTTGTTGTGTGTGTGTGTGTGTGTGTGTGTGTGTCTGTGTATAAGATGAATTGCAAGACTGGAGAAGAAGTCGTTTCCAACAATATGGTGAACTAGATAACCTGGAAATGTTTCTCTTACATACTTACAGGAATACTAAATAAAAAATAGCCACAAAGTGCACAGCTGAGTGATTAAGAATTTAAGTGAAATACTCAGGAATTAGAATGAAGAGTAATTGAAAACAGAGCAGTAAGATTGTGAACTACTATTTGGAGATTGTAGGGTATGGGAGAGGAGGTAGTTGGTCTCATATTTAGGGGCTTTGGTTTTAATAATGGGGTATTAACACTAATTGGTGAGAAATATCCTGAGTCAGTAATTTAGGAATTGAATCTCTTGTCTTCGGATCTGGGTTGAAGAAAAATCTTTGAGAATGCAGAATTGTGATTCCATCCCTCATGAAGTCTTAGAATTCAAAATCAAACCTCCAAGGTGGTCTTGAGACCTGTAATCTGGAAAAGTAACATAAAAATTTGATCTCGATTTGAGATCAAATTTGAGGAGCTTGGCAAAACACTCTAGAGTGACACACAGTTAGTCCAGGCCACACACATTTCTCATGATTTAAAGCTACACTTTAAACCACCATGAGTGAGAATCAGCATATAGAGAAACTGACGGGATGGGTTTCCCACAAAACTTCAGCAGATGGAACTATCTGGAGACTATAAAATCAGTATTCTTAACACGAGTGAAAATAATAGTAGGAATCTAAAACATAGAAGAGCCCAAAAGAGGAGAAAAGGTAGACTAGAAAAGTAATTTTTAGAAATAAAAATATCACTAACATTAAAAACTCATTCAGTGAGTTAAATGTATGTTAGACTCAACTGATGGGGAATTATTGAAGTAAATAACTCAAAGGAAATTATGTAGAATGCAGCAGAGATAGATAAAGAAATTGAAAATGTGAAGTTTATTCATGGAAAGTAGAATGAAAGGTTCTTCATATTTCTAATGAGTCCTAGATGTGGAGAATAGAAAAAATAGGACTAAGACAATATTCAAAAATCTCGGCCCTCAAACCAGCCCGCAGCCCTACGCACAACTATCACCCGAAGGGTGAGAGGTGTGAGAGCAGCTGTAGTATTGTTTTCTCCTCACTTTTGGTAGCAAAACCCTCATTTTAAACATAAGAGGATACATTATTTTAAAAAGCCGTTACGTGGCTCCGTACCCTTTCTGAGTAGAGTGTGAACAAGTTGTGTGAGACCTTTCCGAGCACAGGGACCCGTTGGGGATGGAAATAGCTACATTTTCCATGTGTATGATCTTTGACCTGGCAACAAAAAGCGTACACCTATGGATGAGAACAGTGGGGGAGGGGGGGGCGGTGAGGGCAGAGGGTGGGGTGGGAACTGGGTGGAGGGGAGCTATGGGGGGAAAAAAGGTGAACAGCTGTAATAATATGAACAATAAAGATTTTTTACAAAACATATTGAAAAATCTAATGACTAAGAATTTTCCAGAATGTATGAAAGACAAATTTAAGAAGTACAATGTGTCTGAAGCCCAAAGTAAAAATAAATCCATGTCTAGATACCCTACAATGAAACTGCAAAACACTAAAGACATAAAGAAGATCTGAAAGCAAAGGTAAAAGGCAGGAAACTATTCAGTAATCAGATTAAGAGATGTATGCTCGATGTCACGAGATGGACCCAGAAGACCTATCAGAAATACAAGTGGCATGATTTGGTGACTCAGTGAATGTTAAGGTAAAAGGTTTAGGAAGGAGGAATTAAGTTGATGCTGAGGTTTCTAGTTTATTTTCAAGGCAGATAATGACACTTTCAAGATTGGAAACATAGAAGGATGAAAAGATTTGGAGTGTTGCCAAGGATTTGAAGAGTGAATCAGGAAAAATAACAGTGTTTAGGACTTAATGGGTTTAAGTAACTGGAATACCTAGATATAGCTACTTGCAGGTAATTAGAAATATCAATTCAGGGTCTAGAAAGGTTAAGCATTAGAATACATGGATTATTTTCATAAGTGATTATTAAAATCACGGGATAGCCAAGGGATAGAATGCAAAGTGAGAAGAGATGGCAGCATGTTTTGGAGCTTGGGGCATGAACCTCATTAAGATACAGAGACCTACCAATGAGAATGTGTTGCACCAGGAAGGGGTAGTATAGAGCTGAGAAGTTTAGTGAGACTTGATCATCTAGAGATGATGGAAAGAAAATGGGACACACTTAATTCCCCCAGCAAGGAGTTGTGACAACACACCTGAAATGTTGCCAACCAGGGACACTCATTAGAGACTCAGTGCTTGATTACCTTGATACCTGTTGAACTTTGAAAAAAAATCTGAGTTTTAGAAGTGATACCTAGATTTTAGTGATCTAAAGAATAATTGGAGGTGAGAAATTAGAAAACATTTAAAAAAATAGTTGGGCACTACAGAAAGAAAAATTAGCTTTGTCCATCTTGTTTAAAATACTAATAATTTACCTTGCAACAATCTATCACTTTAAGAAATGTTTTTGAATCCCTTGTATATTTATTGTCTGTTTTAGTCTTTGAAGATGTAATTTCTTTCTCTTCTAATTTGTTATGAAAACAGCAATGCTTGTTAAATGATTAAGCAATTTTTGGTGCCACTTTATTGCCTTCTATCAGATGGACCTCTTTCTATTTTTACTTTTCTCAAATGCCTATCTTCTTTTTTTTAAAAAAAACTCTTTTCTCAATATTTATTCTATTTTCAGACTTCTCTTTCTCGTTTATTCATTAATGGCATTATCGTGGGGCAATCAATACTAAAGAGGTTCCTTAGGATTTAGGTTGAAACACTGAAAAGGTTGGTACTTGTTGGAGGTATATTACTGTGTTAAATTTCTCTTGTTTTATGACCCTAGGAAGAACATAGCAAAACAACAATGTGAAGCCATTGTTGGAGCCCAATGTGGTAATGCCGTGTTAAGAGGAGCCCATGTCTATGTTCCAGGAATTGTGTCAGCTTCAAAATGTATGTATGAAGGGCTGTAAAAAAATAATACAAAGGAGCATATGTCAAGAGACTTTATGTGACTCACAAAGTCTGAAATATTTACTTGTCCTTTGCACAGAAAGTTCATTGACCCCTGACCTATTTGAACAGTCCTAGCTATAGCTGATGGGCTCCTCTCTACTACTGTCAGGCTAATGGACTAGACAAATTTATAATAGGTTAGGTCTTAAAACATTTTTTGGAAGTAGAATACAATTGTTAATGTTACTGGTTTTTTGTTGTTTTTTTTTTTATTGAAAATAATTTAATGAAATGACTACAAAGCTAGATTTAATCAGCCATATAAATCAGCTCTGGACTCTAGAGTTTCAAAGAGTACATATACACATATAAATGAATATATGTGCTTATTATTAAAATCTGCTTTAATTGCTATAATAGGAAAACTGTGAAGAAACACCAACAGGGTTATGGGATTTAGAAAGACTCCTTTGAGGAATTTGAGTGTATTCTTTTAAGAATACTTTTGAAGGAAACTTAGAAATTTGAGGGTGGAGTCAAAATATCAAGATTTATCTGAAGTCTTTTAGGGAAGATTAAGTTTGGGGAAAATAATTTAGATTAGAAGATTGCTTTCCACTCGCCTGGCCTGTGTGGCTAAATGGTTGAGCATCGACCTATGAACCAGGAGGTCATGGTTCCATTCTTGGTCAGGGCACATGCCCAGGTTGTGGGCTTGATCCCCAGGAGCAGACATGCAGGAGGCAGCAATCGATGATTTTCTCACATCATTGATGTTTGTATCTCTCTACCTCTCCCTTCCTCTCTCTCTTAAATAAATAAAAACATATTAAAAAAAATAAGAGGATAATTTTCTTTTTTTTAAAAAAAATATTTTATTGGTTTTTTACAGAGAGGAAGGGAGAGGGGTAGAGAGCTAGATACATTGATGGGAGAGAAACATCGATCAGCTGCCTCCTGCACACCTTCTACTGGGGTTGTGCCTGCAATCAAGGTACATGCCCTTGACCGGAATCGAACCTGCGACCCTTCAGTCCGCAGGCCGACGCTCTATCCACTGAGCCAAACTGGTTAGGGCAAGAAGATAACTTGCCTTTTCTGCTTAGCTAAAGACTTCCAGTTGAGTTAGGATATTTTGAAGACTATTTCGTTTCTTTGTTTTCCTAGAAAAAAAGTCTTCAATTTAGAATTATTGTTAGAGATATTTAAAAACAAAATGTCATTATTTTCTGTTAGCGATTATATTGAGTTGAGCCATTTTAGGCTGCTACTTGCCACTGTTGTTGGCCTTAGAGTTTTCCAGTCTAGCTTAAAGAATTTTAACTGTTTTTCTGTTCAAATATATATCATTATAATATGATTTTCTTCTTTCTTTAGTTATGAAAGCTGGAGATGTTGTTTCTGTATACTCTGATATTAAAGGCAAATGTAAGAAAGGAGCCAAAGAATTTGATGGAACAAAAGTATTTCTTGGAAATGGGATTTCTGAATTAAGCCGCAGAGGAATCTTCAATGGGCTACCTGAACGGAAGTATGTTATTAAGTATTGTTTGGGGTAAATAAGCATTTTTTTGTGGTTCAAGGGAAATTAAAACTATATAAAAATAGTAGCATTATATGAAAAATTGGGGGGGTATAAATTTAACTGGAAATTACTTGATCCATATTTCCATGTTTTTTAGAAAAAAATGATATAACAGTAAATGCTCAGATTAAAGAGTTTTAAGTAAGCAACTAGTCATGATATACACAAATAATTTTACTTTTCCTTTTGAATTTTATTGATTTGAAATTTTTTCATCTTTGGAGAACAATACTTTTCTTGTAAAAGGATAAATTATATTAACTTCCCCAAATCTTTTTAAACATTCCGGTCTTGTGAAAGGAAAAACCCTATCAGTTTAATATAACTTAAAAAGAAAAAAAAAATTTTTTTAAATCCTCAACCTAGGTAAGGACGTGCTGAGAGAGAGAAGGAAAGAGAGAGAGAAACATTGATGTGAAAGAGAAACATCAAACTAAGAAACTGGATTGTCCACAAATTTAATATATTTAGAGCCAGTAACAACCAGAGATGATTTAAAACTAATTATATTTTAATTTAGTTTGAGTAAATCCAAACATTAATTTTTGACTACAAATATTGATGTGAGTGCTGACTTTCTGGTAACATTTATTTTTGATTAAATTTCTTTTTCTTTTTGCCCATCTGGAGTGGCTCAGTTGGTTGAGCATTGTCCTGTGCACCAAAAGGTTGCCAGTTGTTTCCCAGTCAGGGCACATATGGGAAGCAATGTAACTTATACAGACTAATATTAGATTTCCTACTTTTCAGAGGTATAGGCATAAGAATGACAGAACCAGTATATCGCAGCCCTTCATTTGATAATGTACTGCCCAGCTACTTATTTCTACAGGTAAGTGTGAAAGTATAATATTTAGTGACATTGAAACATACTACAGTGAATTATTAGAAATCTAAGGTTTTTTTTTTTACTTTTATTAATACATTTTTGTGGTCTATTTACATATTTTCTGATTTACCTTTGGTTAAGCAGTAAGAAAAAACTTTGTAAGCATTATTTTTTCTCTTAACTGATTAACTACCTTTTTACCCAAGAGTGCTTTAATGTAAAGCTTATCATAAGTGTTGCTTTCCATTTCAACATATTAATCTGAAAATAATATATGCATTTACTATATATAAATGTTCATTTGTAATTTTGAGTAAGACTCAAATGGTTTACTGCTAACAGATTTTTGTCAGGTGGTTATTAATTATGGTGCTCTAACAAGTACAGTCAAATCTCAGTTCTCAAATGTCTCCCATCTCGAACAGTTCAGTTCTCAACCAAGTTGTTAATGGAAAGTATGTCCCAGTTGTACAACCCTTCCTGCCGATACATCAACATGACAAGAAGTGTCTCTCAGGCCACAAATGAGGAGAATTCCAGTCAGTTTACCACTAAACCTCACATGTTGTTAACATCTCAGGAAATGGTCCTGTGAAATTTTTTGTTGTTGTTGTTGCCTGTGAAATGGATGATTAGCACAATTTTAAAATATAAAGAGGCCATGAAGACTGCTAATGTTGCTAAGGGTGTGAAAGAAACAATGATCACAGGCAATTGAAGAGGTGGAAAAATGGTTGTTGATTTGGATAAATGAAAAGCAATCAGCCAGTGACAGTATTTTGGAGGCAGTGTGAGGAAAAACTGACCTTCTGAAAGACACCCCTGGAACGTGTGCTGAAAGTGATTCCTTTAAGGTAGTAGGGGGTGGTTCCATAGATTGAAGAAAATAAGTGTTTGCTTATAGATTAAACAGTATGTTAGACATTTACTGTATATAAGAGAGGTTAAAACAGGAAATCATTTGGGGGTCTGGAATGAATGAATTCAGTTTACATTATTTCTGATGAAAAAAGTGATTCGGTTTTTAAACAAATAGCTTCTTGAGCAGCCTTCTGGAAGCAATTAAGTTTGAGAACCAGGGTTCCACTGTAATTTATTCTGCCTTGTTCAGTTTATTAAGTATTTGTGTTTACATGAACTGATTTGTTGCAATCTGGTTAGGCGAGATTATTATTACTATTGTTATTATTCCCAATATAAGAGGATATCAAAGATCTGTTAGGGCTCTTGAACAGTGTTACCCAGGTTAATGGAGCCTGCAGGTTTGATGCCTGCTTTGCCTGTCAGCTGGTGGGAGAGGGCTCAACAGTGGAACCATGGCACCTGCCAGCACTTCATCCTGCCAGCTATGTCAGACAGGGCTCAAAAAAGGAACAGTGGTGCCTGTCCTCCAGCCCTCGCCATGAAGCCAGGCAGTTCCGTTTCTCCTCATATGTCTCTGGTCCTTTTCCAGCTGCTGGCCCCGCGCTGGAACTCAGAGCAAGTGAGTTTGAGAGTGAGTTAAGTCTGTCTCCTGGCCTTGTAAGTTCTTCAGTGATTGGGTCTCCAGCAGCCCTCATCTCACTCAGCTCCAGTCCTCACTGCTTTTCACATCTAGAAGTTATAGGGACTTTGCTTCCTGGCACAGGAAACCTGGTGTGGGGCTGGGACCCCTCACTCCTCAGGCAGGACCTCCGCAGCCGACATATCCCTCCTGATTTTTATCTGCTACACGTGGGTGTGGGATCAGCCCGTTTTTGTTCCCACCCCTCCTTCCAGCCTCCTCTTTATATCCTTAGTTATGGGGATTCTCTTGAACTGGTCTTCAGGCAGTTTTTATTTTCCCCAGGCAATTTTCAGTGATGATTGTTTTGTAATTTAGTTGTAATTTTGATATTATTGTGGGAAGAGGTGAACACAGTGTTGATCTACGCTATCTTGACCTGGAGTCTCCAGAAGTTTTTTAATTTGTTGTAGTCTCACTTATTTTTTGTTTCATTGCTTTTATTTGGGTATCAGTTAAAAAAAATCATTGCCAAGGCCTATGTCAGGGAGCTTACTGCCCTTGTTTTCTTCTAGCAGTTTTATGGTTTAAGTTCTTGCATCAAGTCTTTAATCCATTTTGAGTTGCTTTTTGTTTTTAGTGTAAGATAGTGGTCTAGTTTCATTCTTCTGTATGTGGCTGTTCAGTGTTCTCAAAACCATTTATTGAAGACTGTCCTTTCACTATTGTGTTTGTGTATTCTTATCTCCTTAGTCATAAATTAATTGAACAGATGTATGTGAAAGTATTTCTGGGCTCTCTCCTGTTTCATTGATCTCTGTTTTTATGCCAGTAACATTGTTTTAACCACTGAAACTTTATAGTAGAGTTTGAAATCTGAGAGGATGATGCTTCCAACTTTGTTCTTTCTAAAGATTGCTCTGGCTATTCGGGATCTCTTGTTATCTCATATGAATTTTATGGTCTGTTTCTGAATATTTAAAAAAAAATCACTAAGTGATACTCTTGTGTAGCCAGGATTGAGAAATACTATAGAGAAAGGTAGTAGACTTAGTTGTTTTAAGAAACTGCCATCATTTAAATACATAGTGAAGAGTCTTTACTTGGATTATTTCATGTTTATTTATTGCTTGACCAGAAATTTTTAATGTGTTACTTAACTGACAGTGAAAACTTCTGTCATCTTTGATCCATATATTAATCTTATCTTTAATAGGAGGTAAGCATAATCATTTGTCTCTAGCTAAAGAATCTCCATTAGCCACTTATATGTCTTTTCATATTAGAGTTCAACTTTTAAGTCTTTTTGGAATAGACCTGGCTGTTAAGAAAAACTATCAGTAACAGGTGAAGCTGTTTATTGGTGTTTAGTGTGGAGGGACTGCTTTTCAGGTACCTCAGTTTTTTATATTGATTTTAATGTTTCCTGTATCCATGTGGAGGGGTTGTGTGTGAAAACTTGCTTCTTATGTCTTCTTTCTCACCATTGATTTTCTGTTTTGAACTGGTGATCTTGGATTCACTGAAAATCTTGTAACCTTCTCGCAGTTCTTGAGGACATACTAATGGATTTAATGTTTTGGTGTGAGAATGAATTAAAAACTTTAAACAGCCCTGTGCTTGTTAGTCTCTACTTTTTTTTTGCCAAATATTTTTAAAAATGTAATTATTTTGTGATATTATTCTATCTTATTTAAAGCTGTCATCCTTTAGTAACAATTCATATATACCTAATACTAATAATGATTTGATATAACTTATTACTATAGGTAGAGGTATATTTGGATTGTATTATCTCAGAATATATTTTTGTGTGTTTTATCAGACATAGCTAAAATTTTTATATTTTACTTTTCTCCTACTGAAAGGTAGTAGTGGTGAGAAGATATGAACTCTAACATGCCTTTCAGTGGCATTAGCTGTATAAAACTGGGATTTCAAAATGGGAGTTAGATGATGAAGCACCTGAAGTTGCAAATTCTTATAAATTTTCTGGGGAAAAGATCCAGAGCTTTCTCATATTTCTAAGGGATCTCTCTGTCTCTGGCCTCCAAAATATTGAGAACGACTGAATTGAGAAAGGACAATATGCTTATTTTGCTGAATTGATTAGAGAAATGCATTGTGTGTGTGTGCATGTGTGTGAATGTTCTATGAAATCATAGGATACTCGAGGAAATGGAGAATTTCCTGACATCATTATCTATATACTAGAGGCCCGGTGCATGAAAGTTCATGCACTGGAGCGGGTGTCCCTCAGCCCGGCCTGCCCCCTCTCACAGTCCTGGAGCCCTCGGGTGGGAGGCGACTCCATGATCAGGGGAAGGCGATGCCCCCATCACACCTCCGCTGCCGCCACTGCCAGCAGCGCAAGCCTCAGCCCGCCCTGGTTACCTGAGCCTCAGGCAGCCCTGGGCAGCTGGGCAGCCGAAATCCAAGATTTGTCTGTGCCTTGGGCATCAGCTGAGCAGCTGACATCCGAGGCTTGCCTGTGCCTTGGGCCAGCCCTAGGCAGCTGGGGGGCTGAGGGCGGGTCCAGCCGCACTGTGCGCCTGCTGCACTTACCCCCCCTGGCTGGGCTGAAAGACTGTGGGACTCTAGCGGGGCTTGGGGGACTGGGAACTGCATCTTTGTGATGGTCAATTTTCATATTCTCTCTTTACTAGATAGGATATAAAAGGCTAAGTGTCCGTCCATCTGACCGATAGCTATGATGTGCACTGCCCACCAGGGGCAGAAGCTTAAAGCAGAAGCTGCCATGACATGCACTGGCCATTTAAATATAAATGGCACCACGGACCTGGCACTGACAAACCAACACTCGGCTTCCCCCAAGTGGGACACAGGTCCCGCCGCTACCCCCGAGCAACAGCCCACCAAATCACAACCAACGCTTCCAAGTCCCCATGGTTCAAAATGCGGCCCACAGCCCAGCCCAGCCTGGAAATGGTGGCTGTGGGTGCCAGGTAATGATGTCAGGTAGCAATGCCTGGCTTCCTTTCTAGCAACTAGCTTCCTTGGAGTTTCTTCAGCTTAGGAACCCAGCTTGCTTTATAGCCAGGTGCAAACATTTTACAGTTTAACCAAATGTTTGTGAAGCATTTTCCCCGTGCCTCATCTTATTTGATCCTCACGGAAGTCCTGGAGGAGGTAGATAGGAGACTTGGTAGAGTCCTATTTTCTTTTCATTAGCAAGATGCGAATAGTGATATTAAAATATTTCTTCTAATTAATTTCCTTTCAGTGTATACGAATCTGTCCATCAGGACACTAGAAGTTAAAAAAATGTACTCTTGATAAAGGATGTTGTATTATATTACCTCCAAAGATTTCTTTACATTCTCTGATTCTGATATGTAAATTGATTTAGTATAATGATAATTGATCTTTTTTTGTTCTTATAGAATTTGCCATCTGCTGTTGTAACTCATGTTCTGGATCCTCAACCTGGAGAGAAGATTCTAGATTTGTGTGCAGCACCTGGAGGCAAAACAACACACATTGCAGCACTAATGCATGATCAGGTAAGATTGTCTTCACAGCAAAACTACTGTCAGTGTATTACATTTCAGTGATGAAGGTGGAACTGCATGTAACTTATGAAACATTTTGAAGACATTTGCAATCTGACTTATTTCAAATTCCAAAGGGAAGACTGTTCAGTGCACCTGATCCAGAGCTGGTTAACTAGGGGATCTGATGATCTTGCGTAGGCTTATTCACATTTTAATTGGGGTTGGCTTATGTAAAGTGACCCCAGCTGAGACCATTAGGGTGCCCTGCCTCTGGTCCATGTGTTTCTTAATCTCCTGCTAGGAGCAGATGGCTAGCCTAGCTGAGGGCAATCATTAAGGGTTGGCTGTGGCTGAGGGCAAAGTAGAGCAAGGCCAACTGTTCAAGTGCTATTCGTTTCTCTGTTTGCATTACATTTACTCTCATCCTATTGGCCAACACATATCACATTGCTGAGCCCAAGTCAGAATGGCAGGTTATTGCAAGGTAAATGGCAAAGATGAGGATATGTGGGAAATTAAACTGAAGTTAGGCAATCTCTCAGAGTGGGATAGCAATGGAGAAATGAACAACCTGCATAGAGATACTTGAGCCAGAATGAATCTTAGATTTTGTTGCTGCTTTCGATTTATTTTGATAAATTTTGTGTAAGTTTACCCTCTTTTCTGTGCTTTTGTAAAAGTAGCCTTCAGCCAGTGGAATTACTTCTTCACTGCAGTATATTTGAACCTTATTTTGTGTTGTTTTTGCCTACTTTTTCAGTTCAGCTCACTTGAAATGGTTTTGTTTGTCAAAGTATTAATTGGAACTATATATATCATTAAACCTGGTGTCACATTTAGGAATATTACCAGCAAATTCCTGGTATTGTAGTCTATGCAAATGATGCATATGTCATGCAAGGACAGTGTGTATAAAGGGAACAAAAGCAAGAAAATATTTTGAAAGGTTAATTTCACCATATCTGCAATATCATTTCATAGTATCAAATGTTTTAAAGTATCATATGAATATCATAATACATTCATAAAAATGACCCTCTTGTCTTTATCAGCTTTGACTTAACTGAAGTATTATGATAAAAAAAATTTTTAAAAATTTTTTTATATGTTTTTATTGATTTCAGAGAGGAAGGGAGAGTGTGTGCGCATGTGCGAGAGAGAGAGAGAGAGAGAAAGAGAGAGAGAGAGAGAGAGAAACATCAGTGATGAGAGAGAATCATTGATTAGCTGCCTCCTGCACACCCTCTTCTGGGGATCGAGCCCACAACCCGAGCATGTGCCCTTGATGGGAATCGAACCCAGGACCCTTCAGTCTACAGGCCGAAACCCTATCCACTGAGCTTATAACAGCTAGAGCTAAAATTATTTTTGAACTATGTTTTATACCAGTATAGAAGATTTGTGGTGATATACAGGCATATTTCTCTGTCTTTAGTTGTCAGAATTTATATGATTTTTATGTATATAGAATAGAAAATATTGAGATGAGGATTGATTTTGTAAGAGGAAAGAATAAGTATTTGATATAAATTCGATATACGTTTGGTTATTGAATTCAACTTTAAAAGTAGGGGTAGGAGGAAATTGTGGAAGATCATAGTTTTTCATGGCTTTCTGATTTTTTTTATTATTTGATTATTTTAATTTTATAAATTTGCTTTTCAAAATTCCTTTCCCCTAGGCACATTTTCTTTTTACCTTACATACATATATTTTATATTATTTTATATTCTTCTTGTCTGATTGCTATGGCTAGTACTTCTAGTACTATGTCGAACAGGAGTGGTGAAGGTGGGCATCATTGTCTTGTTCCTGTTCTTAGGGGAAATGGATTTAGTTTTTGCCCATTGAATATGATGTTAGCTGTAGGTTTGTCATGTACGGCTTTTATTATGTTGAGGTATGATCCCTCTATTCCCACGAAGTGTGCCTTCCTTTTGAATTTTTTGGAATAGTCTGAGGAGGATAGGTTTTAGTTTTCTTCTTTGAATGCTTGGAAGAATACCCTTGTAAAGCCATCCAGACCAGGGCTTTTGTTTGTTGGAAGATTTTTGATCGCTGTTTCAATTTCTTTGGTAGTTATCGATCTATTCAGGTTTTTTGACTCTTCTTGGTTGAGTTTTTTTTTTTAATATATATTTTATTGGTTTTTCACAGAGAGGAAGGGAGAGGGATAGAGAGTTAGAAACATCGATGAGAGAGAGAGAAAAGTCGATCAGCTGCCTCCTGCACGCTCCCCACTGGGGATGTGCCCGCAACCAAGGTACATGCCCTTGACTGGAATTGGTCCTGGGACCCTTGAGTCCGCAGGCCGACGCTCTATCCACTCAGCCAAGAGGTTGAGTTTTGGGAGCTTGTATTTTCTAAGAATATGTCCATTTCATCTAGGTTGTCCATTTTGTTGGAATAGAATTTTTCATAGTATTTTTTCCTAATCATTTGTATTTCTGTGGAATCGGTTGCTATTTCACCTCTTTCATTTCTGATTTTGTTTATTTGGGTCCTCTCTCTTTTCTTCTTGGTGAGCCTGGCTAGAGGTTCATCAATCTTGTTTATCCTTTCAAAGAACCAGCTTAGTTTTGTTGATCTGTAATGGGGTGACCTGCGGAGACGACCACCAGGGACTCAGATCAAAATTTAGGAGCCTTTATTAAGCTGGCCAGTGACTACAGTTACAGCACCCTGCCGAAGCAGAGGCTGAACTGCAGTGCCCATACAGGAGTTACAGCGTTTTTATTTGCAAAAACCACAAAGTTAGTTATAAAGCCTTGTTTACACAATTTGTTCCCGACACAGTACAATATCAGTACAGTGACTACCTTCCTATCTATGTGTTCTAGGAACAGAGAGTACAGCGTGCCCCATCTGGCCGAAGCACCAGATATGCAGCACCAGATATGCAGATATACAGATCTTTTGTATTGTTTTTTTGCTCTCTATGTCATTTATCTCCACTCTGGTCTTTATTATTTCCTTCCTTCTGCTTATGCTGGGCTTTTCTTGTTGCTCTCTTTCTAACTCTTTGCGTTGTAGGGTTAGTGGCTGTCTCATTTTTAATAATTTTTATGATTGCTTTAGGTTTACACTTTCTATTTGTTTGTTTTTTTAGGGAGAAGTAATAGCCCTGGATAAACTACCCAACAAAGTTAAAAAAATAAAGCAGAATGCTTTATTACTAGGGCTGCATTCTATTAGGGCTTTTTGCTTTGATGGAACAAAGGCACTTAAACTCGATATGGTTAAGGACACAGAAGGTGAGTGAAATTTTATCTTTTAAAGACTTTTACAGACAAACAGATTTTGCTGTCATTGTTCTATCCCAGGGATGGGCAAACTTTTTGACTTGAGGGCCACAATGGGTTCTTAAACTGGACCGTAGGGCCGGAACAAAAGCATGGATGGAGTGTTTGTGTGAACTAATATAAATTCAAAGTAAACATCATTACATAAAAGGGTATGGTCTTTTTTTACAATAGTTTTATTCATTTCAAACGGGCCGGATCTGGCCCGTGGGCCGTAGTTTGCCCACGGCTGTTCTAGCCTCAAAATATCCACAGACCTTAAAACTTTGGCATGGATCTAAGATTTTTTGCTTTAATAGATATCTCCTTTTCTTTTCATCTCATTCCTGAATATCAAGTTTTTAATAATTCCAACCCCCAAAACTTGGTCAAACTCTTTTTTCTTCTTTTTTTCCATCACCACCTATTACCTCTATACCCTCTTCCACCTTCACCCACACCCCTACCCTCTTGATCAAGCTTTTTATACTTGACATATTTGTCTTAATTTCATAATGCATCTCAGAAAGCTCCTGAGCCTTTCAATTTTATGATTCTTAAGCTATTTTGTATTGCCTCTTCATTTCCAGGTTTATCCCTTGTGTCTGTTTTATGTGCCCTCTTATTGTGGTTGAGACTTGATTACTGTTGGTATATCAGTGGTTGGGATTGACCTTCTGGCTGACTGCCTATGGATTTGGCCATGGCTACATGGGATGAGCTCTAGGGCAGGGCAATCCCACTGAACAGAGGTCACTTTAGTGGGGGCTCTGGTGTCAGCTGACTCCTCCCTTGCAGTGTGTCTGTCATTTGTGGAGCTGGTTGGGTGGAGGTCTTGTATTGTCTGTAGCCAGCCACTGCCTCTGTTGGTTTTGGAGCCTCTTGGGAGGGGATCTAGTGAATGTCAAGGACAGCTGCCATTTTTGCTCAGTTGGGGTATCTTGTGGGAGCAACAAAGTGATCTGTGGTTTGTGGCCACTTGTACTGGTTTTGGCATGTATTGGAGAGGATAGCTGTGAACCAAGTTCCGCTGCCACTAGTGCTGGGTTTTGCGACCCTATAGTGGGCACCATGATATGAGCTGAAGGCCAGCTTTCACTTGTGCAGGCCTTGTGTATGCTTAGTTGAAGCTATGTTTTAAGCCAAGCGTGGCCACAGATTTTGCCAGGCTTGGGGCCACTAGTTAGGAGTTACATTGCCAGTTGAGATTGCTTGCCACTTGTGTCAGGCTTGGCACTTAGCAAGAGGTATACAGGGCATGCCAATTCCAGCCAGTGCTTGCCTGGAATTTGTAGACCTTTGAGAGATTTTAAGAAAGTGCTCAGCATGAACCTAAGTAGGCCACTCTTGTGGAAAAGCTGCTGAGAGATATTCAGACTGGACACACTGGTTGGGTGGGAAGGGGTGTCAGGGAATCACCAGGGTGGCACAAATGTGCTAGCCAGGTAATGAAGAGCTCTGACTTGGCACCTGCCTGCATCTGGCCCTCTGGATGGGAGTTGTGCTCAACAAAGGAGCAATGTGCCTACCAACACTTTCATCCCCAGAGGGAGCTTTCTTAACCCCGGCCTCTCCAGCCCTTGTCCCGAAGCTAGTCAATTTCATTTTTCTTCATGTGTCCCTTCTAGTTTCGGGACAACCGTCCATAAGCCTGGGAGCGAGTGAGTTGGCAGACAAGTGTGTGGTTGGGCCCTTTAAGAGAATGCCTACGTGAACAGCGGCCTTCCATTTCACTTGGGTATCATCCCCACTGATTCACAGCCAGGTGTTATGAGGACTACTTTTTCTGGAACTGGGCGTGGGAACTTGGTGTGGGTTTTGGACTCCTTGCTCCTCAGAAGGGACTGCTCCCACTGAGATATCCCTCCCAATTTTTAGTCACACAGCTTTGTTTCCACTCACCATTTTTGCTGTTATTGGCAAATATATAACACACTATATGTATAAATATGGATATATGATACATGTGTATATATGTATATACATATATAGCCTTTATTACATATAGGGCCATCAATGGAATTATATGCATATTTATTCAGTTGATTTTTAAATCAATTAAGGGAATATGCATTTATACTGTTTTTTATAATTACATAATTACCTTTACGTGTGTTCTTTGTATTATCATATGGACTCAAATTACACTGTAGTTCAGTTCCTTTCAATTTGAAGAACTTTTGAAAGTATTTCTTATAATGCAGGTTTGTAGCAACAATTCTCTAGGTTTTTGTTTATCTGGGAGTATCTATTTCACCTTTATTTTAAAAAGATAATCTCTTTGTACTTTGAATACATCATCCCACTGCCTTTTGGTTTTCATTCTTCTGATGAGAAAATATCTTTTAATCTTATTGTGGTTCCCTAGTATATGAGAGCCATTTTTCTCTTGCACCTTTATATTTTTTAATTTTAATAGTATGTTATATTTACTTCCCTATGTCCAAAATATCATTTCACCATATATCTCTTGCAGCTTTAAAGATATTTTTTCTTTGCTTTTAACTTTCAAAATTTTTAGTATGATGTGCCTGATAGCTGATCTTTCTTCATTTGTCCTACTTAAAATTTGTGGAGCATCATGATCATTTTTTAAAAATATTTTTCTAGTTTTTGTCTCTCCTTTTCTGGTGCTCTTATTGTGTTTATATTGGTGCACTTAATGGTGTCACACATACCTCTGAAGCTATGTTCATTTTTCTTCTATTGTCTATGATCTTCAGATTGCATAATTTCTACTCTTCTATCTTCAAATACATTGATTCTTTTTTCTGTCAGCTGAAGTCTATAATTGAGCGCCTCTAGTGAATTTGTCATTTGTAATTATACATTCAATTCCAGAACTTCCATTTGTTTTGTTTTTTTGTAATTTGTATTTATTGATGTGTTTTATTTGGTGAGACATCGTTGCTATGTGTTCCTTTGCCTCCTGAAGCATAGTTTCTTTTTATTTAATTCTTTGAACATATTTTTTATTGGCTGTTTTAAAGTCTTTGCTAAGTCTGCTATCTATACCCTCTCAAAGATAGTTTCTGTTGTGTTGGGTCACACTTTCGTGTTTCTTTGCATAGCTCATAACTTGCTGTTGTTGAAAACTGGGTAATAGGTTGCACCAACTCTAGATACAAATCACTCCACTCCTCCCTAGGCTTGTGGTTATTGTTTACTGTGATGGCTGGTTGTTTTAGTAAATTGTATATTGCATGTACACAGTAACCCTGGGGTGATAATAGTTTTATGAGGGTTCTTTTTTTTCCCCTAAAAACAGTAATTATCACTGTGGTGGTGGTATAATGATAGTTGATTTTTAAAAACATATTTTCATTAATTTCAGAGAGGAAGGGAGGAGGAAAGAGACATAGAAACATCAATGATGAGAGAGAATCATTGATCGGCTGCCTCCTTCTACACGCCCCCTACTAGGGATCGAGCCTGCAAGCCAGGTATATGCCCTTGATGGAATCAAACCCGAACCTTTCACTCCACAGGCCGCAGCTATCCACTG